>NW_024503568.1:4171236-4771236 GCF_017590055.1 Onychostruthus taczanowskii | reverse complement strand
ACAAGCTTAAACTAATATAAATGGTTACTGAGAATTAAGTCATATGAGAAAGCATAAACTAAAATACATACAGTTCAGACACAGTTCACATGTTTATTTTACATTGTTGGAACATTTTAGAAACTGTGCTTCTATGAGGTAATGCAGAAAGAAAGAATGCTATTTTCAAAATGACCCACAAAATTGTTTTTTATTTTTATTTCACACTATAGCACTAATACCAATTTGTCATTAGTAATCTAAATTCAGAAGACAGTGCACCAGACCTTCTTCTGCAGTTATTCAACTACTGCTTTATTATTTTGCGCAGTAATTTAAACCTATTGGAATATCATGCTTTTGTCTTTACTCTCAGCCTAATTCTCACTGCATCCTAATAGGCCAAGCAGTCATGGCTGGTGTAATAAACAACTTCTGCATTGCCAAATGTATGCAGAAATTGAAGGACATAAACTAAAAAAGCTCCTGCACTAAATCCAAGAACTTACTGTAATTGATGTAAAACCTGATGCAGCTCCATCTGTCTATTCCATCACATGTCCGTTGCTCTTTTTTTTTCCTACCTGGAATACTTCCTGAACTTACCTGGGCTTTTATAAAGGAGTAGGAGAGAGATGACTTTCACATGAAAATTTAAAAAAAAAAAAGCTTCAATGATCCTTGGTCATTTTAAGCACATCATCTTTATTGCTGGGCTGAAATTATCTCCCTTAATCTTCCAAAATAGCTAGGATGTTAGATTTGTTTGGCCTAACATGAAGATAAGGACACCTGAAACAAATCATCCCCTTAACACTAACAAAATCCTAGAGACTATCATGAAGTGTAAGTGGAACTAGAGCAGGAAGTTTGAAACGGGGATGAAATTCCACTTTCTTTGTGTTAATAACGAGTTCTATCTTCCTGCTCTCAGTGTAGGGGAAACAAAAGGCTATCAGTACTGAGGAAATCTTATTAGATTCAACCCTATTTTTAAACAGCTGGGATCAAAATCTTCATTCAGACATACTGGTGCCACTCCATTAAATTCCAGCAGTGGCACCACTGGTAGAAAAAGAATGGCACTCAAATTTTTCACCATTAAGTAATCTGTTTTCATTACCTTCTCAGCAGTTTGTTTCATTTGCCTGCAGTAGAGAAACTAAAATTAGAAAACATTTCATGTTCATAGTTAGTTTGCTTCCAATGTGAAAAAAACAAGGCTATAAATTTGTCTATTGGATTATGGCTTGTGCAGTTCTCTTGTAAAGTTGTCTTTACAATATAGTGATGAACTGTAAATGGTGTAGTGCATTATTTTGTCCAAAGTAATTCAAATTAATGACCCTAGAAATATTATTTTAGGTGACTGTTATAAAGCATTGACAATACTCATGAATATTACCAGCAGAATTTCTTTTCTTCTTTGTAATATATGCGTTGCCATTTGTTAATAAACTATTTTCTGATCATCTTCAGAACTTGCTGTCTCTTGCAGGAGTTCCACTTGCCAGTCTCGTGTCAATTCTAGTAGTAAATGAATGTCAGGTAAATGCTGATAGTAAACTATCAAAAGTTTGAATACAATTTTCTTGTCCTTACTTGCATACTCATGTCCACATTTCACAATACCTAAAGCATCACTGATTCTGACTGAAAATAGAAAAGAAAATTGAAGTGTGGTGATTCCTAGCTTCTTCACCTAGTAACTGTGAGAATTATGTTAGCTTAGAAAGTCTAAACATTATTTTTTTCATGTAAATGAAACTTTTAAACAGAACAATAAAAAAAAAGCAGCAAATTATTTTTCTGGTTCAGAAAAACATTATTCTGGATGCTAAAAATGGATTTTCTTCTCAAAAATGGAAGAGGTTTGTATCTTCTTGCACTGTACTGGTTCATGTTATACTTACTTAGAAAGTGTTAAGACTTACCAACCACAGATAGTAGCACTTTGAAATTATCGGAAAAAAAACAAAAAAACCCAAAAAACCCAACAAATTTCTTCCAAACTGCACAGCACCAGAATCAGCACACATTTGGGAAATATGCCATCATAGCAGTGTCCAGAGACAGTCTTAAGAAGCTTAAAGATCAGAGGAGGATATGAAATGATTTGAGCTTCATAGAAACTTCTCATGGCTAAATACTGGCGTCAAAACCACTTCTAAGGAAAGGTGAATGGATCACAAGAGCATCAAGTAGCCAACTTCTGGATTTCAAGAGAGGACTGAAGAGTAAGTTTTCTATAAAATAATATTTTAAAAACCCTACTGTGGGAATGATGCTAATGAGCACCTCTTTTCTGTAGTTGTCACAGACCTGTTTGGCTTCGCTTTGTACTGAAGAAAAGGTTCTACAGCTCATCCAGTTGCACCCATAGTAAGGCTGGCCAGACAGTAGAAACAGTAACTTTGTCTGCACTTGCACATCACTAATTTTTTTTCAATTAGCTCATTCAAAATACATTTCTAAAATTCCTGTAATAACTTCTCAATCTTTCTTCCAGACAAAGTATTACAAGCGAATCAGCATTAAACTCACATTTCTTTATTTTAAAGGTCATTCAATAGTCACGCTCCAAACTAACTTTAAAGGTAAAGCAGAGTTAGAAAACAGATCTGAAATGTATTCCTCAGATGACATTTGCCTATAAATCCCACAAAAAAATTAAATTATTCTTTTAATATCAGGCACACCCTTCTAATTTCTTAGAGGCAGCTAGATATTTTATACCCACAAGGAGCTTTCCTTACTGCAGGCAAATAAAAAATTTTTGAACATGCTGTATAGAATATGTGTTCATGTGCCAGAACTACAGAAACCTGTAAATCTTTCTATCCTAGATGGGCAGAATTAATTTCAGATTTAATCACCCTGCTGCATAATCAGGACCACAGATAAGGAGGCACAGAATAACTGCGTTAACAGAAATCTGATGCAAGCACAATGCTGTAGCATGCACAATGGTTTAATGCAAAAATAAGAGGGAACTCTTCGGTATGTGGCTCATGAAAAGGACATGAAGACCAGGTCCACACTCACCATTCCAAAAAAATGTGTCACAAGCAAAATCAAGTGGCTGTATCCATCTCAGTTGAAATCTAAGACAGCAGAATATCAGCCCCTTTCAGATAACACAACATCTGCTCAACAAAATTACAAGCCATGGCATTAATGAAGGATTTCACTTTTCTTACTAATGATGGGATTTCATTGTTTCATGAAAGTTAGTAGCCAAAGGTAAATATAAAACGTAATCCTAAGAATCCAAACTGCAGTTGCTTCTTCACGCTGTCTTCAGAGAATTCCATCTTTGGCTTCATGCATAGGTAGGTGATGTTTTAAAGAAGCAGCTCTGAAGATCCTTGAATATTTTAATACAGATAAAATACTGCCAAGCCGGCAGTACGCTACAAAATGGAGGGAGGGAGGCAGGAAGGAAGGAAGGAAGGTTCTTATGATATTTATTAAGTTTAGTAATTAATGGTGACTATTGTCCACTACATTTAACATAGGACAGAAGTATATACCTAAAAGAAAAAGGAGGAAGTGTCCCCTCAGGATAATAACTTCTAGAATAATTAAACTTAGAACACTTTAAGTTTTGTGTATTTTTGGGAACAAGTATGCTGTAATGGGCAAAGACAAGTAACACTGAATTAACTGCCTTTTGTTTCCTAGTCTATCTGCATTTAAAGATTTAAATAGCTTAAGTACTTGTTAAATATATTTGAAATATGCATTGAAGTGCCTTTATTAAGAAAGACATGAGCCTATGCTTTCATCAGCTGTGCAAAAAAGGAATAACTTTGTCTCACCTAAGAATCAGGTTTACTTCCTGGATATTGGCCTTTCTTAATGTCCAGGGAATCTGTACTTGAAGAGATTAAAATTCAAATGAACTGCCAGCTATCAAGTTATAAAACATACTTCCTGTTTTTACACAACATACTTTCAAAATTGAACAGAAGGGTTGCAAGTTCTATTTGGATCCAGAGAAAAACCATTCCCCAGACACCTACAGGCTTTGCCCACCACTGTAATCATGCCTCATATCTTAACACGCATTTTCTTATCCAGATTCATGAGAGTGCTTCAAGCAAATGAAAAGTGAGTGAATCCACTGGTTCAGTACCTAAGAAAAGGATAATCTGAACTGCTACCAAATAAACTACATAATTTTACCTACAAGGTTGCTCCATATAAAATATGAAGTCTTTGCAAATATCCGTTATTTTGCAATTACCATAGAATAGTCTTTCTTCTCCGAGTTCTTGCTGCTTGATTTGACTTTATTACTTGCAATAGCTATCTACATTCTTGGAGTCAACTTTAAGCAGAGTGTATCAAGATAAGAACAGCTGTACTCTGTCAGATAGTCCAGAATTAATACCCCTTATCCAAGGAAGTGCCAGATGTTCACAGTAAAGCACAAAGAACCTACCATAAGTCACAGACTTGCAAAGATATTTTCTTTTAGTCTTCCCACAGCAAGACTTAACCAAGTCCTGAAATGTAAGATTCTGTCCTTTCTAAAAGGTATTTTTGTTCTTACATAAATAGCTAATTATTTCACAAAACCTGTACCCTCTTCTACTACACGCTTCCCTTCCTTAAATCTGTGATCCACAGGAAATCTTGACAATGTTTGTAGAAATTTATTTTTTAAATATTGAAAGTTGTCTGTTTATTAAAAAAAAAACCAAAAAACTGCTTAACTTGAAGAGAAAAAAGAAATAAAAGAAACAAAACCTTTTGGAGAGCTCAGTCTGTTTTTCTCCTTCCCTCCAGCAACATATGGCAACATCTGCTCCCTCCCTGATGGATAATGACTTGTTGGCATTGACTTTTCTGCAATCAAAACTTCTTAAAGCGGCAAGTAGATAAATTCAGGTATATTAAAAAATATATATGCATACATATAAATACATGCTTTCAAGTTCTTGAAGTTTGGTATAACTGCATGAGCATGCAGTTATTTTTCTGAGATCAACACACTGAACATAAGGCCCATCACAACAACTTTGCTTTCTTGTTGAGGAAACATGAATTGGCTTTTGCTTATTGACAAACCATACAGAAGAAAGTGTTAACAGGAGGATATTGTCATTTTGCAAAATGAAAGAGTAGACATTTCAAGTTTTAAACATTTATTAAGCCTCGTCAAAACAGTTTCAAACACATGACCTGGTGCTGTGTGAGGCAAATTTAATTATTTCCTGGATGATTAAGCATGACAATTGTGCGAACAGCTTCCGGAAGACCTTTCTGTGCAGCTTATGGACATCACTGTGTTTTTAGAAGTCAGGACGGTCCTTTTTGAGTCTACTGTAGTCCATATTAATCGAGAACAACTAGGAAAGAGAAGGGAAAGAATATTAATTAAGAAGCTTGACTACACATTTTCCCTGGTATTTACTAAAAATATGTATCATTGAACTTACATCAGGAAACTGAAATAATATTTTGAGTCTGTGAACTGGGCACTAATAAACAAACAACCTTTGATAAACAGTAACTTTTTAATATTAATTCTATAGCCAGTATTAGAAGTTCTGCATTTAAAATGAGTGGTCATGTCTTCCACTAGAGAAAACCAACAGTGTCTCTTCTTAATCCCCAGAGTTAGAAGTCCATTCAGAGCAACTTTTTACAGTACTGGTGAGTTTATCCATTTTGCTCAAAATCTATGGCTCCTGCATACTGAAGGCAAAAGCCAGCACACGTGGCACAAAGCACAGTGTCTGTGAACACACAGTGGCACAAAGGAACATTTGCAGCAGTGCTACAAAAGCAGTTTGGTTTAGGTAGCTGCATCTAGAACTGCAAATGGTGACAAGGAGGAATTAAAGTCAGAACAGATCCTCTCACACGTTCAGTTTATACTATTATAATTGAATCCTGTTATAAGCAATCCAGAACAACCAAGAAGTGATGGAGGACAATGAGTTCAGAGACTAACTGTGTATTTTGGCATCCCAGCCTGACTTGACAGCAAGCACGTGATAGTACAGTTTTTCTTTAAAAAACTAAAAAGATGAAAAGCACATAACTATCACTTTAATTATTTTCAGTTACACCTAATTTTAATTTTTTAAAAATTTTCTTAAAGAAAACACAACAGCCTACAGCATATTCAAATTACAGGTTTCTCTGCAACTCCTACAGTAATGCTCAGGTCATCAACTCTTTTCTTTGGAAAAAGACTGAGGAAGTTAATATGACAAAGAGAAGTTTACAATAGAAAAAAAAAAATCCCATCAGAAGTTAAGACTTGTGTAGCAAGAACTTTTTACTAAAGAGTCATCCTCAAATTAGAATATATGTCCTTTTTATTTCCCACAAGGCAGATTTGGAAACGTTCCCAGTGATTCTCACACCCAAATATGGCAAACCCTGAAGCTGTGTTTGCACGTTCAGGCAGAAGGGGAATGCTACACAAGTCATGCACTCTTTAAAAGAATGTGTGCTGTGTACTACGCAAGATTTGCTGACTTTAGATACTTACAAACCAGCAACATTCCAGAACTGGCAATGAAAACAAAGAATGAAATTTTCTTCTTGGACTTTTAAGGGAACCGCAAGCTGTCTTATTTTGGAAGTGGGGGATTTTTCTACTTATTTAGTATATGGTACCAAACAAGAAACTACCTTAGAAAACACAGTAGGTTTGCTTTTTTTGAAGCTTGAAAATAATCTTAAAATATTCTTAACAGCAATCTACTAACATAGCACTTCTGTAAACCATGATTAAAACATGACTCATGTCCAGAGAAGGACAATGAAGCTGGTGAAGGGTACAGAGAGTAAGTCCTATGAGGAGTGTCTCAGAGAGCTCCTGTTGTTCAGCCTGGAGAACAGGAAGCTCAGGGGAGGCCGTCACTCTCTACATCCCTGTGAAAAGAGGATGTAGCCAGGTAGGGGTTGGCCTCTTCCAGGCAACCAGCAACAGGACAAGAGAACACAACCTCAAGCTGCATCAGTGGAAGTTCATGTTGGACCGTTGGACCTCAGGAAGAATTTCTTCACTGGAAGGATTGTCATACATTGAAACATATTGCCCTGAGTGGGGGTGGAATCACCATCTCTGGAAGTGTGGAAGAAATGACTAAACATGGCACTTAGTGCTATGGTCTGGTTGACAACATGGTGTTCAGTCAAAGGTTGCACTCGTTAATCCTGGAGGTCTTTTCCAACATAAATGAGCCTACGATTTTAGGATGCCGGTAAACTACCAAATGTTTTAGACATCTTTGCATGCTGCCTCATTAGTTCAATGAAATTAGTTGAATATAAGCTAAGGAACATTTCTATTGCATCCAGTTACTTACTGGATATTAACTTTGTTAATACTGTTTTGTTTTCAAAAAATCAACCGCAGACCTGAACTCATGGTTACGTTAAACACTGACATTTTCCTGCAGTGCTTCTCATGAGTAAAGACCAAGAGCTTAGAGCTTAGAAAAGTCTAGTTCAGATCTTCTGGGGTTTTGTCCTTCTCCCTGTAGTTCATTTCTGAGTATTATGAGCCAGTAAAATTCTTCCTTTCACTTATAGTTGCTCTTTTCCTTACAGTGCAATAAATATGACTGCTTTCATACAGACTCCTTTCACACCATTATCAACCACCATTAGGAGAGTTTTAAACCTCAAACTCAGCCATCTCTACTCAGAGTTCTAGGGAAAAACAAATGCTGCACAAAAGGAATATATCACTCATCCAACTACTTTCCCATATAATCCAACATCCTATAGCAGTAGGCTACACCTCTAATATGATCCTGAAAATCTGTAATTCTCATTTTACCTTGTACTGGTCATTGGGAGCCATTTTGTTCCAAGGTTCTGGGTTATTTTTCTTGTCCCAGCTATTGAGAGAAATGCAAGATGTGAGAGAATATTAACACTGTCTTCAAAATTAAAAAAAACAAAAAAAAAAGTACTGTGGTTATTATGTCATCGAGTCACCCATCCAAGCAAGTTTCCACAGAAAAATGCACTGTCCTTTGTCAGCAGTCTCTAAATACCATGGTAAACAAAGAGATCTCCAAATCAACGAAAGCTGCACACAACTAACGTCAGGTGATACTGGACCAAGACATTAAGGCATCCAGAAACATAAAAACTAAGGCAGTGGAGTGTAACATATGCAGCAGGAGGACTGGTACTAGGTATTACTGAATACATACCTGACATCAGGATTGAACATCGCCAAACGCATGAGATACAGGCTTGCACCAACACCTCCAGATCCAATGATCACAAACAGAGGGATCAGCTAGAATAACACAAAAAATTTAAGTATCATCCCACAATATAGCAAAATGGTACTGATACACAGCACTCCTGACATCAGCTGTAGTAGGCCAAAGAACAATCTTACAGACTTTACAAACGCATGACCCTCTAAACCACTGGTATAAATCCCCTGTTTGCACGATATCCCAGGGGTCATTGAGGAGCTACCTATGAAGAGGCAGGTATGAAAAAAACAGTCCTACATCCACAGAAACCAAAACCAAACCAAGAATTCTGTTACGTCGCGTTTCTGCGACAGACAACCATCCCTTCACTGCCGAAACGGGCCCCACCGTCTGTACTCGGAAACAAAACCAGAAACATGAGAGGGCCAGAGTGGGGGCAAATTGGTGGGTAACAAGAACGGAAGGGCTTGCAGCACAAGCAAGGCCGCAGAAACCGGAGGGAAAAAGGGACCTGGCCGTATCTGCTCGACCATCTCCGAGCGGTCCGGGGGGTCGGTATGCACAGGAATGCCAAGGGACGGATGGGCGAGGAGGACGCGGCCGAGGACACCGAGCGACAACAGAGAAGGGCGGGCGCGGGGCCGGGCACTCGGGCTCAGGTACTCACGGCCGGGTGCTTCTTGGCGTGGGTGAGGACGGTGCGCAGCACCATGGCGGCGGTGCCGGGGTGGTGGTGGTTTGGTGGCGGCGGGTGCGGGCGAAAATCTCGCTCTCTGCAGGCTCCGCAGCGCTGCCTCCCCCTTCAGCCGCCGAGCCCCAATGTCACCGAGGTCCCCGACGCTGCAGGTGCCGCCGCCGCAGCCCGGATGTAGCAGCTCTGGCGTTCGCCTGCTCGCCCGCCGCCGACTCGCGCCGGTTGCCGCCCCGTCGCGCCGCCCCGCGCCGGCCCCGCCACGCTCCCCACCCTGCGTGACCCCCGCGATAGCGCGGCCCCGTCTCGCCGGCAGCGCGGGCACAGCGGGCGACAGCAGGCACCGGCCCGGGCACCCCGGGGCAGCCGGGCAGCGCCGCCCCACACCGGCCCCTGTCGGCGGGCAGCGCCTGCGCCCGGGCAGCGCCTGCGCCCGGGCTACCCGCGGCGGGCAGGGCCCCGGAGCCGCGGCAGCCCGGCACGGAGGGGCGCCCGCCTGCCGCCCCTCTCACAGAACGGGCCAGGTTGGAAGGGACCTCAGTGGGTCATCTGGTCCAACCTCCCTGCCCGGGCAGGGTCATTCTAGAGCACATGGCACAAAATTGCATCTCGACGGTTCTGGAATGTCTCTCATAAAAGAGATTCCACAGCCGCTGTGGACTGTCTGTTCCAGTGTGTGGTTAGCTGCACATAAATAAGTTTTTCCTCGTATTCAGGTGGAACTTCCTGTGTATCAGTTTCTTCCCGTTGCTTTACATCCCATTGCTTGGCACTACCAAGGAGGGCCTGGCTCCATCCTCTTGATATTCCCTATAGATAGCAAGTTCCCTTCCACTCATTCCATTTGGAGGGTGAAGAGGCCCAGCTGTCCCACCCTTTCCTCTTAAGAGAGATGCTCTCCTAATTGTCCTTGATAACCCTCCACAGGACCTGTTCCAGGAGCTTCCTTCTTCTACTGAGGAGCCCAGAACTGGACACAGCATTCCAGGTGCAGCCCTCACCAGGACTGAATAGAGGGGCAGGATCACCTTCCTCAGCCTGCTGGCAATGCTCTTCCTAATGCACCCCAGGACACCGCTGGTCTCCTTGGCCGCATGGGCACGCTGCTGCCTCATGGACAGCTCGTTGTCCAGCAGGACTTTCTTGGCGCTGCCCTCACATCGTCCCAGAGCTGCTGCCTCAGAGAGGTGGGGCAGAGCCCGCCACGGCCTTGCCGAGAGGCGACTGCCTGCTCCCTGTGGCATCGGGACCGCTGGCAAGGTGTGTGGCAGCAGTGGGTACCTGCACACCTGCGTCTGCCTCTCAGCTGAGCTCCCTTCACAGGGCAGGCCTGAGCACTCACCAGCCGGGGTTAAAACTCGAATGAGTGGTTTAAAGGTGAGGCTAAAGGGTTAGAGTTTCATTGTCCTGAAAAGGATACAGGGAATGAAATTCATCATAGAACTGCCAACTTAATTATTTTGCTACAGTCAGGTTGGCAAAAGGGTGCGTACAGGGCATTGAGACAGCCCTTTGATTTTCAAAAATGGTTCAGAATGATATATTACATGTAAGTGATTCTCCCTGTCTGCTCCACCTGGAGTACTCCATTAGAGGACAGACATGGACCTGCTGGAGCTAGCCCAGTTGAGGCCACAAAGGTGATCAGAGGGCTGGAGGAAAGGTTGAGAGTTGAGGTTTTTCAGCCTAGAAAAGAGAAAAGTTATGAAGTGACCCATTTGTAGCCTTCCAGTACATAAAGGGAACCTACAAGAAAGCAGAAGTGGGACTTTTTACAAGGACATGTAGGGCTAGGACCTGGGGGAATGGCTCTAAACTTACAGAGGGTAGGAAGAAACTTTACTTAGAGGGTGGTGAGGCACTGGAACAGGGTGTCCAGAGACGCTGTAGATGTCCCATCCCTGCATTCAAGGCCAGGTTGGATGGGGCTTTGAGCAATCTGGTCTAGTGGAAGGTACCCCTGCTTGGATCTAAGGGGCTTGGATCTAAATGACCTTTGAGGTCCCTTCCAACCTGATCTATTCTATAATTCCATTATATTTTTACTAAGGTTGCTTTAATTATTTAAATATGGCTTGAATTTTTTTTTTTTCTTGTTGTATAATTTTAAATGAACAACATAGCTATTTATTGTATGGTACTGTGTCCAAGTGCTGTCTTGTTTTTTTCTCCATTACTATGTATATTATACAAAACTGGGAACCTAATGCCTATCTTTGGATAGTATCACCAGCCACTCTGAGGTGTGATTTCTTTCACAAAAGGTAGCCCAAAAGGTAAATTTATGCCCAGGCATTAAAAAATTAATTATTAGGTAAAGGGATTCCATCATCATGCTACTAACCTAAGACAGAAATAGTCATTTTTGTAGGTTAGAAGCAAAAGAACTTTGCATGAATGCTCTTAGTTTCTGTGGCTGTATAACAAAGTAAAATTCTGAAGTAAATGATAACAAAGTGGCAGAGAATAAATGTATTGAAGCAAATGGATGTCTTCTGTTTTACTCCCTAGTTCCACAGACTGGCTTCTGCTTATTTTCAACCATTGTCTCAAATTGTCTCTGTTATGATAAATGCTAAAAAAACCCCAAACTGTATTGCTTGCATATCATTCAAAAATCTTTTTTTTTTTTTTTTTTTTTTTTTTTTTTCCCAGATTGCCAGAGCCACTTTAACCTGGATAACAGCTAAGTTCAGGAACTTGTACAGATGGACTTGACAAGTCATTGGGTGGCACAAAAAAAATAGTTATAACAATGTTATCTTTGGAGCAATGCAAATCTTTTGCTTGTCCCATTCATTTGTTTCAGATTTGATAAACAGAAAAAATATAGTTAGTATGCTCCAGGGGTCTGTTAACTGTTCCAGTATTCGTTGTATCATGACAACAGTACTTTTCCATTTTTTTTTAAATGGAAAGAATATTTTGTCTGTGTTAAAACTATGAAAATAATACTATTGATGCTATTCTTCTATAAAAGAGAAATGTATGAAACCTCTAAGAGTAACTTGGAAGGTTACAGTGCTCACCTTCGAGCAGAGTAGTTGAACTTTTCACCGTATTACCTGGATTGCAGGATATGCCAGTTGCTGCAGGAAAACCAGGGAGCAACCAAAGGGTAGATGGACAGCCAGAAACCATGTAGGGCTGCTCAGCAAAACTCTGCTCAGACTAAAAGAGTCTGCTTCCTTATGCACAGCCAACATATGGCTAAGTGAGAAAATTTGTAGACTACAAGTATCCTGTTTCTACAATACTAAGGGAGGAGCATCAGAGGTACATTATTTCCACTAGGCTATGTCTTGGGCACATGTTTTTAGGAAAGACATCATGATTTTTATATGCTTTTCAGTATAATTTTTTTCACAATGATTTATAGCTTTTTGCTGACTTATGCTTTTAGGAATTTAAAGTGGCATAGTAACTGATCAATTTGCAAAATTTGTCATGCATTTCATGGGCTTTCATAAATTTTTGTCATTTTTTATTGCCTGGACATTGCTCTTTTGTTGTTCATATGCATGCCTTATTATTTATAACACTTGGAATTTTGTGTATGGGATTGAATTTTGCAGACATAAAAGAATTAAAGTTTGAAAACAATCAGAATTCAGATATTTCCATTCTGGTTTTGAAAATTGCAAGTTAATATTTTTAAATTTCACACAATGCAGCATTGCTAAAAAATGCAACCCCTCGCATCACTAAGCAAAATACTGAGTATGAACTCAAAGTACCTCATGGCATCTTGATGATGGATCCATGGTTCTGAGAAATACCTTCTCAGCTGCCAAATTTGAGTGCTTGTACTATGCTATAGTTATATAAATTGCATGGGTTACTTCATAGCAATGCTGTCATTGACATACTTCAAGACTAACAATTTTCTGTAACTTATCAACCTATTCCCAGAAAGACAGTGAACACTGGATAAAGGTAGGTAATTTTGCCACTCTCTTATCTGTCACTTAGCTATTCAAGCTGAAAGTAAACACATTTATTCCCTCTTAAGGTTTTGTACCTTTATGTTCTCACCTGACAATTAAATTTATGATCCTTTAGTTAGACATGTTGCTTCCTTTAATCTAAGTTATTTTTGTGTAGGTTTCTGCTTTTTAAATAAGTGGATGCCTAAATCCTTCAGGTATTTTGGCAAGATTTTGTGATGAACCAGTCCACTAAGAACTAGGGGCTAGACTTGCAGTAGTGCTCAGCACTGCTAATAAAGCAATTCCTCAGGTTATTCTGGTGCTTTGCCATTTATTTCTTCCTCTTGTCTTTTGTTCTCCTGTACAGCCTCACCTCATGGCTTCTGTCTCCCACTGTCCTTCCTTTATTGTTACTGTACCTTGTTCCTGTCCTTAGGCTCATTTGAGCTTTTGATTTCAGAAACTTTTCTTCTATTTCAGATGCTTTGTTTTAGTTTTTGGTGGCCTTCCTGTTTCTAAAGTCTTAATTCCTCAAACCTTACCTGCCAATATGAATTGATTCATAGAAATCTGTAGATTTCTAATCTGTTCAACAACAAGATGGTATGTCTCATTTTTCTTAATTTAAAGCAACTGATTTTAGCCACAAATATAATCAGGTCTGATCTCCTGAAGAACAAGAATCAGAAGTCATAATAAAATCAGGTTATTTGAAGAATTGGACTCTTAAGGTTTGACAAAGTCAGTTCATTAAAAAAAATGATAAAATTATAGAGAGTATGAAGTTACATATTTTACTTGGAGGAAAATAGAAAGGAAAGATTAGTAGATTTGGAGATGTTCAAATGGTTACTGATCAAGAAACCAAATTCATTGTGAATTGTCCTATAGCACCAGGACATTTCTCTGTTAATCTGGACAATGTATAAACTGAGGATTTCTATGGGTCTCACCAGATTTTGTGAAAAGGCAAGGACTTTTAAAATTCTTAGCAGAGAAAAAGAATCACAGGAGAACAAAATATATTAAAAACCCTCAAAAACATGTAAAAATGTAAAACAAAACTTACCTGTGACAAATACACAGGGATTTTTGTGATTTGATTTTATTTTACTGTTTCTGTTTTATTTTTACTGTCTGTTCCCTCTCTTGTACATCCTTGTATTCCTTTCTCTGCACTTAGCAGGGGGCAACAGCAGAACAGGATGTATGTGTGCAGACCTCTGCCAAGCCCATTGGGATAGCTCACTTAGATCTTCCTAACATCTGATCTATATTTGGTTCTGACTCTGTAAAATGGAGTGGCTGCATATTCTCTTCTTGAATGCCTGGTTTAATGGCCATAAGGAGACATGGGAGACATGAGGTGGATGGATAAGGGCACTAACATTTCAATACAGCAGCTTGTGATAAAATCTTCCATTAAGTGTAAGCTTTGCAATTGTTCTGCAAAAAAAAAAAAAAAAAGCCTTAAGAATTTCATAATGTTAGTTAAGTAAAATGCTATGCTTGTAGAGGAAAAAGAAAGTATCAAGAAAAGAAATAAGATTAGAAACAAGATTTTTTTTTAACTGCAACAAAAAATATGTCTAGCATTTAAGAAACTAGGTGAAAGGAAGTAAACTACTGGAAATTTGAAAACTAATAGCACAAGGGATATAATAAAGAAGAAATTAAAAATTAATGGTACTGAGAGGTATAGTATGGAAATATTCTATTCCTTTCATTTATGTCACAAAAATATGTGTTCATAAAGGTTCCTATCTCCATACATCCATTAAAAGTACACAATAAAGGACAGGGCAAAAACATAACAGCCAATAATTAAGTATTTAAAAGGAAATTAATTGTGGTCCCTGTTCCTGCTTACTTTCTAGGTTCAAAATAGCAAATGAAAACAGTTGGTGTTTATATTTAAAATATAGTTTGCTTTAAGTTATATAATCTGCCAAAACTTAGGATGCAGAAATACAGGCCCCACACAGCTTTCACCCAACTGGATGGCTTGAATGTGACCAGAAGACGGAAAGAAATTACTGCAGTGGTCCCCCTGAATGGTAAGTTGATCCAGTGTCATTTTACAGATAATATTTTTCATGGAATTGCATCCATAAATGGTATTTCCCTGTAAGCTGCTCTTATGTTTGATTTTAAAAACTATCTGGACTCCATAAATAAAAGATGAGTTTAATGGATCAATAGAAATTCAAAATCTTCACTAAAAAGGTAAGCAGGACTGGTATCTCAAACTGTTTTTAACTAGATGCTGCTTCAACTATTCAGCAACAACTTACTGGAGATAAATTCAAGGTGCTTCTGTTTCTAATTCCTGTAATTGTCTCAAGGCTTTTGATCTTTCATCTTAATATGGGAGGTTTAAGTATGCTTTTTGGTTTCTGCTATGGAGTAAGGAGAAACATGTTTGAATAATAGTTCAGGACCATTCTTTGTAATTTCTTTTACATATGCTGGAGAAGAAATAGATAGTTGTTATGAGTCCTCTGCTCTGATGTTCAAAACTTAAGCTAGCCTTTGGTTAATCTTTTGTTTGCACATAGTTTTAGGAAAATGTACTCACATCTCAGCTGGTGGGGTGTTTTTTTTTTTTTTTTTTTTTTTTTTTTTTTTTTTTTTTTTTTTTTTTTTTTTTGTTTTGTTTTGTTTTGTTTTGTTTGTTTTGTTAAATGCTGGGAATCTATACCGACTGAGACAAGTCATGGATTTCCAGGTCTGGCGTGACAGTTAGAGTGACACTAATAAAAACTTATCATATTTCATCCACTATTGGCTAATGATATATAAAAAATTGATCAGGGTTTGCTCTTTGATTAAAGCTGTTTTCCTTTGCCAGAAAATAATAGTTTGGTCTTAACATCCCTTTCTAGGACATATTGCTGCTTAGGAGAAACTGCTGCAGCTGCCACAGGAGTGACTCAAGCAGACAATCTGGGAACAGAGCAAACTGCTTACAGGTAGCAAATGTAGAAATACACACACACCCCCACAAAGTATAATTGACTGTGCAACAGGAATGATGCATGAGATCACACATTCACTATACATTCCAAATATTAGAGAGGACAATATAGTAATAACAAACATGAAAACTGTGCATGTTTATAAAGTATAGTCTTATTGCTGTGGGACTATCTGCAAAAGCTGTGCCAACAAAGGATTATGCAGTTAGAAAAGAATAAATAGATTTTGTATTCTAATTTTTTTTCTGTATTTTTAATGCCATGGAGAAAGCCAGTATTTTAATGGAACCACAATTTGTAGAAAGAATAAGCTTCCAAATCTAACAGTTTCAATGAGCTAAAACTTGTTCTCATTTATGACAGTGATAGAGCCTTTAGAGGACAGGATGAGACATAATTCTGATCAAACTATTTTCCACAAACCTAGGCTGAAGAAAATCTCATCTGTCTTCCACTAATAAGAGCTGTATGCTTTTCTTTATGGACAGGGTAACAAGGGATTCTTGCAATTTATGAACAGGACAGATACTGCTATTTTGGAAGTAAGGATGTTATTAACGTACTTTATTTGCCACTCTTTTCTGCTGTAGTGTTTAGAAGAAGGTTAATATTTGCGAAGTAGGAAGGATTACTGAATAGAAATTGAAAAAGAATATTTTTCAGGTAGTTGAGAAATCCAGTATGTTGTATGCATCGCAGCAAAAAGAGATACATCATTCCAGCTGCTAATACCAGATGACAGAATTATTATTGATTACTTCAGGAGTCTTTGGATCATGTTGCAGATCCTGGCACGGTTGGGTGGCACAGAGCCATCTGAAAAGGATTGGTGTGGACTGTGTTTTGCACATGTTTCAGTGAATGACAATGCACTGGGGGCAATACATTCCAATAGAAATGTAAAAGTTAGGAGTTTAGTTTAAGCAAGTCTTGCTTCTGAAATCAGTAGAAAGATATGGGTGGATCCCAGAGGCAATCTAAGGTAGAACTAGGATAAATCACTCTTTCAGGAAGTCATATTTGGCCTTTGCCAAAATCACTGGAGATAAAAGCTGATGCACAAGGATAGACTTCAGTTGCATTTGAGAAGATGTTTCTGGGTAAATCTCGTGCTTACATTACCCTTCAGAGCAAACCCAAGATATCTGCAGTATCCTGATATGAACCTGGGGAGACTTGGAGTTGTTGTGCAGAACATCTAATAATATCTGTGTCTTGCTATTTTCCCATGGTTCATGATGTGCAAAAACATTAGTTTTGGGATTCCTGCTATGAAGGATATGACATCAGACACTGCAATGTCTGATGAGTTTTTTAAGTGGCCTGATTTTAGAGACATGGCATATAACCGGGAATAAGCAACTGGTATGTTAGCAATGGTTTAAACCTTTTTGTGGTTTTGCCAGATGAAGTGTAATTCAGACATAAACAGAATTGGCATGGGAGGGCAGTGACAAGTTCTTGTAAAGAAACTCTAAGCCATTGTCCTTTTTCAATATCTCAAATGATCACATTTGTTTGAATGATTAGTACTTTATGCAGATAATTTCTAGCATAGTGGAACATGAAATCCAGCTTGTCTCCTTTCTGGGTAAATAATAAATAAATATGCTGTACTCTCTCTGTTTGGGAGAAGGGAGATAGACCATGTTTCAGCCTGGATGCAGATTAAAGTGCTGCATGCACACATTTTGAAGAATGACATTTTTTGTCTATGCTTTTGTCTAGATTAGTATAAAACTCGATGTTCTGATCTTAAGAATACAAAGTATCTCAATATCTCTCCTTAATAAATCACAAAAGCTTTATCAAAAAGTGCACTAAAGTAATTGTTCTGGTTATTCTTGAGTTTTACTTACTCTTTTATGAAACTCCTACGTGGTTAAAAACTGTGTGATGTACCACTTATCGAGAAATAGTATTCCCTTTCTTTAAATACAGCTTCATTTCAATGTAGGAAATTGTGTTATTATATTTATGGGAAAAGGATAATAATGTGCTTTGATGTGGGACTGAGCTCATCCTTCTCCTTTGAATAATGTATACAGCATATCTGTAAGATTCACATTGTGTGATTGCATGAAATATATAACTGTAATCAGACTTCTGAGCAGGAATTTATTTTATTTGAACAGCAGACTCCTGACTGAAATGAAAATTACGTGAAGAGGGAAACTACAGCATGTCTTGTATTTCTAAGACATCAAAATTTTTCTTTGGGAACTGGCAGAACATAAGAGTTAGCATATTTAAATGAAAAGGAGTTTCATAGCATACTTTCTTTTTTTCTTTTTTTTTTTTTTTTTCTGTGAAAGGCTGTTTTCTCCTTTCATTACACAAGAAATCAGATTAAAGACAACAGAATATTTTATTTGTTTACTTGCTGGTTTCAAAACATATGCAGTCCAAAACAGTTGACTATGACTTTCACTAACCTATTTGTCTGACAAACTTACAAGCTTGTGTACTTTGAGATGTTACTCCATTGATGCTGTCTTTGCCCATCTGTTTTTCCACTTTGGGACTTGCCCTGAAGAAACACCTCTTTCAGGCTGCCATCCTATTTAAGGAGACATCAGCAGAACAGTAGCACTTACATGAAAGAGCTGTCTTAACAAACACATGTAGTACTCCTAAAGTATTCAAGCACCCAATACTCTTTTTTTTCTCTCTGGAATGCAGAACAGATGCAGATGAAATGAATAAATTTTAAAACTGATATCTTCTGCAACCATAATTTAAAATGCTGGAGCTCTGAAAAGTAATAACCCTGTCACAAATATAGGGATATATTTCCACAACCTCTTCACAGCAGAACCATTACTAATTAAAAAAAAAAAAAATAGAATCCTGCAAGAGACCAGTCTGGAGATGAACTATATTTTTTAAATTAAAATAAATAAGTCCTTACAAGAACAATCTGTCTAATCAAACTTGAATTCAGTATATTTGTTTGTTGTACAAAAAAAGCTTTCATTAAAAGTTGGCCAAATTGAAATAACTTGTGATTTTAAAATCAGAACATTCAGTGCAATGAGTCTTAAAAGAAGCAATCTGCATTGTATTTTTAAAGAAACAAATCAGTACAGTAGGAATTTTTGCTCCCTGTCTCTACCTCTCTGCTCTCCTATTTAATTTGAAAGAGGAGACGAATGATTTTCAAGGTCGTATTTTTTTAGATTGATTTGCTGGTATACAGTTTCATGACTGCAGAATCTGGAAGAGAAAGAAGAGTCATTTGAGGAGCAACAGAAAAGACTGCATTGTGGATTCCACAAATCATTTTTCTTTAGAGCCACCTAGAGTCACAGAATACAAATAAATAGTAGTGAGAACACAGACAGGTATGCTTTTATTAAATGGAACAGTAATGGATGTAATGAATCACTTAGGCCAAAGTAACACAGTCGTTTTAATTCACAGTAAGCTGAAAGTGCTACTTGGAGATAGTTTTATCTATCCTTTGACCTTGGGTACTCATGTTTCAGCACCAGTTCACATAAGGCTATGCAAAGGAGATGAACAAAAAGGTTTTATCTGGACCAGTTCCAGGTCAGTGGTAATTGCAAGTGTAAAGGATGTAATTGCAGGAAACATGCAGGAGAAGTGAATGGGAGGGGGTGATGGGGTCGTGTTGTCTCCCTGCAGGCCTGACTGGTCTGTCCATGGAGCTGCCAGCAGCTGTGTCACCTGATCTGACACGGGCTGCTCTCGAGCTGGGCACTCATGGCTGCTTCCCTCTCTCCCTCATGTTCCTGAACCACTGTCCCTGCCCCTGGCTTGCACTGGATCACTTCATCTTAGAACCACAGGACTCTTTGGTAAGGTCAGATCTGAAACTGGCTCAGCATATGGTTTGATAATTGCAAAATTTGGCATGAGTGAATGGGAGGCGGCCATGGGGTCGTGTTGTGAGAATGGAAGATGGCAGACTTCATATGAAACTGCACCTTGCCATCTCTGGGACTAAGAAGACATCTTTGTGGCTGGACAGTCTCATAAAAAAAAAAAAAAAAAAAAAAAAAAAAAAAAAAAAATTAATCATGCCAGTGTAATAGAAAAGAACCTATTTTAATTTTTACAGCATTTCTCAAATCTGAGAAATAATTAAAGGATTCTGAAAATCAATTCCATTCTCTATAATTGTCATGGTTACAAAATCTGTATAAGCATAAAAATTATCTTTGTTATAGGATGATACTTAGCATAAAAGTATCTTCATGGAAGAATGAAGTAGATTCTTATAGCTTGAAGTCGTCTCCAAGTTTGCGACTGGAGATGTTCAAGTCTTTTCAGGATATCTGCTTAATAAACCATCACAATTACAGTAGATTCCCCCTCCATTCAATACCACTAAACCCTTCAAAACTGCATACTGCCAAGCTAATTTCAAATACGAAAAAATAAGTCTATTTTTTAGATCAAATGGGTCATCACTTTTAATGTCTGGTTCAAGCAACATGCCAGTAAGTAAGGAGTTCTTTTCAGAAGTTCTGCAGCTGCAGGATTTTGTCACAGTTTTCAATGAAACCTTGAGACCAACCTGTAAAAAAATTATTATTATATAATTTATAATAAAATTGTTGCTATTATTATTAGAGTATTATTTCTTAAATATTTGTATGCATTTGTATGCTATTATTTCTTAAATATTTACACCTTGAGAGTTTTATTTCACAGTAGCACATAAAACAGAATTACATTGAGACTTCTGAACGTCCTGCTCTAGCATGGACTGTTTTGGGGGTGCTGTCACTTAGGAGGGTAAAATCTCTTTCTCTTTCACCTTCCCAGATCTGTTTTCAGGAATTTGTGCTTCTTGCCAAGCAACTGATGGTCGCAGGCCGTAAGAGTGGCCTTCACGGTAATCTATTTTCTCCCCAGCCCCAGAATGAGATCAGATCTATCAGTTCTTGCTGCGTTTTCCAGGCAAGGTGCCAGTAACTTTGCCATATGCCGCCAGCAGGGAACCTTAACAAAGACATGTCTTGGCGATTGCTTTTCCTTTTTAAAAGACAAAGGAAACTGTATGTATGTCTAGATGAAGGGGAGCTCTAGCATAACTGATTGTCTTTTCTTCTGCAATAAATTGGATCTTAAATCAGCTCAAATTCTTAAAATACAAATTTTCAAGAAAAAAACCTGCACAACTTGGCAAAACCAGATTAAAAAGATATTAGATGCTATAAAATGTTATAGTAAAAGACATCTTCTGTGTTTGCTAAACATTGTGCTAATGAGTGATATAATGAATATTAGAAAAAGCAGCAAATTGACTCCTAAATGTCACAATTACATTTTAACAGAGGACATTAAAAGCAGTTATTTCCATTCTTGATTGCTTAGAGGTTTTATTATTTCATTATAATTTATCATTCAAATCCCAGCCAATCAGCTTATTTGTTTACAGATAATAAATAAATAGAATTTAAAAGGAAGCTATAGAAACCCCTTCAGCAGAATTTATTTTACAGCAATTCACAAAGATTTTTGTCAGAACAACTGAAGCATTTTTTTGTCCTCAGCAAGACAAAAACAAGATTGTATTGGAAAAGCTTTATGTGAGAAGGGCCATTGCCACTCACATTCAAAGTAATTATTCTTGTAAAATTAATTAACTTTTTTTTTTTTAATCCGAGCCCTTAGAATACTTCCCATTAGTAACAGCAGGTCTGTGCTTTTTATGTTCATTGTGGCAGATGTTCTTTACATCCCAGATTTCCTCAGAACAACAGAATGGTTTGATGGATGAAAGACTACATCTGGAAAAAGTGTATCAGTCAGCGTCATTAAAAGCCTGAGCCAGAGCCCACTGAAATCAGTGGGAATCACTGGCTTATGTTCACATTTTTCATATCTTGTTAAGAGGGAGTAAGTCTTGATTATTAAAAAAGAATGGAATTAATTCTTTACTTGTATTGCATGTAAGTTCTTTCTCCAACAGTGAGGAAGAGAAAGGTTGTATTGGCAGAAGAATCTGTCATGGAACTTAGGGATAGCTAGGCTTGAGATCCCATGAGACTTTCAGGTTTGCACAGTGACTACCAGCTGGCAAACACTCTTAGGGAGTCTGCAAAGGCTCCTAAGACCTACTGGAAGGTGGAACTGGCTGCAGTGTACCAGTACTGCTGACAAAAGGCAAAAACATTGAAGCAAACAAGGAAGGTAAAGACTCAGGTTTCTATGACAGCATTTTGGCCAGGCCAGGGTTAGTTTTTGAAGTAGCCAGGAGAAGGTATGGCTAGGACCTGAAGGTTATTCTATAACACCTCACATCATTTTCTGGAGACTGGGGAATGGTCTCACTTCCAGGCTGGGGGAGTATGGTGTTGTTGGCTTGGGCTCCATGATGAATGTTTTGCATGTGACCCACTCATCTCTGTCTTGTGCACTTTTTATTAATATCGTTGCTGTTACTGTTCACTTTCTTGTTTCTTTGTTGCTTCCAGTAAATTGTTCTTCTCAACACATGATCATCTCAACACATGTTCATCTCAACACATGATCTCTACTTCTTCTGCCTCCAATTCCCCTTTCCAAGGATAGTCCAAGGAACAAAATTCTGATGGGCATGTAAGCTACTGGATGACACTATACTGGAATCGCAGCATTAGTGTTTACCACCTATGGAAATGAAAGAAGAAATATAAAAGGAAGTTTTTCAGCAAAGTTAGGGAGACTACTGTGAACAGGAAGGAATCTTTCAAATTGTACTTAAAACAAGAAAATTAAAAGAATAATAAGGTTTAATTTATTAAATGTCAAAATATTATTAATTTGTCAGAATGGAAAAAGAATTTGAGAATCAACAAGATAAAAGGATCAAAATTAGTAATAAGATATATTTGAAACAGAAGAAGAAAAAAAAAAAGCCAGCATTCATTGCCCCCAGCAGATAGTTTGTATGAAATGTACTCAGAGAGATTAATTTTGTCCATCAGTATTTTTTATGAAAAAGAAATGAAGATGTTCCCATGCTAAAGTGCAGTCCTCAGGGTGGAAAGGGCTCAGTGGACAATCTGTCTGAATTTGAAGTTATTGTGGAAACAGCTACAGATAAAAAATGTATATATATTAAAAAAAAAAAAAAAAGATAAAACGGTCTGATAAAATACATAGAAACCAGCACTATCACAAAAATTCTAAAAGAGTTCAGGTATAAAGTGATTCAACTACTTACTTGACTGGACAGTAAATAAAATAGCAGATGAAATTCAATAGAGAGAAAGGTAAAGGAAATGAAATGCAGTATAGATAATGTAAAGAAACCTATGCTTCTGAAGACAAGAAATCCTCGCTTTGCACATAAAATGATGAACTCTGAATTTACTGCTTTGACTTAGGAACAAGACCTTGGGATCATGATAGTTTTATGGAAGTGTCATTTCTGTGCAGTCAATGTTCCCTTCATGCCCCAAGAAAAAAGAATTTTAAAAATCACTTGGAAGAAACAGAGAACAAAAAATAGAGAACAAAAGAGAAAATATTATTATTAAACTGAATAAATGCGCTATTTGCCTGCATTCCACTGCTCTCCTCTCACTACCAAAAGGCTATATATAAAGATGGGAAAAGTTCACTGAAGGAAAACAAGAGGCATTGGAGGAATTGAAGTCTAACTCAGACACAGAATTCACTGTGTTGGCTGGGATCCTTTAGCGTGGGAAAGAGATGACTTGAGAGGTATAGTAGAACATGAGCCAGGTTCAAAGCAAACAAAACAATGTTTTCATACAGAAAGTAGTAGATCTGTGGAATTCTGTGTAATAATATTGAGGTATTAAAGAACTCTACATGGGTTACAAGGGAGAATGGACAAGTTCTTAGAAGAAAGACCCATTACAGGCCACTAAATGGACAAACTACAAAAGAACCAAGACACTCACAACATAGAAAATCACTAGAAGTTGGGAAATGACTGTATAATATTATATATACTTGCTCTGTTCCTACTTCCCTCTGGCTGTCCACTTAGAATAGATATACTTAATCTGAACAAGAAAAATACCTGTATAATCTAAAATTTTCATAATAATTTGTTGTTGTTGTTATTTAGTATTCTAGTTTCTTTATACAGTGTCGCAAATTATATGTATTTTTAAAACAAAAAGAACATGGCTTACTGGATGAGCTTGTTATCACAAAGCCACATGATAAAATTATTAATATTCCTCTTGTAGCTTTTATGTCAGGGAACTTTAATAATGACTCAAAATTCTGTCATGTCCGATATAAATCATAGAAAAAATATACAATAATTGAAATACTAAGTCTGCCCCAAATGGTTTGGTAATACATACAGAACAAGAACCAGAAACTGAGACAGCCATAGCAGCATACACTTGCTATACTGCTACACTTGTATAACAGCTGTACAAATAAACTATGGGACAACATAAGACACAATATTAATTTGGTTGTACAAAATTGTTGGGAGCATGGTGGGGTATTTGTGAGGGAAAATGAAGCCAGCTTACAAGTATTTACATTGAATACATTTTAAGTATGAAGAATGACTTGGAAAAAGCCCACAAATTTTAACAGCAAACTAGAGGCCAATATATTGTGTTAAACAAATTTGCATGGCAAATTTCATCTGTTGTAAAGAAATGGCAGATGAAAGAAAAAGTAATCTGTGAAATATACTGAAATTAAACTCAAGAAGTTTATGACCGATGTAGCAGAGGCAAATTCACCATAAAGATAAAAATGGAAAAGGAACATGGTAGAAGCGGAGGAGAATCATTACAATAGATATGGCAATATCAGAGCTGCCTTTTGGAAAACCAGAGAAAGAGAAGATTGATGGAAATGAGAAGGGAGATGAGGCTAGACAAAAATTTTAGCTGAAGGCACAGATAGGAAAGCTGCATGTGAGGTATGTTTTACATTGAATGTTTCAGGCCTGACTTCAGTGGCAGAATGTGCATTGAGGTTTGAGTTTAAGATTATGTCCTCTGTATGGGTATGAGTGACAGGGGGTGGTCTCATAGTGGCTAAGAAAGTAGGCATATACAGCCAGGGTACTGGTGGGAAATATATGCAAATATATCTATGTAGCTCAGAAAGCTTTTCTACTGAAAATACATACTGTTGGTTTTTACTGTTTTTTTTTTCCACTTTTCCTGGACTCTTTCACAACATGTGCACCATGTAATCAAAACCCCCCCATAATTAATTGACTGAGGCTGATCATTACTTAGGAATGCAGGAAATCTCTCAATGTCTTATGGGCACTTTTTCTGGTAGTGTTTGACTGAAGTAGACCTTGTAGCAGTCTGCACTTTATTTCAAAGTCTTATTGTTCAGAGACTGTTCATACTGAATCTTCTTCCCTTTGTAATTTAAAAAGCAGGAACATCTGATTCAGTCATTTTCTCTTTATATTTTACCATATAATACTAGACAAAAGAGATCACTGAAAGAGTTTGCTGTAATGGCACAGTTAAAGTGTAAAAGCTGTAAGATTTCCCTTTGGAAATATATTTGAAGAGGTCAGTCTCCATACTAAACATGGTGATGCTTGGATAGACAAAAAAAGAGTCTGCCATTTGGATTCAGACAGGTAGGTCATGGCTTTAACTGTCTGCTCACAGAAAGAAAAAAAAATAGATACAAGATTTCATACTATTATTCTCCATTTACAGTTGCTGGATAAGTTAAAAACAGACTTACTCTTGAGTTTAACCCCTAGTTGAGGAAATATTGCACTTTTTCCTTTGAAAACTCACCAATTTCATTAAACTAAGAACAATTTATTTGAGTGTGACTGTAGTTTCTGCTAACTTGCTATTGTGTACATCCTTCTAAAATGGGCTTTATTGAGCCACCACAAAGATTTCTTTTTTCTTAAGGCAAAAGTACATGCAGAAGGTAATGTTTTCTCTCCATCTCCAGCAGTTGAACAGCAGCACTGAAATGGAGATTCAGACACCTACTCTTGCAACAGGCTGCACACTGAAGGCTCAGCCTGAAGATAACCACTGGAATGCTGAGACAATTCAAAGACCTGATGTGTTTGACATGACCTGAAATACTGAAATATTCATAGGTATTTTTTAGGTATTATGTTAGTTATGGAGCTCCCATGACATTTTCATACTAAATACACTATTTCCGCTCTTTACAATTTTCCACTAAAAATTATCTTTTAAGATGAATTTTTGTATGTGCATGAGAGTAGTATTTGAAGGTTCTAAACTGACAACACTTAACATCTATTTAATGGATATATATAGGAATGTCAGTAGAGTGCCCAGCTCCCAGCAGTGTGCCAGTAATACATTTCTTTTACCAAAAAGGCAACTGAACATTTCAACATCCATGGTTTTCTGCTGAGACTGGCAAAGGCCTTGCAGAAATAAGATCAGACATTCTGAAAGTTTCTTTCATTTGGAGCATGAATTCTCCCTTCTTTTTCCCTTACTTGAAATAATCTGACTCTACTAGCATCTACCAAGGGGGAATTACCTTTTAATAGTTGTTTTAATAGCCAGAAAATTCCAAAGAATGATGAACAAAATACAAACTGGTAGTTCTACTTAATTTCTGTGCTGTATGTTTTATTTACTTCTAATTACTACATTTAGATGTTTTGTTGGTAAGCCCTATCTTTGAAGTGCCCATAAGGTTAGAGAAACAGTGAATAAATTTTAGGCAGTTCCTCACTGTTCTTCACAGTTCTTTTCATTTTATTGATGTGGGTTTTTTTCCTGTTGAGGAATTAGGGCAAGTATGCAAGCTGACTACAGAAGATAACAAAGAGTGTGTGCATGTTATTTTTAAAAATGAAAGTGTGAATATGCCTTTGGAGAGGGAAAAAAGGAGAGGGAAAAAATATTTGGGACAAGAAAAAGTAAAACAGAAGGGCTAAGAGGGCTTTAGTGATGGGACAGAGTACAAAAGAGAAAAGGAGGAAGGAGCAGTTGAGGAAGGTGAGATGCTAATGAGGAGCAGGGGCAGGCAGCCATTAATTAACTTCTCTTTGATCACCTTTTCTTGCCAGAATTATATCCGTAGAGACTAGAATAATCCTAGCATTGCAGCCTGTCCCAGAGGGCTGAACTGAAAGTCAGACAGTCCATACATCTGCTTTGACATGCTTATTTAAAGGATTCATAAATTCCTCCATTGTTCTACAGGGTGCTCCTCTCCCACTGTCTGTGCTGAAAGCTCTCATTCCTTGAAGCTGTCTGCACTGCTCAGCCTGAGCTTCTGTCTGGGCCAGAATTGGAGGCAGTTCTTTTTACTGTTCCTTCCTGTCATATGTGATTTGGGCTGTGCTGCCAATCACTGTGTATGGGACAAAAGCAGTGGCTTGTCCATTGGCAGGGAAGAGGTTCAGCAGAACCTACTGCTGCACACATTATCACGGATCTGAAGAGTCTCAACGAAAGGATCTGAGCCCTACTACTTGTCTTTTAAGACTGAAATAGTGTGTGAAGGGAAATAGTAGGATAGGGATTGCCAGCCAAAAGGAGAAAAAAAAGAAACAAACACCCAGGGAGTGAAAAGCTGACATACACAACTCATTGAACAGGGAAGCTGATCAGAGTTGGGAAGAAAATTCTAGAGTTCATAGGCCAACAGCATATTTGGGTAGGGCTGGCAAAACCAGATTCAGGTAAAGAATTGACTTTGCAGCCACACCTCCTATGTAGAAAAAGAACTGATGGAGGAAACAGGAGCAGTGTGAACACATCAGCTATGGACGTGGTAAGACGCTACAAAAACCCCAAGAAATTAAAGCACAGAATTAAAATGAAATTAACACTTACCTTTGTAATTTTCTGTCCTTCCAAAATACTCAAAATCAGAAACACAGAAAATTATTGCTGAAAGTATTTCAGCTGCATAATTATATCATATACTAACCAGCCATCTCTGTGCTATATTTAAAAACTTATACACCACTAACAAGCTACCCATCTTTACAATGCCAGGAGGAGTTTTGGCTCTGGTACATGCAGCACTATGCTAAATGTAGCCCAGGCTCTGGCCACAGAACATATACTTGCCAAACTTTATGTCCCCTCCACTCTTCACCATGATAGGGAAGATGTGTGCTAATGTCTTAACAAACATTTTCATGGATGAAGGTATGGGTGTTGACATCTTTGAAATGGGTCTTAGTGTCTCTACTAACTTCAAGCACAGGTTTGTTACAAAGCTCAGCCAGCTTGGCTCCTGGAATAAGTGGGAGTTTCTGAATTTTAGGCAGTAGGTTTGTTACAGAGCCCAGTTTGACTCCTGAAACAGGGAAGTGGGTCTGCACCTGAACTTCAGAACTTTGGGGCAGAATGACAGGTTCAAGAGGGGAATATGTGGTAGGCAGTTGTACCTCCCTAGTACTTCAGCCAATGGGGAAACGAACAGGGCAACACGCAGCCGGGAGTTTGGGGTAAAAGGAGGCTGTGCCCTTTGAAACCCCGAGAAAGAAAATCCTGCAGGCTTGTGTGCCCCAGTGGACTCTCTCCCTTTATTCGAATAAAGTTGCAGGACTCCTGTGTCTCCTTTATGGACACTGGCTTTTCATAGCGTGATTTTCCGTACAAGCACGGAATGAGTTTGGCCCTACATTTGCCCCTCATTAAACATGTTATAGATGAGTAATGAGATAGCTGGCTCTCACAATTAAGGAGTGAATATTATATATATGTTAAGAGAAGTTTTGTAGATTTATAGTTATGTTAATGTGTTTTTCCTCCTTGCTTTGTTATCACAGGATGGGTTTGGTAGCTGGGCCTTTGGAAAGGGTTAGCTTGTTACTATAGTAATACCTGACCTCCAACCAAGATATAACCAAGTGATCTCCACCACTAGACAGCAAAGAAGGAGTCGACAGACAAGACTTTTTATACCTCTAGCACCTCTAGGAGGTGCTAGAGGTATAAAAGGTGGAGCATCCATTTTGAAGAGCATGTGCCTGAGAGTCACAGGGGCTCCTAGTGCTGTAATTTTGTCTTATTTAGTCTTTTTGTTGTATTTTCTGTTAAGATTTAACAAATCTTTAAAATTTTAAAAAGTGAGCAGTCGTTTCTCACAAACACACATTTTCCAATTTTAAACCTCTTACAATACTCTTGGAAGCTTTCCTGTTCAGTACTATTCTCAATCCTCAAGCTCTTCAAGCACCTGTGAGCAAGAACATCAATTCCTTTAAACCTTTTGTGCAAATGGCTCATTTTGGTGGTGTGGTGGGGAGAGGCAAAGGGAAATCTGGAAAGTGTGCACAGAGGGGCCAGGGACAGCCCTGGAAACCCAGGCAAAGCTGGGACTCTTGCAAAGGCAATGGCCCAGCATTGGTGTCTTTGCTGTCCATCTCTCAGCATTTTGTGCTTTTGAGCTCCCAGATGTTATGAATAAAAAGTTATCTATTTTTGTTTAAGGTTACAGAGCTAAAACTGGTTAGACCAATTGCTGTTAAATTAGCTTCATTGTTAAGAGTTCTTCTTTAATTGCCCGTCAATGGTTGGTGATTTAGCCATTGTCTTCCTGATGCTTGTCCAGGAGCAACACCTGGACAGGGCAGCACCAGGAAAATAGGAGTGGCCTGAGACCACGTATGCAGATGAGTAATGCACTGCTCCAAATCTTCCCGTTTTCCAGGAAAACCCCTAAAAACAATGAGCCAATATAGAATTAGGGGACCTAGGTGATGTCTAAGGATGGGTGTGAAGTCCAGTGCCTGCTTGAATCCTTTTTGCTTCTCACCTTGACCTAAGGATGTCCACTAAGGAGGGGACCCGAAGTGTTGGACCGAAAAGTAGGAATCTGCAAATCTCCCGTGAGGACGCAGTCCCCAGCTCTGCCTGCAGACCAGCGGACAGAGCTGCATCACCCTCCTCCTCCGTGCCACTCTTGGGGACAGCGGCGGCGTGGGCACAACCCGTCGATTTCTCCCCACCTGAGCTGAATCTCTTTAATAAAGGCATTAAAAAGGAGAAAGATCTCCTGCCCATTTATTTCACCAGACTCATGTGATGTGGTCAAACAATAATCCTTGGGACTTGCATTGTCATGGAATCACAGAATGCTTTGGGGTTGAATGTACATTGAAGGTCACCTAGTTCCAACCGCAGGCTAGGGCACCTTCAAATAGACCAGATTGCTCAGTGCCCCATCCAACCTGGCCTAGAACATCTCTTCACAATTTTTTTTTAATTTTTTTTTTTCTTCCCAATGCAATGGATTACTGTTCTTCAAAAGTTCAGGAATAAGCCTCACAATGCAACAGAGCCCACGAGAAACTCCGCTCTTCGAGCAAAGGTTAAATGAGAACACCTTTGTAACGCTTTCTCGTTTCCACAACAGGAAATGGAAAAGCGCGGGGTGGTTTTTAGAGCTGTTTTTTTACAGGCAGTGCCCTGACAATGAACGGTCCTGCGCTGAGCGTGCGCGACCAGCGCCGGTCACGGCGGCGCGGCCGCAGCCTCCCCGCCAGGCCGCGCAGGGCCGCGGGCAGCGCCGCTCCCCGGCTTCCCTTCGCCGTTCGCACGCGCCCGGGCGGCGCCTGCGCGGCGGAGCGGGCGGCGGGGCGGGGGCGGGTCTGCATCCGGGTCGCCGCCGTGCCCATTGTCTGGGGAAGGGGCCCGGGGCTCGGCGGCGCTGCACCCGAGGGCCCCTGCCCGCCCGCCGCCCACCCGCGCAGGCTTTAGTAAGTGATCCGCAGCGGTTCTGCCCGCCCTGCCTTGCGGGCGTAACGCTGTGCCCGCGGAGCGCCGCCGCCCCCGGGCGAGCGGGCGCATCGCCGTCCCTTGGGCGTCCCACGGTCCCGGCTGCGCGTCCCCCTGCGTCTGGTTCCCGGCGGATCACGCCGAGGCTTGTCCTCGCGGGATGCCGGCTGCTCCGGGGCGTCTGGCGGCCCCAGCGCCCGCGCAGCCTCCCGGGGCTGCGGGCAGCCCGCCGTGCGCGGTGCCGCGCGGTTCCCGGCGCCTGCAGGGAGCACCAGCGCTCCGCCGGGAGCGCGGACCCTGCCCTGCCTCACCTGTGGGAGCGGCTGTCCCCGGGACCCCCGTGCGGCTGCATCTGCCGGCTGCTCTCGGGACTGCCCCTGCCTGTCACGCCCGTGCTGCCTTGTAATTTAAATGCCCTTAGCGATGCTGAGTTCTCTTGATGCCAGCCAGTAACAACACTGTTTTTTTCCCTGCAGTGGACCGCAGTTCGAAGAGGAGACAGGTGAAGCCTTTGGCAGCTTCGCTGCTGGAAGCTTTAGATTATGATAGCTCTGATGACAGTGATTTTAAAGTTGGAGATGCTTCAGGTAAATATGCTTTCTCATCTCCTCTCTAAAGAATTGCCTCATTTTTGGTTTGTGGTTGCTCATTTAATATCATATAGGAGGCAGAATGCTTGTAGTGAGTCTGCTGGGACTTGGAGCCCCTTGAAGGGAGTGACTTGATTGGATAACTGGGAATCAATACTTCAGTTGTGATTATTTTTTTACAACAGAAACCTCATGATTGTGAAGCAAGTTTTGGTAGAAACATTTGAGTAGCTTTTGTGCAGACTGCCTTGACTGTATTTGTTGCTTTGGAATTCTTCAGTGCAGGGATGATTTTTGGAATAGTCACTGTATTTAGTATTGAAATAGGAATCTAAAGCCATTTTATTTAGAGCAAGTCTGGATAATAGTTTGTTTTGGACTTACAAACTTGACTTTTTCTCAAGGTTAATTCTACTCGGTGAGTAAGAACCTAAAGCAAAAAGATAATCTGTCCTGGTTTTTATTGTTTTCTACAATAGACAAACTTAAGGTGTCCATTCAGATAGAAATATGCAGAAAAGTGTACACATTTCATACTAGAAGGAAGTCCTTACCACAGAGAGTTGTTGCTTTGCAGTCTTTTCTATATGTGCACATTTCTGTATCTGCAGTGAACATTCACAGAAACTGAAAATAGACAAGGTGGCCAAAATAAAATTAGTAAACTCAAGTATATTGAAGGAAAGGGGAAGAAGGGATAGGACCATATTGGTCAATAAACTGCACATTAGATGTTCTGTAGTGTATGCTGAGGGAAATAAACAAGAAGATGCAGCATGTATAAGATGTGAGAGAAGCATTATGACAGTTTATCAAATAACTTGACTTTGTTATTTCTGCACTGGGGATGCTGGTGTATGTTTTGTGTGAATGTGTAGTGCAAAAATATTCCCATTTAAAGGCTTATTCTTTAACATTTGGTAAGTTCCTCTGTATTGATGAACTTAAAAATGTTTAATAATCAATCACCCATTGTCAGGTTTAAAATATGTCCTCATGCTCCTTTTTTGTTTTGGTTTGGGTGGTTTTTTTTGTTCTTCTCAGCACCTCTTCCCCTAGACTTAGCCATCTTTCCCTTGGTTGTTCTGGTAGAGCAGGCTGCAGTGGCTTAAGAGAGTAAAACTGATGTCATCTTACCAATTTCATTTTAAGACTTCTGGGGGCTTGTTTAGTCTACTCTTTTAATTCTGTTGTGAGGCTTTTTGATCCTTTCTTTTGAATAAGGGTATAATTTGCCATAAAAGAAAATAATTTTTAATTACTAAAGAAAATCTTAGTGTTTTGGAGCAATAATGTAGGCAGGATTTAAGGGAAGATGAGGATTGGAAAGGGAGTATGGGTGATGAACACATGATTCAGAGCAATATGTTAGTTGGTCAAAAGACAGTAATTTATTAAAAGTAATGAATACAGCTTTCTGACTCAACATTTTGTGAGTGCAGAAGATTAATTTGTAATTGCTATCTTTTTTGACTTTTAGGACATTGTATGTATACTAGAGGGGGTGCTCAGTATCTAGCCTTGAGTGTATTTCAAAATCAATTTCATTTTGAGGAAGTTGAATGGATTTTCCTTTAAATATGCAACACCGAATTGAAACAAGCATATGAGGAGGAAACCAAGTTCTACTAAAAATATTTTTTTCTAATCGCTGCTTTGTGTTGCTATATCTCATGAAATGTTGTGTTAGTATTTCCAAACTTATATCTGTCACTTGTAGGAGATATTAATGTTCTGTTTAATAACACTTTGAAACAGGAAAAGAATTTGACATCTTATACTTTATACAAAGATTATCACTGTGGAAAAAGAAATTTGTGAGGGTTTGGAGAAGTTGGGGAATAGAAAGTTACTACAAATAAGAGTTTCTTATGTGTAATACAAGTTTAAATGAATAGTTGCAGGAAATCTGAACCAGAACATCTTTACTGGTTTAAAATGAAGCTGGTATAACATACTTCTAAATTTCTTTGCATTTAGTCCATTTCAATTTGGCTGGAAGAAGTGATTAAATAAAGGGATTTTCTTACACACACACATACATATATACACATACATATATAGGACTCTCCATGAGCAGTCTGTTGCAAATCAGTATTTTGTATTTGCTTGAATTCAAAATGACATTGTATAGTTTGCTTACAAAAGGAAGTGTGTCAGAAGTAAGAACCAGTCTGCATTGAGTATGAGTATAAATTATACCATGGTAATTCCACAGATCCATGACATATGTTTATGTTTATTTCATTCACAAATGCACGTATAGGTGTTTAAAATAACAAAAAAAAAAATTGAAAATTAGGTTGAAGTTTTATTTAAATATGGAGTTAAAAGAATTCTGAAGTTGCTTTCTCCCTGATGACTGTGTTGTGTGAACTTTAGGATCTCCAGTGATATGTACTAGTAGATGATACTATGCAGATACATTGGGACTGAACCCAGAATACCTAAACTTTTACACACCTTCATTGTTCTGCCAGTTTCTGGGAATATGCAATGCAGTAAAGATTTGAGAAGTTGCTCTTAAGTGCTTTTAAGAAGCAGCTGGCATTTCTGAATTTTTGTTTTTAGAGTCCTGGTACCTTGGTGCATTTTTTCATTATAAAAAAATATTTCAAATCACCTGTATTTCTACAAAAAAAATCCAAAGGCAACATGGACTTTTACTTTCAGTGTAATTAATTTATTTTCTTTTGGATTTAGGTCATAGCAGCAATCATTTGGCCTTTTCCACTTAAAAGATCTCAACATTCTGACATCTCTTGAGAGAAATTGACTTTAGAACTGTTACATTCTTGTAAATTTACTTAATGTAAATAGTTTTCAAGCCTCTGGGATTTTCATTATGTTTATACTGAACAAAGTAATTTTTAATGGCTTCTCTGTTTCTATTAGTGATGCCATATTCTAAAGTACTGTATTCTTCTGGTTTCTGTAAACACCTTGGAAAAATTGTTCCATGAGAAAAACTGTCATATGTAATCTTAGTATGGGATCAATCAAAAAAACTGTCCCTTTGGAGTCAGAGTGTACAAACGTGTGTGACTTGAAATGATGGTGCTGAAATATACTCACCTTAAGGCTTTTAATAGTATCTTTCACGATACACATCAGTTATTTGAAGGGTTTTTTTTTGTTTGTTTTTTTTTTTTTTTTTTTTTTTTTTTTCCTGCAGTGGGAGCAGCTAGAGATACACTGATGTCAGAAGTCAGAGTACAGGTTTAAATTAATTTCCAGCAGGACTCCAAAGCAAGAATTTACCCCTTTTCTTCTCTCTCATCAGTGAATTTCAGTCAGTTTTGTCAGCGCATATACTGAAATTGAAATCATACGGAGGAATGTAGTGGTCCCTGGCAAGAATCAGGTGTGAATTTAAGGACTGGTTTCTATTGCAGTGTAGCTGAGAAGAAAATAACAGAATGCTGCCTTTGAAGAACTCAGTCCTGTCACTACTTCTGCTGCTAGTCTTGTTGACTCAAATTTTTGCATACATTTTTTTTCTTTTTTTTTTTTGGTGTTGATTGTGAAGCCTGACATGCATATATATTATGTACTTTTCTTGCAGTTGAAGTCAGTAGAAGATCTGTTTTTAAAACAAGAAATTATCTACATAAATGCATGTATTATCTATTTTAAAAAACCTGTGTTGTGATCTACAAATAAAAAGATGAAAATATCATTATCTTTATGTAATTTGTTTCCTCTTAGCACAATGTAGATTACACTTTTGCTTTCCTATGCAGATTATTGTAATATAAAGAAATGTTTGTGAAGGATCAAAATACTGTAGTGTTAACAGTACTGAAATCTTGATGAAGAAACAAATATATTTGGTTTTTTAGACTAAACTTAAATGTTAGGCAAGAGTGAAGTTGTAAAGTGTTTCAGTAGACAGTGAAGGCGAAAGAAAATATTGGGTTGTTATCATCAGTAAATGATGATGTATTTCCATATTAATGTGTAGTTCCTGTGACTGGAATTCACAAGAGCTTTTTCTAATTGAGAAAATGGAAAATATCAGCAGTATGTTCTTTTGGAGTATCTTCATCCCAGGTAAAACTTTTGTCTGTACCGATGTCTGCCACTCTAAGTAAAACTTTGGAGTCACTGACAAGATTTTTAGCTTCCATTTTCATTGTTAATACTGGGTTTTCTGTTATTCCAGGTGCTTGCTGATAAGCAATGGTAGGACACCCAATTTCATTAGTGCTCTAACCTTGTAAATGAGGCACTTCCTAAAGACTTCAGTCAAAATTGACAATCTTTAGTTTGGAGTGGTTTTGCAACTTGAACAGACATCTACTGAAATGTCCTATGACATAATTATTGGTACTGTAAAAGTGAGGAAGCTGCTTACTAAATGACTTTTCTTTGTTCCCTTTCCATCAGTTTTTTCTATTAAGCTAAGTACTTGTTTTCTGAGATGTGTAATTGTGGATCAGTGGTCAGTTTTGTCTCCTGCTCTGCCCAGTCTCCATCTGCAGTTAATACATATTAGATACTTCTTTTGAAAACATTATTTGAGAAGAAAGTTTCTCTCCATAGAGTTGTAGCATCTTAATCTATATTGGTTTGGTTTTGTGTGTTCTTAATCATGTTATTTTGGACAGTTCAGTTTTTTTAACTGCCAGCACCGCCGATGTTGAATTGCCGGTAGTCCACCAGTGTTTAATTATCATATGCAGCAAAATAGCATAGAAAGCTGTATATCTAACTAAGCCATATATGTAACATATAGCATAGAAAGGACATATATCTAACTGGTGTGTTAGATTCTCTTTCTTGGAGTTATGTTGCAAGTGAGGTGTTAAGCCTTTAGTTCCTGCTTACAGTTTTATTGATCGTAGCATAATGGACCTCTGTGTCTAGTACTCAAATGTGGTCACAATTTTACCAGTTACATAACTCTGCCTTTGGTAATTTAAAAATTCTTCCATACATGACCTAGGTTTTCCTGCCTCTTTTTTTACATCCAGTTATTAAAATTGTAGATTTCTAGTCAGTTTAAGCATTTCTTTAATGTATTATGGAGTCTTTATTTGTGATATCTAGATCAGATGTGTAGGAAGTACAGCTGCTTTTGCATGTTTGGTATGGCACCTGTGCCAAGGATTTTTTGTGGTACTGGAGCTGTTCTTCTGTAAGGAAATTTATGGCTAGAGGCTGTTGGCAAACCCTTCCAGTAGTGCTTTCCACACTTCCCATTCATCAGGATGCAGGCACCCTGGGTAAGGGATTGTACATGGTGCTTAACATGGTGTTTTAGCAGAGATCACTAGGTAATTTCACATAATCTTGTCAAAGGCTAGTTGTTTGCCTTGTGATGAGGGGAGAAAGAGGGTAAAGGACCAATAGGTAAGATGGTGGTGGTGGAGTGACATTAACCTCACCTGCATCCTGGTTTTTGTTGCTGCCCTCAAAAAGAGGATATAAGGCCACTGTAGTAGGCTATTTGTCACATGATAGCTAGATTATTATTAAATAATATTATTTAGCAGTGATAACTTTCTAGTTGCTTTCTGTGTTGCATGCTCAGCTTTTCAGTGTTCCAGGATCCTTGATTATATTCATTGTAGGTAGCTTTGAGCGCTTTGGAAAGGCTCAACCAGATAGGATTTGGTGCAAATTATAGAATTTTCTAAAATTATTCCAAATGCTTCTTGTCTACTATTTGAAGAACCAGACTGTCTCCTGTGAGTGATTGGCCAGGTACTTTTGGAGTGCAGCACTTGCTCTCTGAATTTTCTTAAAATGTTGGAAAAAACCCTAGAAATTGTGGGGTGTCATATTTAAAATTGTTTGTAAAATGTTCCTTCAAAAAAAACCCTGGAAGGACGTTTTTCATGCTGACTCATGTAATGATTTCATTAGGTTTACCCTGAAGTCTTGTGCCTCATACATGTTATACAAGACTCCACAGCTGAGTGGAATGTTTCTTTGTTACGCTTTTTTTTGTATGTTAATTCTAGAGCATTATGTTCTGTTCTTTTCAGAATTATCCTCTTTAGATTTGAGTGCCACCTGCTGTTGTGCTTAGTACAGCTAAAGATACAAGGTATAGAGGAATAAATGATGTCTTTCTCCCAACTGTTATCTCTCCTATTTGTCCTCAGTGGAACTCTGTATTCTTCACTATTTGATGGTGTATCTAGCCCCATCTTTCACTTAGAGTAGCTTTACGTCTCTCCTATAGGGAATGACATGATATGGTTGCCAATTTGAAAGAGCCATTCTTTAAGCATTTCTTTCAAGGAGAAAATTGTATACTGCAGCCTATTCCTCAGGAAAAGTGCAGCTGACAGAAGAAGACCTGCAAAAATTGCTGTTATCACAGAATAGCTCTTTCTAGAAAAGCACCTATCACAGTGGATGCATTCAAATCAAGGAGAGATATCTCTTACTATAGATATATCTGGTGTGTATATGAATGTATAAAGGAGAGTAGAAAGCAAAATGTGCAGGCAGAAGGCAAGAGAAATTGAAGGCGAGAAGTGAAATAGTGAAAATAGTGTTTATTTGCTCTCTGCTTTAAATTATTGCGTTGTATATTATTGATGTGCATGAATCAATGTTACTAAATTAGAGTGCTGTTAGAGGTCAAACTATACCAAGACTAAGAATCCCTCCAAAACAAAATGAAAGCTTAAATTGGCACCAAGTCTAAGATTGTTTAGAAATGCACTAGCACAGTTAAAGTATCAAAAGAAATGTCTGTCATAGCTTTACAGCAGGGAAGTAATGAAAGCTAAGTTAAAAATTTCAGTTAATTTTAACATGACAAAGTCTTGTATTACCGTATTTACAGTAAGACCAATAGTGCACATAGGCACTTGGCACCTGTGAAATGAGATACAAAATACATTTTGCTTTGAGCATATATATGGCATATAATCTGTGATATGTCTAGTATGAGAGTATAGCTTTAGGAGTTACTTGTAAAATGTTTATGGGAACTGGTAAGTATCATAGTGTTTTAGAATTGTGTGCTCTGGAAAAGACCTTTTAAGGTCGAGTCCAACCGTTATCCTAGCACTGTCAAGCCCACAACTAAATCATGTTCCTAAGTGCCACATCTACACATCTTTTAAATATCTCTGGGGTGTTGACTCAGCTACTTCCCTGAGGAGCAACATTTTCTGTGAAGTTTTTCCTAATACCCAACCTAATCCACCTCTGTTGCAACCTGAAGCTGTTTCATCTTGTTCCATCACTTGTTACATAGGAGGAGAGACTGACCCATGTCTTGCTATGGCCTCCTTTCAGGAGGTTGTGGAGAGTGATAAGGTCTTTCTTGAGCCTCCTTTTTGCCAGACTTCTGCTCCAGACCTTTCACCAGCTCCACTGTCCTTCTCTGGACACACTCCAGCATGTCAGTGTCTTTCTTGAAGTGAGGAGCTCAGGACTGGACCCAGGATTTGAGATGTGGCCTCACCAGTCTGAGTAAAGGGGGACAGCAGCTGCCCTGGTCCAGCTGGCTTCACTATTGCTGGTACAGGCTCGGATGCCATTGGCCTTCTTGACCACTTGGGCATGTGCTGGGTCTTGTTCAGCCAAATGTCAACCAGCACCCCCCACGCTTTTCCACTGAGCAGCTTTCCAGCCCCTCTGCCCCAGTCTGTTGTGCTCTATCATATGATGGCATTCAAGATGATCTGCTCTGTGAACTTCCAGAGTTAGGCTGGCAGGATTGACTGGAATTCCCTGGATACTTCTGACCCTTCTTGCAGATGTATCACTTTTTTTTTTTTTAACTTCTAATCATGTGGAACCTCCCTGGTTGGCCAGTGTTGAATGAGGTTGATTGAATGTGGCTCATTTGGGCCCACAGATGTGTGTGTATCTTAGAGATGTAGCAGGTCACTGACCTTTTCCCCTTGGATTATGGGTGCTTCATTGTGCTCCCTGTGTCTGTCTTCTAGTTTAGGGGGGTGGCTACCCAGATGGGTACCCAAGATGGGTCTTACTGTTAAAGACTGAGGCAAAGAAGGCATTAAGTATCTCAGCCTTTTCCTCATCCTTTGGCACTGTTTCCTCCCTCATTCAGTAAAGGGTGGAGATTGTCTTTAGCCTTCGTTTTGTTGATTATGTATTTATTGCCTTTTATGGCAGGAGTCAGATTAAGTTCTAATTGTTCTTTGGCCCTTCTATTTTTTTCCCTGCAAAAAAATTTCCTCTCTCACATCATCCCTGTAGTCCTCTTGAGTTGTCTGCCCCTTCTTCAAAAAAGGTCAAAATTTCCTTGTTCTTCTGACTTGCAGTCTAAGCTCTCAGCTCTCTGTTCAGGCATATCAGTCTTTCTCACTGCTGGCTTGTCTTTCAGCACATAGGGATGGCTTGCTCCTGTGCTTTTAAGATTTCCTTGAAGAGTGTCCAGCCTTCCTGGACTGCCTCCAGGAGACTCTGCTGACCAAGCCTCTCAACAGGACATCATCTCATCTGAAAGTCCAGGATACAAGTTTTGCTGACCCCCTTGCTTGCTTCTCTGAGAATGGAAAATTATCATTTGAAGTTTGCTCTGCCCAGAACACCCTCCACTCATCACATCACCCACAAGGCCTTCTCTGATCACAAGTAACAGGTCCTGTGGGGAGTCTTCGGTAGTAGGCTCCCTCATTGTCTGTGTCAGGCAGTTATCTTCCACATGCTCCAGGAACATTTTGAACCAACTCCTCTGCTGTATTGTGTTTTCAGCAGACATCTGGTAACTTGAAGTCCACTATGAAAATGAGGGCTAGTGGTTGTGAGACTACAGACTGCTTATAGACTGTTTTGCTTTCCTCTTCATCCTGGTTGGGTGGTCTTTAACAGACTCCCACCAGTATTGCCTTGTTGGACTTTCCCGAGTCTTAACCTTAAACAACCGTATTGTCATTACACCCTAGACAATCAAAACATTCCCTAACACAGGGGGCTGCTCCACCATCTCTTCCTCCTTGCCTGTTCCTTCTGAAGGGTTTGTAGCCATCCAGTGCAGCACTCTGGCTGTCTATGTTACCTCATGTCTACATGTGTGGCATCTATGTCATAGTTTTACTGCTGCTCAGTGGCTTTCTGCTCCTCCTGTTTGTTACCTGTGCTGTGTACATTGGTGTAGAAGCACTTCAGATGGGCTATTGATCTCTCCAGCTTTTTGGGGGAGCCAGCCCTAAGTCTTCCCATGGCCATTTTCAGTCATGTCTGTGTTTTCTAACATGTAATAAGCCTTGTGTCTTTACTGCTGGAGGGATCTCCATTCCCTACCTCCACTGAGGTGACAGACCAAAGGACCTTTCTAGCATGTTGTCCCCCAAACAGTGGTGTGCTGTTCCCAGGCATATCTCTAGGGAACTCGGGTTTATTCCTTTCCCCTTTCAAATCTAATTTAGTCTTTCAGTGAGCCCTGCTAACTTCTATGCAAAAATCCTTTTCCTCCTCTTTGTTTCTGGTGTGCCCTGTCTGTTGCCAGCAGGCCTGGTATCCTATAAACTAACCCGTGATCAAAAAGATGATCTTTAAAGATGATCTGAGTCAACCCCCTGCTTCGGTCAGAAACTTATTTCACTAGAGCAGATTGTTTAAAGCCCCATCCCACCTGGCCTTGAATATTTTCAATGATTGGGCACCTACAACTTTCCTGGACAACCTGTTCCAGTGTCTTACCATGCTCATTGAAAAGTTTCTTGTATCCAATCTAAACCCTACTCTCTTTTAGTTTAAAACTGGTTCCCCTTTTTCTGTCACTACAGGCCTTATTAAAAAATCTCTCTCATAAGCTCTGTTCTCCCTGAAGCCTTCTCTTCTCCAAGCTGAACCACCCCAACTCTTTGAGCCTGTCTTCTTGGAGTGTTGTAGCCTTCTCACCATTTTTGTGGTCTTCCTGTGGAGGTACTCTCTCTTAAGGAGGAAAGGTTGAGAGAACTAGGCCTGTTCATCCTTAAGAAGAGATGACTGAGAGGGGACCTCATCCATGTCTATCAGCATCTGAAAGGAGGGTGTTGAGGATGGACCAGGCTTTTTTCAGGCAATAGGACAAGAGGCAATGGACAAACTGATCCACAGGAAGTTCCACTTGAATCTGAGGAAAAACTTCTTCAGTGTGCAGGTGACCGAGCCCTGGGCAGATTGTCCAGAGATGTTGTGCAATCTTCCTCACTGGAGATACTCAAGAGCTGTCTGGATGCAATCCTGGGCAGTGTGCTCTGGGGTGACCCACTGTGGTCCCTTCCAGCCTTACTCATCCTCTGATTCTGTAGTAAAACAAATTATTGTAACTTGAAAACAATTATTTTGGATTGCCTGTCAGTTAATACTGGTTTTATTTCTTGTGTACGTCTGATTCATGTTCTACTCTTTCAAAACTTCAGTTAATTATCGTGTACTTTGATTATTGCAATTAAGGCTAATAGGTGTGGAGAAATGACTGAATTACTTTTTTCTCAATGACTGTAAAACTTTTTTTCTGGATCTCTGAATGTTAGAACATATGTTGGAAACTTCTAGTTTTTATTAGCTTGTAAGGGGATGGATTGTTTTGATGTCCTAATCAGTAATAGTAGCACTTGGGGCTTTTTTTTTTGTCAATAGATATATAATCTCCTCACTGAACATTTCCACATGCAGGTGTATGCAGAAGAAGGCAAAACTGACGATTATATTGAAGTAACAACTGGCTAATCATTGGCAATGTTCTTTGGTGTGGAAAAAAATGCCATATGAAATGACACTATGCACACCTACCTCAGTGCCTGTTTATTTGGATTTATACAGAGCTGAGTGTACAGAGAAATTCTCTGTGTAAGGTGATACTGAGTGGTGGAGATTTTTGGGTTGTAACTAAAGAAATTAAAGTTTGGTTTTTTTTAATTTGCGAGCATCGACATGTTCCATCTTTGCATTTAAGTGACAGTGGATCAAGAACGTGGTGCTGTCTTTGAGCCAGCAAACTGAAAACTGTAGCCACTGCCTAATTGATTTCTGTATTGGATCAAGAAGCTAATATTTTCTTTTTAAAATTTTTTAAAAAATATTTTCTGAGTTTTCCTTTATTAAAACAATACCATGAATGAAAAGGAGTAGATTCATATAAGATGAGGGATAGCAAAGTAGATGCTGTTTATAAAGTTTAACAGGTTCACGTTATTTTTCAATATTTTTTACATGTGCTTTATATGTAAAAATGTCTCTTTTTTATATAAAACTCTTTCTCTAGTCTTTTCTGTTCCTCATGTTGGCCTGTGTTAATGAAATAGTGAGTACATGCAGAATAGTACCATATGATTAGTGTAAGGTTAATGAATTGTAGTGCAGTTGCAATGCAGAGTGAGGCATAGTTTATGTGGGATTAATAAGTGAACTAAACTTAAAAATTAAAAGAGCCCTCAAACCCAGAAAAAAAATATTAACAATGAAGGTGTGGGATTTTCCATATTATTATTAGAACGAGCTATGTAAACTCTTAATTTTGTAATTTCAAACCTCTTCTATTGGATAGCTATTTTATTTTGAAGATGTAGAAAACACCTCCAGAAATTAAAAACTGGAATGCTCTTTCTTTAAGATGTGACTTCACATGAAAATTACTGTGCTACTGCTTTTTGTTAATGTGAGCTACAGTTCAAAGGAACATACAATGCTCATTTAATAAGTTCTACCATGGTTTTTTTTTTTGGCATCTTAAAATGCACTCATGTTTAACAGATTCTCAACATAGCACTCGAAATAGCAATATTTGGACACCAGCTGAAAAAATAGGTGGAATACCTTATGAGGGAGGAACATGCATCTTTCTTTTGTTTAGCAACTTGCTTCAAGAGATTTTATTTTTGGGGGTACATTTGTGTCGGAACTTTTTTTAAATTTTCATATGCTCAACAGATTCTGAAGGAAGTGGTCATGGGAGTGAAGATGCATCTAAGGACAGTGGTGAAGGTTCCTGTACTGAATCAGAAGAAAATATCTTGGAGGAGGAGCCGGCAGAAGAGAAAGTAGAAGAGCAACAGCTGAAAGCCTCCACTGAAGAAGTGCCAACAACAGACAAAGAGGTAATTAAAACCGAAAAGAAAGAGCAAGAAGATGAAGAAGAAAAGCCAAAAAAGAAGAAAGAGAAGGAGAAAGCAGCTGAACCTGATGCAGTGGCTGATGAGCAAACAAATGAACCAAAAAAATGGAATTTGCGCAGGAACCGACCCCTGCTGGATTTTGTATCGATGGAAGAGCTAAATGATATGGATGACTATGACAGTGAAGATGACAATGACTGGCGGCCTACTGCTGAGAAAAGGAAAGGAAAGAACGCACTGAAAAAAGAGGGGAGTGATGGAGATAATGAAGATGATGAAGATGATGGGAGTGGAAGTGACGAGGATGACAATGATGAGGAAGCTAATGAGGAAGATAATAGCAGCACGGCTAGCGATGGAGGATCCAAGAAGAAGAAAAGTAAAGTTCTTAACAGGAATAATGCAGATGATGAGGAATTGACAAATGATAGCCTGGCTCTTTCACAAAGCAAGAGTAATGAGGTAGTGCAACCAACTTTCTATAATATATCTGTTGACAAATGGAAACTACTCCCCAATAGCTATTCTGTTAATATTAAAAGTTAAACTGATTGGCTGGACTTGTGTTCACACAATAATAAGTGAATAATAAGTGAAGCAGGAAAAATTATGCTGAATAGGCACTACATATTAAATAACCTTGCTTGGACCATTTCACCAATCTAATGCCACAGAAGTCAATAGTGGGAGTTCTCTTGGCTTTACAGAGATTGGATAAGTACTAAAACAAATAGGAGGTCCAGTATGCAAACCAACATATGTTAGCAAGAATTGTAGTTCTGTTTTAGTGTAAATGTTGTATATGAAAGTTAAAAGCATCTGTGCCATAATCATAGAATAGATGAATGAGGCATTATTCTTTGCGACAAACATCAAAGTCTGAGCACAGTTCACTTATGGAAGAATTTTAAGTAAAAAACCATGCACACTAGGTTTAAAATCAAATAGAATAATTATGAGAATTTAGGTTGGATTTGCTTATAATAGTCATAAATGAACTAATTTCTTACCATACTAAAAGCATTTGGGTTCTAGAATTATTATATTAAATATCTTCTAATTGCAGAATGTGAATATTATATATATAAGTGTTTAATAAAGTAACCTTTTTTTCCCCATGCACAATTACAGTTGCCTTGAAGATTGTGCCTGTGGGAAAATTAAGATACCAGGTTGTCACTGTGGCTGACTTCATATTCTGCAATAGCAAAATTCTGAACAAATTAAAAAGGATTGCTGTAAAATCTATATTCAGTTTTCGGGATGTAATCACAATGTCAACATAACGTTTGAGAAATGGTAGTGATATGACATTATTAAAAGTTCTGCTGTTCCCTTTAAACTTCATTTTAATGTGTAAAATGACAGGGAACAAAACAGTGTTTGGATTTGATCCATTTTAGATAGTTTGATAGGTATTATATATATATATTTGTATTTATTTATTGTTGCAAGTGAGTGTGCTGTTTTAGCTACTAGTAATAATTTGGATTGAAAAAAAACATGGTTTGTTTGGGTTTTTTACTCTTTCAACTTTTTGTATAGGCATCTTCTTATCAGGCTCTGTGATTCTAGTATTATTATCTGCATTTTCTTGGCTCAGGAACTGGAAGTGCTCTACCAATAGTAATGATCAGAACTTGTAACAGAGAGAGGCAGTTTTCTTTCAGAGTTGCTTCCCATATCGAAATGGAGATGTGCAGCTGCATTCTTAGTGGTACATTCTTCAGTTTAATTTCCACTGGCTTGGAAAAATAGACCTGTTTCAGAAACCCAGAGCTGTCTCTGATGTATCTTCTTTGAAGCTTCTTAGTATGCATAGATATCATATTCTGTTCATGCCTTAGATTTAGAGCAGTGGATCACAACATAAAATCAAAATTGAAAATTTGAAGTTCAGATTACAATTTTGTAACCGATAATTTATCTTTTTTGCATATAAAGTGCTGTACTGTGTATGACTAGGTCTTTATCAAGAAGTTTCGCAAAAGTATCTGTAGACTGAATTACAGACTGTAAATTTCAGATTTCTGATACTCACTGTACTGTATTGTAACAGTATACTCTCCACTGTTACAGTATTTTAAATTAGTAAAAACAGAAAAAGAGTAAAAAAAATCTTGTCTAGCAGATACTTCTATCAAAATCTCATCACTGCAGAAACTGAGTTCTTCCAAAACTGAGTTCTTAAGATGTTCAAATCCATAATAAATTTAGGAAAGAATGTCCAAGTAATTAGTTCTGAACATATTATAGTGTCCGTTATATGCATTCTTCCTTTTTCTTGTTCGCTTATTTTTGGAGGATGGAAACTGCGGAGGGTATTGGGAAGGGGTTGTTCAGTTCTTGTTTTCCTGAGGTTTTTATTTGTTTACATTTCACAAAAGTATTTTGAGGTCTGTATATACATTATTTTAACATATGCTGTAATTAAATACTACATGCTTTTATATTGTATTATGCACAGAGTACAAACTTAGCTTTCTTTCCTGAGGTCAAGCATCATTAGTAGGTAAATGGTTATTTTCTGTTTTTATAATTGTTACCACTTTATAGGACTCTTCTATTCTCAGTGAAGAGTGGTTGTATTTTTTTTTTCCCCTTTAAAGTTAAAAGTCTGTGGGCATATAGCTTGAAATGCTCCCTTTCTTGATTAATACCACAGAAATGGGAGTTACATAGTGATCCAGCTGAAATAATTTCTCCCACTTTAGTAGGGAACAGGACTTGTTCAGAAGTTGCAGCAGTTACTGTTGTATGTAAAAGTTTCCATGTTTTAGATGAGTCTCCCAGGTGCTTACATAGACTACAAGCAGAGGAGAGCAGCACACTTTCCAGATCGCTCCCTCTCCATGCCTGCATAAAAAAATAAGTTGCTCAGCTGATTTTTTTGAACTGGTAGCTGTCTTCACATGAGGCGAACCTTAATGGTAGGGGATCCTAATGATAGAACAAAAATTTGATGCCCTTTCATCATTGCTTGTTTGTTTGGGTTTTTTGGCCCATGTTTGCATATGTTCTCACTGCCTAGACAGCTGGTGTTATTTCTGTGTTTTTACAATGCATTACTGTTTCTTAATTTAAAGTAATATTTTGGTTTTCTTTTTTAATTACCAGACCTTGGGCTTCTATAACAGTAGAGATTACCAGTGTCTTTTAAACTTCTCTCAGTGAAGCCAAATAACAGTTTAAATCAAAGGTACTGTCAGAAAAAGCTGATCTGAGTTGTGACATGCATCAGAGAAATGTGTGCCGTAGCACAGTTAATCTGCCAAAGTTAGGGAGCATCCACTGCCATTTTCCCATCTCTAATGTGAATGGTAAGCTAAGAATGGGTATTTTGAGTAATGATGGGCTGCAGTAATGTCCAGGTTTATTTCTTTCCTCAAAATGCTTTGTCCTAAAAGGAGGATGTTGGAAGGGATGCTCCGTGACTCTGAGCTCCATATCAGAGAATCTTCTATTTTTCACAATTTGTTGCCTTCCTATAAGCAGTGTGATTGTGAATATTCTTTTCTACTTCTACATGAGCTCCTGTTTCCTTAGGGCATAGTATTGGTGCTGTATTTTATAAATGGTGAGTTGGAAATAGAAAAAAATTTTTGAGAGGGCATGTTTCGCCCTGTTTTTTTTTTTTTTTTTTTGGATGCCACAGCAGTTTTGGAATATTTTCACACATTTTGAATGGTACCATTAAACCTTCAGCCTCTGCTTTGAAACTATTGCTGTTTCTTTGTACCACAGTGGTTATTTTTCACTATTATGCTTATTTTCGTACTTCCTTATATGTCTTCATATTACCAATAAAGGTAGTTCAAGGTCAAGTATAAAAATAAATGAATATGTATGGAGGCCATGAAACTGTAGAAGAGACAGTGGCCCTGTCTCACAATGGTAATAGTAAGAAGACAGTGTTTATTAAGAAAACTAATTTTACGTATAACTTTGTTTGGTTTATGAAGCACTTCTCTGTGTTTTCTTAGAAAAACACAGAGAAAATGCACAATCTGTTTAAAAGCTGTGGTTCATATTGTAGGTTGCCAGAACAAGGCAAATCCTTACTCCTGTATATAATCAGAAGAATGCATAGTTTTAATAAATTGTATGGTTTTGCACAGATATACATTAATTTGCATTAGAACAAAACCATACAGAGTTGATAATTTGTTGTATTTTGTATAAGTGAAAACTTGGGAGGTTTGCATTAGCTGTGTATTCTTGGATTTTGCCGATCCATCTGATTTTTATATTCTAGGAGATGAAGCAACTTTTCTGAATGCTGGAACATTTGAAAGTCACCTTTGGCCTTTTTTTAAATTTTGATTTTAAATGGCTTCTTAAACATTCCATTTTGTAGATTATAAATGGTTCAAAGTCATATGTTTCTGTCTTGACGATTCTGTCTTGACTCTCCTCTGACCTCTGGATCTTAACAGGTCTATGGGTTGCATTGACATCCATGCATCCCAGCTCTTGTATTCATGGAGGAAGTGTTTGAGCATTTTGACTACAAAGAAGCTTCTAGCCTTTTGAAAATAATGTTTCATGGTTTTTTGGTTGTTGTTCAAAAATTGAGCAAATAACAGATCTTCTGCTTGCTTTAAATAAAATTGAAGTTCCTGGCATAACCCATGTGTCTCCCTTTTTCAATATCAGGACTCATTGATCCTTGAGAAGTCTCAAAATTGGAGTTCCCAGAAAATGGACCATATTTTGATTTGTTGCGTTTGTCTTGGAGATAACAGTGAAGATGCTGATGAAATAATCCAGTGTGACAACTGTGGAATAACAGTGCATGAAGGTAATACAACCCTTCATTCTTGTTGCAGAAGGAAAGCCTATGCTTTGCTTTTAATAAAATTTTGACTCGTTTTCTTCAAACAACACCTTTCAATGTTGGTGGGTATTTTTTTGTAATGCTGCATTGATCTTTTTAAGTGGTGTAACACCCATCTTCTACTTGGCAACGCAAATATAAGAACCTGTGGGATGGGACATAGTCTACAGATACTGACATAATGAATGACAGTGTGCAAATATTGGAGCTATGCACTGTATTTTCACTTTAGGATATTCTGTTAATGTGTTTTGTACTACCTATTTCAGTGTATGAATTTGATTGCATAAATGGGATGTAAGATAAAGAGAATAGGAGGCCTTCTAAAAAGAAAGGTTATTTCACCTATAATTTTGCTGTACCAAAATGGCAGAGAGAAGGGGAAGAAGAAAAGTATTCCCCATGGCATTTATTTATTAGTGAAAACAGCTAGTCTTGAATTTCCTCCTAATTTTCACTGACATTTTAATACAGGAGAATTTTGAAGTTAGAACATAAGTTGTTTTAAAAATTCCTTCAAAATCTGGACTCTCTGTGTGTAATAAATGTAGGTAATCTGGTTTTACAGAAATACTCCATAATAATAATTTAGGTGAATATATGGAATTTTAGCAGCTTTATATGGAAGATCAGACTGTATTGTGTGTTATTGCTCTTTCTCTTGAGGTTGGAAGGTAGGGGAGATACTAACACAGAGAGGCACTCCTCTTTTGTTAAAAAACAAAATCTTTTTTTCTCCTTTAATCATGCTGGGGCTTTTTTCCTTGTATCCTGTACTATTTTAGGCCTTCACCCCTTTTGTAAAGTTTTCCCAGGAAAATGAGATTAAACTACTTCAGTTCTTGGAATAAAAAGAAACTAGGCTTTTATTTTTCAGAAGCATACAAGGCATTTATTTAATATGACTTTCTTAATTTAATTTTTTTAAATCTGTTTAGAATGTCTTTCTAGGTAGGAAGTGGTTTTATAAATCCCATATTCACACTTCAGTTTTCTCCTGCAAGATAGAAAACTGTTTCAAAACAGTAGTTTTCATGCATTTGGATGTAGTTCAGTTCTTTGCTTGACATCACTTAGGAAACCGAGGATGGAATTTCTGTCCTGTCGTTCACATGCCCTACATTGTGTGTCTGTGTGTGCTTCTAACTCTTGAACCCGTTGTGGTCTTTTGAAGAGCTAATCCATACTGTCAGTGTTACTTAGAGAGCAGTTGACCTAATTTATGATGAGCTGGATCACATTCCAAGTGCCCTCGAGGGCATTAGTCAGGTCTTATTGCCTTCTAGAAGTGTTAGGCTCCTAAATTTGTGTCTTGTAGAATTCCTTCTTCTGTATCCATGAAGTTTTTTGGAAAGTAGTGTGCAGAATATATTTGTTTTGAAATGCAGTAACTATCTAAAAGTTAGTTTTATGCAGTCTTGATAGATCTTATTTTTCCCCTAGTACAGTCTAATATTAACTCATGAGGAACAAAAGAAGCATCTTTTGCTGATAGTTGTAAACGCATGCTTGAGAATTCCCCAGACATTACATCCAGTCAATACATCCAAACTCTAAAGCTGTGGAGCTCCCTGAAAATTTTTCCATAAAATTTATTTAATGATTGTAATGATTGCTAAAGTAAAGAATGATTGTGATAGAAAAATGATCCTTTGCCACTTTAGAATGAAATGATGGTAAATTTTTTTTTATTCAAGAGGAGTACCTTAAAAATCCCCAAAAGATCACACCCTCATTTTACTTAGTTTACTAAACTTCTGTCCCTACAAAGTAAGATTATAGCTGGATTTCCTCTAGAGGAAAGTAGTTCCATTGTTCAAAAGTCACTTGAATTTTAGTGGTTCAAAATATGTTTAAAAGTAATTACTGCTCTTCTTTTTACAGTGTTCCAGGCAAAGATTCCCTGTAGTCCCACTGATACAAAGAGTGCAGTGTGTGTGTTTCTTTTGTTGTCATTGCAACAAAGTAAAATAGATTAATTAAAAATATTTAATTTGTTAGTTTGTTCTGATAAGTTCTACAGTGTGTACCAGATAATTGACTATACATGTTGGTTGATTTTTTACATTTGTGGTTGAATGTTTAGTTAGCTCTGTGCAATTAATTTTAATAATAAATACTTGAAAGTGTATATGAAGCAATTGCGAAATTCTGTTTGAATAGGTGAAGTCTTAGAGAAAAATAAGCAAGCTGTGTATGTGAAAGTAATTGATGACTGTGATATAAATGTAAATTTCCACAGCAACAATTTGAAGCTGAACAGTTTGGAGTTTTACTTTGACACTCTGTGGGTATGTTTTATTTCTAGATATGTATGAATATAGTTTCAATAGAAATGAACAGTTATTTTGCTGTGTTTTTCTGTACTTGAATATTTTATAATGATAAGTAAGGGCAAGTGCTGTTTTAAATCTGAGCTTTTTTCAGTATTTTTTAAAAATAATTGCTTGCAGCAAATAAAAATATTTGTTGTGTTTAAACCCCTGTCAACCACCAAACCCAACACAGCCGCTTGCTCATTTCCCCACTGGCAGGATCAGAAGAGAGTGTGAAGGGTGAAAACTGGAAAATTTGTGATTTGAGTTAAAGACAGTTTACTAGAGAAGGCAAAAACCATGCACACAAGCAAAGCAGAACAAGGAATTTATTTACTGAATCCCATGGGCAGACAGGTGTTCAGCCATCTCCAGGAGAGCAGGGCCCCATCATATGTAATGATTACTTGGGAAGATGAACTCCATCACCCTAAACATCCTCCCTTTCCTCCTTTTTCCCCTCACTTTGTATAATGCGAATGATGTCATATGGTCTGGAATATCGCTGTGGTCAGTTGGGGTCACCTGTCTTGGCTGCGTTTCCTCCCAGTCTCCCATGCACCCCCAACTTCTTTGCTGGTGTGGCAGTAGGGGAAATAGAAGAGGCTTTGGCTCTGTGCACATCCTGCTGTTCAATAACAAAAATATCTCTGAATTATCATCACTGTGTTCAGCACAAATCCAAAACACAGCCACATGTTTGCCCCTGTGAAGAAAATGAATTCCACCCCAGCCAAAAGCAGAACAATTATAAAAAAAAAATGGAACCTTTGAAGCTTTAGTTTGATCCAGTGATCTTATGTATACACATATGTTCAACGACTTGGAGATTTCTGCACTCCTGCCTAGTGGTCACCGACTGACCATTTACTTGTGAATGCATGAGTAATACATGAAGACAGCCTATCATTAAGAAGTTACAGTCAGAACCAAAATGCAATGCAACAGTTACTTTTTGGTCCTGTTTGCCTCATCATTCAATTTGGCTGATTTCCAAAATAAATTGAAAAATAGTTGAAAAGGTAATTACTGTCTAATCATATAAACATGGCTTTGAAATTATTTTTTTACTGTTAATAGAAGCAAGTTTTACTCTTAAGAGAATTGGCCTTGACTGTACTTTGGAAATGTATACCCAGATCACAGACATAGACTGTATTTATAGTCCTTTGTATTCTCCTATGCAGCTGCTTGGTAGTTTGAAAAATAAGGTCCAGTAATGAGCGAATGTGTTTTGTAAACACATTAAAATCCAAGAATTTGGTTTTATTTTTTCAGGTTTCCTTTAGTAGATATATTGCTATGGCTGCAAGTATCATGCTGTGTCCAGAAATTTGTTATAATATTTGAGCTTTTGAGTATTTCAGAATACAGTATTGAAGGAAGAGTCTCCTATTTATGAGTTGGATAGAAATCAATGCAGTGATGTTTACCTGCACTTAGGAAGAGAAATATGCCCATTTCCTGCAATCTGATTTATTCCAAAATGCCCAAAGCAAGCTGGTGGAATACCACAGGGGTTTTCTTCATAGTTTTTATGTGCAGTTTCAAATGGTATTATGAATGAGCCTGTTTCCTCTTCTTCTCTATAGCATGGTAAATAATTATGTGAAGGCAGTGCACTCCTTTCACGCCCTACTGGTGTCCCACATAATGATGATATTGAAAATTTGATTGTTCTTCCCCTGAAGACCTTATATTCTCCTTCTCCTTGTTGACTACTGTTTTCTTCACTGGGAGGGGATCCTACATCCATGACTTATGCCTTGGCGCTCTGTTCAAGTGGAAGTTTCTGTCCACAGAACCTTTCTGGTGCCTGAGAGAGGTTTTTCTATGGCAGCCACCTCAGTTTTAATGTGAAGTTATTAATGAGCTGAGAAAATACTCCTCTGAGTCAAACCTACTTCTTCTGGGCACCAGGGTTCCCTCCTGGATGCTTGATGCTGCCACCTTTTCCTTTTGAGGACCTGTTGCAGCAGCTGCCTATTCAGTTGTGACTTGTATTCCTCTTGGACTGCTTGCTTGCATTAATGAGCTCGTACATAAGGTCTTCCATGGAAAAAGAGGGACGATAACTCATCTGGGAACAGCTCTGTCAGAGCTCACATGGAAGAAACAACATGGCCAGGAGTTAGAGGGGAGTTTTCATTCAGACCTAAAGTCATGGGCCCTTAATAAATACCTGTACTTGACTTACTGACGAGTTCTGAGATTGTGAGAAATTTGTAATACAGCTGTTTATCATGTGAAGTTCATATCACTTGCATGGCCTCCATCACTTGTCCAAAAGCTGTCTTTGCACTGCTGACATATGTCCAAAAATCTATGGTTAGTGGAGTAAATAGCTGGTTTGAATTGTAACTGCCTTTAAAACTGCAAAGTAGCATATGTGTAATGCTAATTTCATACCCACTCTTACACAGTGCATTCATCTTTTAGTTTGAAAAGCCTGTAATTAATTAATAAGTCTATCAATTAAAAATGTGTTCTCATTTCACATATCAGCCTGTCCCTGTCACATCCTCCCTCTCCCCCCCAAGAAAAAAAGGGAAAAAAAAATTCCTACTGAATTTGTACAGTTGCTTTTCTGAATTTTCACTTCTGCATGAAGATAATTGTCATTTCTTTTTATAAAAGTCTTTTTTAGACACCAATCTGTCATTTTGGATAAACGCATTTGTGCTAAGATCCTGTAATAACAGGACACCTCCAACTGTGTTGTCAGTTTTTTTGATGTCTTGATTGCAGTGTGTCTGAAGATGTCTGGCACACATCGTAGCATGTGCCACAAGTGTAGGTAGGATGCTTGCCAGTTGTTGTCCTTGGGTTAGTTGCTGTGAGTTAAATGAGAAAAGTTCTACATTTTTTGAGGAGTTTCTTTTCCATCTCCTATCTTTGTTTCTTACTGTACTTCAATGTGTATGTTAGAGAGTTAGAGAGTAAAATTCTCTTGCTAAAAGCGATAGTGTAGTTGCCATATGCTCTACAGTGTAATAAAGCATTTTTGCATTTTAATTTTGCCCCTTACTGTGGTCTGCTGCTATCTGGTATAAAAATCAATTTTTCAAAATCATGTACTTTAGTACCTTCCATTTACTAAATAAAAATATTGTTCTGAATTTATGATGCATTAAATTATTAATATATTTGTTTTAGACTGTTGGTCCAATTAAAAATTGAATGAAATCTATTTTGAATACTGTGATCTCACAACATTTAATTTTGCAAACACAGCGTTTATGATATAGTTTGTGTTTCAGAGTACATATAGATGTAGTTGGTGCATGCAGATATCCTCTTTGGTAAAAAATGGCCTTCCCAGAGAAAGAGAGGACCAGCTGCAGCCACAGAAAGAATTAGGTCTCTATTTTTGTTTCTCTCGGTGGTATAAATTTCAGAACAATTGTTTTAATGGTATTATTTTAAAGTGTCTGCAATTTCTTTTTATTGACAATCACATGAAAATGTAAGCTATTGGCAGAGTAAAATGACGTCAAAATCAGGGAATAAAAAGTTTGTTTTCTGTATCTAATGGCATACATTCAACAGGCAACTTGGTTGTAATCATAATATATAGATGGCTTTAATGGAACAGTAAGTGGTGTGAAAATTTTACCTTCTTGAATTTCACGTGTTTAAATTCATAGGTTAGTAGCATACTAAGCTGGTTTTATTGTTTAGTGTTAGTGGTGTTCAAAGAGGTGTCAGAAATGGAGTTATGATACAGAAATCTAAGAGTATACAGACATGAGGATTTAATGAACTTAAGTTCAAAAGGAGCCCTTAGGGGTGTTCTGAAGACACAGACTTCAGAATTTTTGTGAGTGTTAAGGAAAGGCATCATGCATTTTAAGCAAAGTGTTTAAAAGTTACTTGATTTTCTTCAGCATATTTTCCAGTCAAGGAAAAGGGTCAGCTGGTTGACTTAATGCCAAATAGGTCAAAGGTGCAGTGATAATTCTTGGAACCAAACACGTCCTTTACAGGTTCTGTATCCTTTCCCCTGTTGTGCTTTCAGGCCTGAAGTAGTCACACTGTCTGTACAATTGGAGTACTTTTAGAGGAAACCTAAAGATTACCCCCTGATGCTTTTACTAAGTGAGCCCTTAGGTTGCTTTCTGTTCCAACACCAGCAATTCCCAATAATTCACTCAGAATTGTTGGATTGAGCAACTTCAAATTGATCTTCAGTATAGGATGGAATGATTTACCAAGTAGCAGCTTTGTATTTGCATAACTATTCATTTTGAAGTCATGAAAATAATACTTTCTACAATTTTTGTTAATTGGAACAAAATAATTTTTTGGCATAGCAAAATAAGGCAGGTAGTAGTAAGTTGAACCTTTGTTGTTTTCAGCATCTTTAAGGGTTCTAAAATGATATATTTAATTTATATTTATTTAGACTTTGGAGTATACTGAAATTGGTCTTACCAGAAGTCGTTCAAGAACAATTACAAAGTATCTGCTGAGAAACCTAGCTTCAGAGCCAGCAAGGTTTTTGTATTGCAGCTTTAATTCAGCAGCTTTATTTGGCAGCATACACCAGGTCAGCAGCAGTCTTACAGGCTAGATTTCCTTTTCTTCAGCTTTGTGGTGGAACAGATTGTTTTGATGTTTTTATCAGCAATGGTTAATGGTAATCTAGTCTGTTTTCTCCAGCTAAAGACCACCCCTTTTAGTTGTAACAGTGTGGTGTTCAGCTTTTAGTAAATGCTAGTTATGTGAAAGAGTAAGCATCTCCTTATCTGTCATTGTTCTTAAACTCTTTAAAGCTGTCACTAAGATTTATATACAAATTGGGGCAAAAAAAATACTTCCCCCCCCCCCCCCCCTCCTCCTTTGGAAAAGATATTTGTATTGTTACAGAAATCATGTTTAATGCCAACACATGTGATAAGGATCTAAATAATTGCAGCACATTTGTGTTATTTTCTAGGAGGAAAGATAAAAAACAAATCAGGTATAAATGACTGATAAGTATTATAAAGGAACTATTAATCAGTGAAGGTAAGACAGTTTGGGGAGGTCATAATTCTAATTTTAGTAGACTGATGGCTCTTAGGCTAGAAGAGCAAATCTAATCAATTGGTGAAATTGATTTCACTTTGAAATCACTTTCAATTGGTGAAGAAGCGTCAATGTCTGAAAGAAACATTCGTGATTTTATTTTGTTGTGTGGATTGAGGACAGTATTACTGCATCTGTAATGTTAAGAAATTTTTATTAAGTACTTTTAAGAAAATGTTAATATGTTTTAAATTCTAAAGGAATTACTAAAAGGTTCATCACCTCTATGATATCAATGGGCCATGTGTTTGTACATTAGTGTTATTGCTGAAAAGGAGATTTGCTGGCATCTATTCAAAATTGTGTTATTAGAATTAAAAAAGTTACTTTGTGGAATGTTGCTTTAGGCGGATACCACATTATAAGGAAGATGGAGTGACTCTATGCATGAGCTATATGATCTTGTATATCCCTAATGAAATTTGTCTGTGAATGCGCTTTTGCGCATTACTTGTCCTTTCATTCTAGGACACTTTTTATTATGAAAAGAAACATTCTGTCATTTTAATTCTTATTGATGAGGCTCATCCTGTAATGGAAGACTATGTTTCTTAAGCATTTCCTGCAGTGTTGCTTATTTCCTGAGTGTAGTTTCTCTATATTATGCAGACCCCTGTTTCTGTTGCAAGGGCAGTTGGAGCACTGTTGCTATTTTATTACAGCCGGTGGGTAATGAAACAAAGTAAAAAAAAAACATGTTGCTATTTAATTGCAGAAGTGAGTAATTTTACTGCTTTGAAAGCACAAATTTTGACTTGATTGCTGCCTTTGATAAATAGCTGAATGTAATTTTTTAGTAAAATCTTTGCTGTGTGTTAAGTGTTGACAATTAGATATTTTTTCTCTTATTGAATAGCAGCTAAATGTTCAAAACGTGGGATATTAAAAACCAGTTTTGTGGTGATTAGCTTTAGTATTTTTCTTCTTGTCATTTGTGGTAGTACTAATACAACTCTTGCTCTTGTGGAAAATTTAAACAAATCACTTTAAAGACACTGTTTTCCTAAATTTGTGGTAACTAAGCATGCATAGGTGCCTTAGCAATCATAAAGAATATGCTAGTTGTAGTGAGGAATGGAGAAACTGAATGATTGAGCCTAGCTATAATTTAAAACCAGGTACAAATGAGAGTGCTTAAAAATATATATATATATATTTCATCAATCACCAGTGTGGTGTCTCAAAATTGTCAGTTTGTACTCCACAAACTATGCTTTGGTTTTGAAGTTGCACAAGGGTTCTTAAGGTCAGTTCTACAACTCATAAAGTAGATAAATAGTTTTTTTTATTTCACGTGTATATTATTTTGTAGTTGATTTGCGTGCTGAATGCAAAGTGGAAAAGTGGAGTGCATAATTGTTGACTGGATTCTACTGACATAATGAACCTCTAGAAGAAAATCCAAACATTCTCTCCTTCCCTCCAAAAAATGTTCATTGTCAGGGAGAAGAGCTTGTTGCTTTTATCTTGAAATATATTTCTTTACTCCAAAAAAATGCATTGAGTGTTTTTTAATCTTTGTTTTCTTCAAGTCTTGTTTTCTTACTTTTCTTCCTAATAGCTAGAAGAATAAAGTGAAACAGTCTTTTTTCTTACTTTTTTTTGGTTGTAATCTAATACAATCACATAAAACAGATGACTTTTTAGAATTAAACTCGCTTTAAAATGTAAATTTTGCACTAACAGTAATAATTTCAACAGCAATTGTAAACTTTCTTTAGTATCTCGGTATTTCTCTTGAATTGTTCCCCTGAATTTGTATATGTGTATGTTTCCTTCTGAAATCATAACTGGCAAGTGGCTACTTCTACAATTGTCCCTTGCGCTGATCTTCCATTTGCCCTGTGTGTAGGTTGCTATGGTGTTGATGGAGAGAGTGACTCTATCATGAGTTCAGCTTCAGAAAATTCCACAGAGCCTTGGTTTTGTGATGCATGCAAATGTGGTGTCACACCTAGCTGTGAATTGTGTCCCAACCAGGATGGGATCTTCAAAGAGACTGATGCAGGCAGGTAAGACTGAATAAGTGATGTTTTGAATTTGTTGTCATCTACCTTTAAATGATTGGGTTTTTGCCTGTACCATGTAGAGATTCTGCTCAAGTCTGTTGACTTTTAAATAGGATGTAAGTGGGAGGAAAACTGCATGTTTTTATTTTAGTAAAGGACTGGGTCAGTAATGGCAGGTAATGGGAAAAAGTAGCGTAACAAAATTATATTGAAGATGTGCTAAAGGTATTCAGACAGACCTTGTATATTATGATTATTTAGAATTATGAGGATTATATTCTTGATTTTTGGCAATATTCTTTACTTCTTTTTAGGATTGAATTCATGTCTGATTTGAGAATAAGCAGATTAATTCTGATGATGTCTTCAATTCCTGTCATGTTTGAAAATAAAGATATATATATATATTAATGATAACTAATTATCTGTATTAAAGGCAAAAGCTGTATTATCAGTGATGTCTGATTTATGCTTAGTATTGCTAGGTTTTGCTGCATGGTTTCATGGTTTTCTTTGGGTCTTTGTTTTTTTTTTGGGGGTTTTTTTTGTTTTTTTTTTTCATTTTTTTATTTTTTTATTAATAGACCATGAAAATTAAGGTTTTTCCCATACATTTTATGGTTGTATAAATTGTGGGTGTGTGATAAAAAGGAAAGTTTTCAGGTGCTGGGCTTTTCATAAGCTTTAAAAAAAAAACTTACACAAATGAGTCAAGGTTTGTAGTGAATAATTTTGAGCCTTGGAGGTATTTGTGCTTTTTTAATACTTTTAGGGTTCAGATCCTAGTTTTTGGTCTGTAGTAGGTTGAAGAGTGTATGTGCATCTTCCTTATAAAGTCTTTACACAACTAAGCAAATTGTGCTTTTCCAGTTGTTTTCTGTTTTGATAATAATGCTTCTATATGCAAAAAATTACTCTTAAAGTCTGTAAGTCAGTTGTGTAACAGGAAGTGTTAGACTTGATATCACCTGGCAAATGTTATTTAAACATTTTTATTCCTGTGTTCTGCAAACAATTTAAGCCCTGTATATATAACTGCTATCCTAGTAGAAATTATAAGTTAGCATTTTAATAATTGCTTAATTTTTTTCTTGTGAAGTGGTGGTATGCTTTTAGTTAACCTGGAAGTATTTTCTTTGTTACATTGGTTGTCTGTGCAGAAGCACATGCCTGCCTTGGTGAAAGTGGGCATTATCACAATATTTTATTGTTATTATGTCTTCATTTGCTGGGTAATATGATATTGCTACCCTGGATAAGTTTATTCTCCCAGATGAAGAGGTTATATATTAGAAAAAAACAAATACCAATTGCTATTTACTGGTTGAAATTATTAGTATGTGAAAATTTCTGTGCTCTCTTTTTATTATTTATTTATAAATTTGAATTCTCAAGGGTAGGAGGGCACTGTAGACTAGGTGTGGGGCCTTGGGGCAGTGTCCATTATGTTTCCATTGTACTCAGTTAACTGTAATCCAATTTAGTGGTTTTCTTGATGTATTAGCAGGAAGGAACTACTAAGTAACAGATTTCTTTGCCTCACCATCGCCCTTCATACACTTACCTAAAAATAAATTCTCCGTATGCATCAGTGCTCAAAATAACACAAACCAAACCTAGTTAGTTTCTCTTCATAATCGAATTGGAATAATTTCTCTCTTTTTACATGAAAGGTGAATCATTAGAATAATGGGGTGCTTAATTTCTTAGCAGAAACCTTTTCACATTAATCTCTCAGTTTCACAAGTATAAATGTGAATTTATGAAATTTTACTTCTCAAAATGCTATTTTCCAAAAATATAAATTCTGTCCTTGTTTCAGTATGGAGTTTTTCTTCCTTCCTAATCAACATCTGTCATCATTGCTCCAAGCTAAATGGATGGTAAAGTAACAAGGAAGATTATTCTTCTTTGATTACCCAATTTGTCTTAATTACAAGCTTCTAAAACATGTGCAGCTAAATAAATGAGCACGAAAATATTTAGAATTGGTATTAAAAGCAGCTGAAGCTGCTTCAGCTGTGAACTTGACTGACTTGTGTATGTTTTTTAATAAAGATTCAGGTCTGAGTTCACATATAGGTGGTTAAAGAAATGAGGCACTTGTGTGCCAATCACACAGAAATGGCAGTTTAAATCTGTAGTACTGCAATACTTGGGTGACATATACTAAAGCATTTTGAGAAGGTCAGTATGAAGCAAGCAGCCAGCTGTTGGGTTTATCATAGATAAACTCCTACAGAGTGCAGCAGCATTAAATACACCAGTGGAGCATGAAGAAACTGTGCAAATTAAATTGAGAAAGCAGCTGCTTGTAGATGGGTATCTTTATATTGAACTTCGTAGAGTATGTTTAGTAGGCTGTATTAAAACTTACTACCAAAAATCTCCAACTAGAACCTTGGATTTTTGTTAAGAATAATAATTGTGGAGATATGTAATTTCTGTTTATAAAGATTTGTTCTGTATTACAAACCTTAATTTAAAGGAAGAGTATAGAAAAGAAGCCCTACAGAATTCAGATGTTTTTGTTTACAAACAAGAAGTCTGTTTATCTCAAGGTTACAGGTCTCATTCTGTGTGTTGTATTTAGTTGTTTTGGTTTTTTTTTTAATTTCCTTTTAAAAACAAGTATAATAGGCTCATGTCAATGAGGTATTTATTTTAGTAAATCATAATGTTTACCAAAATGTGCATTTAAGCATGTACCTATGCTTTTTTTAGTAGAGGACATTTCATAAAAGTAGTGATTTAGGCCAAGCTATTGCCACTCCTGGATACAGTGTGGAAGGGCAGAGGTGGTACCTGCTGCTCCATTGCTCCCCTGCAGGGATTGGTTGTGCCTCCACTGGTTTTCTGGGGAGTCAGACAGAAGGTTTACTTTTCATATACTAATGAGAAGAATCTGTTTTTTTACACGTGACATCGTATTAAGTTAGAGGTCGGTGGTGGCATGCTGGAGTGTTTCTGCTGTAATAAAACCACTGATGAGGTTTGCTCTCTTTCCGAGCAGGTAGAAGTTTGGCAGAACACTTGAGTGTCTCAGCTTGTTCTCTGGCAGCTAGCAGGCTGCCATATTTGTACTGCATTGTTTAAAGGCAAGGTTGTAACTCATCTTTAAATTTTCTTTGCTTCTTCCTATAGTAACAACACTGTGACCAAATAATTTTGTGGATGTGAAGAACACTAGTAAAATTTGTGGAGGCAAAACAAAGCAGTTCTTGCATATAAATATGTATTTGGGATATACATAATTCTAATTGCTTTAAGTTTATATGTTTTAAAGGGAATTTACTACTTAGCTTCCCAAATCTGAGTGATTTAACCATAGGATAAATACTTGTTTTTAAATACACAAGTGAAAAGAATCTTGTCAGATATGACACAATGGATCAGTCAATGTTGTGGCTTGTTAGATTTACTGGGAAATTTCTTACCGAGTGAAGCAGTTTAATGGCTTTTAAGTAGTTTCTTACTGTTACTGGGATTTTTCTGTTATCCAGTTAATATCTTGAACTGTTTGGGGGGGAAATGGTAAGTAAATAGTCTGTTCACCAGTTTTGTGCATTGAAAGATCATTGTTTTCTTTTGTAAAGACTGAAATATAGATGTATTTTTGAGCTTGCTACTGAACCTTTAATATTTTGCTTTTTTTGTAATTTCTGTTGGGATATATGATTCATAAATAACATGAAACTTAATAAATCTGCTTGTGATAAATTCCAGCATTGTAGGGCTAAGAACAGTTGATGAGAAGTGTGCTGCTTTGGTAAACTAGGGCTACATGGAGCTCCTGAATAGTGTAGACATCAACTTCAGTATTTCTCTCATCTGTAAGCAGCTAGTTAATAACAGTAGCTGTTTTAAGTGCTTTTGAACCCAAGATGTTATTGCTTTGGTATAAGTGAATTTTTTAAATTGACATGCAAAGGAAAGAGGAGGGAGAAGAGATAGGCTGAACAGTGGTAGAAGATTGGGAAAAAGAGCACAGCAGCATGGGTGCAGATTTTAGCAGGTGGTAACAGGTTTGTACTGAATCCCTGGTAAAAGAAACAAGGATAGAAGTGTTTCTCACATCATCATGAGTCTTCTTGAATACAGGGAGTAGATTCTATTATTTGATTAGAACAGAAGAGAGTTTTAGTCTTCACTAGTGTTACATTTACTGTTAAACAGTAATGACTGGGAAGATTGTAAAGTGCTGAATTAACACACTAGCTGAGGCTCAAACAGGCTATTTCAGCTTAGTTATGTCTGAAGTCTCTAGTTGTATTATATATCATGTGGGACTTTATAGGTTCAAAGTGTTAGTTACAATCTCTGCAATTGGAAGGCCATTTTCTTGAATATCTTAAAATAATAAAAAAATAGCAATCTTGACCCTCTGCCTATCACAGTTTTTTTCCCACCTGGTGCAAGGAGTAGCAAGTGCTTCCTGAATTTTGATAAAACAGTAAGATTATTTGCAGTAGTTTGTCTCAGTTAATTTGAGTCATGCATGCTGTGCAGATTTTGAGTTTGTTGCTAACTGATGGTTTGTGACAGTGAGAGCTGGATCTTTTAGAAAGTGTTTATTACCAGAACAATGGAAGAAGAAGAGGAAAATTTGTCTTCTGCTGCAAGGCTATTTTTGGGTAGCTGAGAGCTTCAGAAGGTTAGGAAGATGCGTGGCAAAAAGCAGTCTTGAGGTTGAAGCTTTTACCATTGTGTGGCATTTGATTACTATACTCTAAGGTCCAGATTCATTTCCTACCCCTCAGGGCTGAAGATTTAGACCTCTTACTGTCTAGATTTTTTATGGCCAGTGAAGAAGGGAACAACTAAGTAAACTAAGTCTGTTTATCTGAGTTTCAGATAGGCCTTTCTTTTATACTACTCAGATGTGTTTATTCCTGAATGCAAGTCCTCTTGATGTTACTTAAAACTAGTTAGTTTTGGTGATACTAAGAGGTGCAACTAACAGCATCAAAGTCTGTTTTAAGTGCTTCATAGCTATATGCTCAGAGCTCAGTGTTGCTCTGACTACCTGTATAATTTTGTTTGTTCCCTTCCTACCCCCTGCCACATTATGAAAATATCTGTCTGCCTTAGCTTTATAAGTAACATCAAAATCTTCATACACCTTTCATGTTCCTTGAAAAGTGTGTGGAGCCCTTAGGAGAGCCATCAAAACATAAAGGTGGCGGTAGCCCAGCCGTGGATCCAGACAGGCAGAGCAATCCCAGTGCCTTTGAAAGGCCTTACTGTATGGTTCAGTGTCTGAGCTCCTGAATTCCAAATAGGCACTCCATCCCTTCTTTACATGTACTTTCCTTCAAGTGTTTCAGCTAGCATCTGCAGCATTTGCAAGACACTTTGAAATCTGAAAATGGTGAGTATAACACAGGATCAAAATGTTGATAACAGTAACCTAATTTTGTTTGCTGTTTTAGGTGGGTCCACATTGTTTGTGCCCTCTATGTTCCAGGAGTGGCATTTGGAGATATTGACAAGCTGCGGCCAGTAACACTAACAGAAATGAATTATTCCAAGTATGGTGCAAAGGTAAGTTTAGAAAAGATGTAGTGGCAACAAGTAGCTGTATTTTATGTTTTTACATGTAATAGAATAAAATGCATCTCCCCAACTTTATTTTTCTTTTTTATAGCAATTTTGTAGTGAGATTAAGGACTCAAAATGAGATAAAGTTTATTAAATGGTTGTTATACCTACAACCTACCTGTTGTTCCCTCCATTCGTCTATCTGTTCCCTTACTACTGTTCTCCATAATTTCTGTCACTGTTTTTGCCCAGTTTCCCTGATTTGTTACAGAGGTGCTAATTGCTTTTGAAGTCAGTGGCAGATTGACAAAATGTGAATGGAAAGTGAGGAGGATGCATAAGATGAGAGGTGGGAGGTTAAGTTGATTAAGAAAGGGGCAGAGGTACCTAGGGTGTATGTGTAAGCTGGTCTGCATACAACAAGCTGTTCCAAAGCAGTTTTTACCAAAATCCACAGCAATATAGGACCCTCAGCTTGAACTGAGACATAGTTCTAAAGTTAAAATTGTTTTACATGTAAATGTTTTCAGTCCAGATCGAAAGTATCATGAACAAATCATACAGAAAACCATTGTGGTGGGCAGAGGACAGCACTCATTAGTTTCCTAAATACTGTTTGTTTGGCTAATGGAGGCAGTGTGGAGAAGCCATATCTATCAGGCCAGTGTGAGGGAAGGTGGTTGGTTCTAAGTCTGCAGCTCTAAAGCTTCATTTCTGCCAAGTCACTTTTGTTTTCTTTAATTTTTTCTATTTGTTAAATAGAATACTAAATGAAAATGTGTAGTGCAGTTTTAAAAATGCATACGATATATAAAACAGACTAAAACACTTTGGATTGCCCATGTACAACCTACCTGTGTCAGGAGCCTGGGCCTCCTGAGGCATTTAGCCTAGTTTAGAAATGCTTGTAAAAGGTTGGGGCAAGCACCCCAGACCTTGCAAACTGTTGTTGAAATTAATCATACCCTTTTTTTTAATAACATGAGTGATGTATAGGATCAGGGTAAAGAATTTGGGCATCTTGTCTTGCTGTGAGTAAGGTGAAAGTGACCTGTACAGGTGAAGAAGACCCATTACTGTTGGAAAGCTGTAAATGTTGTTTGCTATATTAAGTGTGGAAGTTACAGCTTATTTTGCTCCATTCCCCCTTCAAAACCAGCTTAATATAATAGTTTTTTTGATTTAATTTCTTATCTTTTAGGTGTTGTAGCTACACAGCTAAAGGGTGCCCTTCAAGTGTAGCACATGCGATGTTTTGAGATTCTTCAGTCACTGAGTTTTCCTTACCATTCTGTTCTTTTGTTTAACTTTCTGCATGGAGATATTTTTTCTAGGTGATAGACAACTTTGCTCTCTATTCAGCAAGTAGGAGTCTAGGAAATGCATGCCTGTATAATTTTAGACCATCTTTATGCACTGAATGGCAGCACTGCTCAAGCAGGGCATGTTCCCATTTCCTGCTTATCTGCTCATTTCTCTAGATTGCTGGCACAGGGATTTGGTCTGAAATTATGGTGAAAGAGACTGACTGAAAAATAAGTTAATTGCTTTTTTTTTTTTCAGGCCATATTTAGGGATGTCAGTTGGTTGTTTTTCAAGTGACTGTGTCTAGAATGCACATATCTGAAGCCAGTTAATCAAGTGAATCACAACCTTCCTTACTGATATTTATGATTCTTGAGTATTTGTTTCTGCCCTGTCACATATTTACTCCTCAGTCATTGCTTATCAAAGGACATGTACATAATTATCTATGGTTTTCAGTCATTCAGAGCACTGCTCTTTTATTGTTGTTTGTCCTGTGAACTTGCTGAACATTTGCTGAGGAGTGGAGGTTTTTTATGTCATGGTTATACAACTAATTGTGCTTGAATTGCTTTGATGGTATTTATGTTTTGTTGAAGGGGAGTGCAGTACGTGGAGGTTCATATAAAAATTCATCCAGCATGCTGTTTAGATTATTTAAGCACTTTAACATTGTTGAAAATGAAATTAATAGTGGGAGTTGAGAAAGCAGGAAGCTTTAAGTAGTGTCAGCCATTGGGAGCATACTTAGTTTCTGTACCACACAGGGGTCATCTACCAGTTTGGTTTTTATATATATGACATAAATTATCAAATATTAGGCAAAGTGCACCTAAAATATTTACTGTGGCCTTTTCCATTCTTCTTTATGAAGGAGTGCAGCTTTTGTGAAGATCCTCGTTTTGCCAGAACTGGTGTATGCATCAGTTGTGATGCTGGGATGTGCAGAGCTTATTTCCATGTGACCTGTGCTCAGAAGGAAGGCCTCCTCTCAGAAGCAGCAGCAGAAGAGGTAAGTATGGAAAGGATAGAATAAAAGGTCTCTATTGAAAGCTTATGGAGATGACCTGAAATGGTAGCCTTTTTGTTCACAGGTCCTCAACAAAGTTTTTAAGTAGCTAACAAGTAAGGGAGTAAGGGAACTGTACAGGGAGAGCCCTTCACCAAATTGTTCAACTCTGAGCATCTTCTGAAACTGACTGGAAAAAAGGATAGAGAAAGTTAATGCAGAAGTTGGCTTAATAGACTGTCAGTCAATACACACAGGCATTCTATTTCCTGAACTTCACATAGGGTGACATACTTACCTAGCTGTTTGTGCAGTACAGTAATCTCTGTTTCATACCGAATTGGAAACGTCAGAAATTAAAAACATTTCTGATGTCACTTTTTCATGCATATTTTCAAGTATTTACTTCAAATTCTGGTACATAGCTATGACTTTCCTTGTCATAACATTAATCTCTGGAATCAGAATAAAAAGCAAGTATTTAAAACCTCCTGATAACATCTTAATATATTTTCTTAACAATTTTTTTCCCTGTAATGTGATCTAAAGCAGTTCAGATTTGAAGTTCCTACTTCCTGATTCATTTTTATGGTATAAGTACTTTTAGGTTGTCCAATTTCATCCTGATAAATATAATTTGGATTAAGCCTGTCATGTTCATAGCTTCACAATTTAGTTTTTTGCCTTAGGAGGTGGCACAGGTAACACAAAAACAAGCATTATTTTCACTGTTGATATTGACACTTTTGTTTCTGAAAACAGTGGACTTCTAAGGGATTCATCAAGGAATCACAAAATACTTTCTTCTGTTGGACCAGTAAATAGGAAGATAGCACATTGCCTCATTGTTGTTGTCCTTAATAGATTATGTGTAAGGCTGAGTCTTTAAATGCCCTATGTGAATTCCCTCTGGGTATATGTATTTGCTTGCCTTTCCACCTTAAAATTTTGTTACGTGTTCTCTGCAGTCAAATTTTTAATCAAGGTCTCACACAATCTCATGTTAGGGCACAGCTAATTTTTAAAGTAAGCTGTCTCATAATGTGAAAATCTAAATTAAAATGTGCTTGTACGGAAAGTCAGAGTAAATTTTATTAGTCTATGTTTTATGAGTTTTATAAGGAATAAAGGGTAATATGATAGGCAGATTATTTATTAATATTTGTATTACTTTATGAAGGAGACTGCTTTAAGTTTTTCTTAGTCTGTAGATTTATGATGTTATTTGTACACTTTTGAAAATACAAAGGCAATTAAATGTATTTCTCAAACCATGTCTCTTCATGGTTCAGATATTTGTAGTCTGCTTGCAGGGTTTGCAGATGCTGGAAGTTGCTATAAACCTAGCCATGATAGTGTGCAGATATGATGGAATGAAAAATGGGAAAAAAAATCATCTGAGAGATGATAAATCATGTGAAGGTATAGCCACCAAAATGATTGGAAAAATGTTAGAGAAACCAAATATATTGCCTTTGATAGTATTCAGAATTATTAAGCACTTGTAGGATTTAATTTAAAAGGCACAGTGAATCAACAGGAAATTAATACATGTTATATGTTAAAGGGATTTGACTTAGGAATTTATTTTGCTGGGATTTTTTTCCTGGGAATGCAGATATAGTACAGAGATTGACAAGGAGAGAGTTAAATCATTAATGCATTTAAAAATGTTTAGAATCATGCAATAAAAACAATGGAAAAACACCTTACATGGTAAATTACATCAACATGACAAGATTTATTTAGAAACATACTTTTTAGTTGTTTTTAAAATCATGCCCATTTGAAAATGTGAACAAATCGCCAGAATGTTTGTGCTGTTCAGAGCCCTTTGAGCCTTACTTTGTCTCACTCTATTTTCATTCCTTCCCCTTTGTTTTTTCTGAAACAGGATATAGCTGACCCTTTTTTTGCTTATTGTAAACAGCATGCGGACAGGTTAGACAGAAAATGGAAGCGGAAGAACTACTTGGCTTTACAATCTTACTGTAAAATGTCCTTGCAGGAAAGAGAAAAGCAGCTTTCACCAGAAGCTCAGGTATTGTATTCGTGACACAAATGCCTCCGTACTAATCATCCACGTTAAACAAGACAGAAATTAAGAGAAGGTAAAAGTATTATTATAGTAGAAAATTAAATGTGGAATATATTGGTAGTGCTTGGTCATTTAACAGCGCACTGAGCTGTTTGTAGGGTTTGGTCTCTAAGAACAATTATCTCTATATATGATGCAGTTGTATTTCATACATATTATATATCTATTTCAATAAATACCAAATATCTGTGCTTGTCTGAATTGAAAAATATTACTTTGTTTTTGAGGTAAAATGTTGGTAATTTCTTTTTCATTGTAATTCATAGATTTTGTTTAATATTTTCTTCAAGATTCTGAAGAAAAAAGGCCAGAAAAAATTAGGCATTTCTATTTCTATCTAAATTTCCAATTTTGTAGGTCTAAGTGGAATTATGTGAGCCAGGTGTTTTCATAGTAAAGACTTCCTAGGAAAAGAAATAATGTATGCAAAGAAGTGAGTCTGTGCTACTGCGTGGGAGTTGTCTGGAAGCCTTAGGCATGTCTGTATCCGTGTCTAGTGACAGATCCATTTAACACTGTTTAGTTACTGCAGAAGCTCAACTGATAAAAGTCGTGTTGATACAAAGGTTTCAATTCCTCTGAGGGAATCTGCATACTTTCATGTTTCAATGTGTGTCCTTTATTTATTTTTTCTGATTCTGTGGAATTTCTAGCATAGTTTGCTTCACTGCTTAGACTGAAGTATGTTCCATGGAAAAATCACACCTATGCAGGAAAACAGCTTGTTACCTAAACAAAACCTGCCTGATTTATTTGTTGAAAGTAGCAGATGCTGTAAATAATGGAAATAATTTATAGGCAAGGACTATCTGCTTTTTTTCTGAAGTGAGAATTATAGTGTAATGATAAGAAAATATTGTTTCATATTATCAAACTTTTATTTTTAAAAATCTTGCCTTTCCAGTTCTTCAGAGATTTTTGAATAGGAGAATATTAATTTAAAATTACCTATGCTGTTGAGAATGAGCATGAGCAAATTTGTACCATAGAAGAATTGTGAATAAATTTTTTTTGGGTATTGAACTTCATGTAGCTTGATTTAAAACTGGTTTCATAATGCTTGCTGAATATACTCAGCTCTCAGTTATGTGAAATGTACCTGTGTAATGGAGACATTACAATAATATGAACACTGCCCAATATGATGGTAAGTGCTGGTTGTGCAATATCAGTTTGGATCCAGCAGGACTTATTAGCTCTGTTTTCAGGCATGTATTAAGCAGTGCTGCTAATGCTGATAAGTTCTCAGCATTTCCTTTTCTCTCCCCTCTTTTTCCCAAACCAAAACCCTGCAATTTTTTATTCTAAATTATTTAGATTAAAACTTTTGAGACTGAAGAATGACTGTTGAAAACTGCACGTGGAGTTACTTGACATAGTGTCATAGGCACCTTGAATCAAGTATGATGACTTCATACGTTTTGTACAACCACATGTTTTCACTCTTGGTGGCTTTGGTGTTGTACAGCAGTGGCTGTAGGTGGACCTGTTGTCTGCTGCTCTGGGTCCAAGAAAAAAGCCATTGGGGTCAGAGCTGGCCTGTAAGCTATATTTGCTTTGTTTCTTGGTCATAAATTTCCAAGACCTAGTAAGGTAATGTGTTAAACTGTCTGCAGTACTACCTTCAGTGATTCTGTTTGAAATCAGGCATGTTCCTTAACCATAGTGTGTATGTATATGCACACCTTTTGCTTTTGTCTCAGGAGTATCTTACACCATATGGTGGGGCAGTCATATTAGTTTAGTTTCTTCTTTGTGCAGGCAAGCAAACAGCTTCTAACTGATAGTCAGCTGGAGTTCTGCCTCTGAAGGTTTGTATGTTGATGTCAGTTTCTGCCAGAATTGCCACTTCATAGAGTTCCCTCAAGACAGCGTTTTCCAACTGTCAGTAACAGCTTGATCTTCTGGGGTAGATCTCCCAGATGGTCACAAGTATACAGATGTCATCAACAATATATATTGTGAGTTTCACTTGTCTGCTTCACTTCTGTTTGGGTTGTGTTGTTGACAAATTATAATCAGCAAGTTTAACATTTATAAAGAGAAGTGGCATTGAGAAAGGAGTTCCTACAAAAGTATGTCAAATACGGTACAAATGCTCTTCATCAAATTTTGTTGCTCATGAAAATATCAATTTAATGTGTATCTAAATGCATGTGTGGTAGGTCAACCAAAGCTTCTACCAGTAGTGAGTTTTCTCAGTCCCATCAAATTATCATTATTGGAAGGGGCTGTCTCAAAGCCAGCAGTCATCTGTTGCTTTCATCAATGGAGAAATCTCATCAAGAAATGTGTACACAGCTCCAAAACCTAGTGAAAGGATAGTGTCATTTGTGTGTGCACTTTGAAGTAAAATGGAAGGTCTGTATCAGCATCTGTTTCTTGAGTTGTAGAGCTCTGGAGTGAAAATGCCATTGATTAGATTGTACAGCTTTTAAAATGAAAATAAAATGTGGATGTGCTCCAAATTATAACTCAAAACTAATTTTGAATTGTTCCTTGATGTATTTAATTTGTGGAATTCTTCACTGCAGGCTCGAATCAATGCCAGGCTCCAGCAGTATCGTGCCAAGGCGGAGCTGGCGCGCACCACCAGGCCCCAGGCCTGGGTTCCCAGGGAGAAGCTGCCGCGGCCGCTCACCAGCAGCGCTTCGGCCATACGGAAGCTCATGCGCAAAGCCGAGCTGATGGGAATTAGCACAGACATTTTTCCAGTGGATACTTCAGATACAAGTTCCAGTGTTGATGGAAGAAGAAAACATAAACAACCAGCTCTCACTGCTGACTTTGTGAATTATTACCTTGGTAAGGGTGAAAATAGCTTATTTTTATCAATGAAAAGGTACCACTTTGCTGCATTGTGCTATGCTATTTCATTAGCTTTTTTATTTTCATTGTATTTAATTGTTTATAGCAGATGAATATGGATTATGACTTCATTTTAGGTCAGATACATTGTTGCTTGGAGTCTCTGTTTACACAGAAAGCTTTTTTTTTTAAAGACACTTCAGAAAATAATAAAATCTTTCAAATATAAACAGGAGACTAAACTGTCTTTATGAAGGGAGTAGGTAACTTCTGGCATATTATTCCCTTAAATTCTCCTCCATTTCTATGTGGAATAGCATGACTTTTTGACTGTTTGCTAGATGCTGAACAAAGTTCATCATTAAAACGACTACAGTATTTATGTAGCAAAATACAAATGTTATGACTACTCATTCTACTCAGTGTGTGTATTAAACCTCTAGGCCATAGCTTTCTGTCTTACTATGGTTATAGTTTTTTACTCTAGGTTGCATCACTTTTTTTTAGTGCATAAAACTTGAAAATGTATATTCAAGAATAGGAAATAATGCCTAAATGTTTTCTTTTAAATAGAGAGAAATATGCGCATGATTCAAATCCAGGAGAATATGGCTGAACAGAAGAACATCAAGGATAAGTTAGAAAATGAACAAGAAAAGCTTCATGTGGAGTATAATAAGGTAAAGAAAAAGGGGTGATAAACCCTTGTATCATTTTAGTATTGCTGCTATTAATTTTGATAGAATTTTTCTTTCCATGGAAAAAAATTTGGAGAAAAATGTAAGATGCAAACTATTGATCTTTTAAAAGTAATGTTTTTCTTTTAAAAATATTCAGTAGTCTGTCTTCTCCCATACAAATAATATCAGTTCCTAAAATGTGATATGTTGACTGGACACAAATTCTTTAGACCCTACTGAGAGCTCCAGTAACAAATTGCACGTGGACCTGTTTGAACTTGCGTGATTCTCTGCTTGTAGCCCCACTTGATAACTGTCAATCTGTGATACTGAAGAGTGTTATTTATTTATTTATGTCAACTACAACTCCAGCTGGGCTTAGGTTTAATGATTTGACTAATTTTTCAGACAGAAATAATCAGTATTTACACCTCCACAGTGTCCTCTGAATACTTTTTAGGGCATAACAAATTTTATGCCCATAAATTATGGCTTTGCTCCCCCGAAATGTTGTTAATGTAATTTTTTATTAACTCATCATTATGATTAAAAAATAACTTTTGGCATTTTCACCAAATAATTATTTGTTTCAATATTAAGTTACTTTGAAACATAGATATACTGTGCCTTTTGTGACAGATGACATGCTGCAGTTCTTGCTGAATTAACAGCCTATTAAGTGATAGTTAATGATGTTACTGTGGTGTTACTGTTTATTCCTCAGCTGTTTGGTGTGTGTTTTAAGTGAGAGCATATGGAAAATGTAGCATCAGATCCTTGTGAACTGCCCAGAGATGATAAAGGAAAAGGAAAGTGTGCCGGGGGCTTTTAACCAAATTAACAGTTACCTCCCAAAATACACAACCTAACAGTTACTTTCAGAAGAAAAAGAAACCCTTTTTTTGCTTACAGCCTTTACTTTTAAATTTTTCTTTTTCTGTGAGTGTGGCAAAAGAGAGTTTTGGTTCATTTATATGTTCACTTGTTACAATGTTATTGTCTAAGTAGTGTGGACATCCCATATAAGATGTTCCTGTATTTTAGTTTTGCTTTCCGTTTGTCTTTATGAAACCTTATTTCCATGCTGAAATACTTTAGGTCTTTACAAAACAAGTGGTTGCTCTGGATTCTTGTTTTACTTCTGTTAAATTACTGAATGGTTGTACTGATCTCAGCTGTATTGATATAAGTTTCATTGTTTTTCTAATCCCACAATAAATTAATGCACCATTGTTAAGTAAGAGGCTGAGTAAATTTTATTTAATAACTCTTAATGGATTTTCATTTCTGTTGCCTATATTTTTTTTCTCTTTAATTTTTCAGCTGTGTGAGTCCTTGGAAGAGCTACAAAATATGAATGGAAAACTGCGAAATGAAGGGCAAGGAATATGGGCTCTGCTGGGTAGAATCATTGGACAGGTTGGTTGGTTCCTTGCCCCCCTTTACAGAAAAAACAGCAGAACAGGTTTTCCAAGAATAGGCCTCTTAGTTTCTGCCACTTCTATGGCCGAATAAATTTATTTGATTTGATCAGACCCAGGCTTTACTCTGGGGATAGTGCTTCCTGAGTGAAGTACCTAGACTTCTGTAAACCACCTACTGGGAACATGTAGCTTAATTTTGTTGTTGTGATACTGTGCTTGTTTGCAAATTTCTTTCATTTGTTATAAGTGACTGACCTGTCATTTGTGATGAACTTTAGCATGAAGCATGAGTTAATCCTACTGTTTTTGTCTCCAGTTGTCTTCAAATGATAAGTTAAGTAGGCTTCAAAGTTAACTCTTCATGGCTTTTATGTGATAAAAATGCTTTTAAGTGCAGTTTGTATGTAATAGTGTGTAACTAGGCAGAGGAGAATATTTTGATCAAATGAATATGAATATCTAGGACAACAGAAGATTTGGGTTACTTCTTGTTGCCAGCAATTATCTTTGTTCCCACTGATATGGGAAAAAAGAGAAGTGAAGATTTTTGCTGTGTTTTCATATATATTTATGTCACAGATGTTAAATATCAATGGACATTTTGGATTTGAGAGGGAGACTACAATGATTTAAGATTGAAGAAACTGTTCACTGTGGAAATGCAGACACACAATTATTTACAATTTCGGTACTCCCTTTGTTGCTGCTGAGTTTGTGCTGCTGTTCTGAAAACAAACCTTACACTTTCTTTGTGCGGTAATAGTTCCTAAGATATGCAACCTTTTGCTAGCTCCATTTGTCTGCCTACCTCTCCTACTTGCAAAGAAGAATTCTTGCATAACATATCTTTTAAACCAAGATAATTTTTCCTTCCTTTGAGTAAGTATACGCAAATATATTTCCTGATGCAAATGTTACTCAATTTGAAAAAAAAAAAGGAAAGAAAAGCTGAGCAGAATTCATTTACACAGCTTGCATGACATTTTTTTCCAGTTGGTTGAACAGATGCAGACCCATGGGGCTGCTGAGAAATGACTTTGATAGATGGCTGCTGTCTGAGAAGCCAGCACACTGCAGATAGTAGAAACCCAACAAGAGTCTGGTCTGCTTTGTGATGGGCTTGGTCCAATAAGATAATTTTTCTAATTAACCTGTCGAGCACCAGTGTAGCTGCAATGCTGGGGAAAATAAACTGCCTCAGTATTCTGCCACTTTGATGAATCTGCCATTGCTTGTTTCAGCTTCCTAGAGAAATGCATCTTTGTCCATCCCTATATTGGAAGCTTGAAGAAAAATTCTAAAATCTAGTCTTTCTGTGTCTTTCTTACTGACTTGAAAAAATGACTGTAAGGCTACTTTATATTACAAAATCATACTGGGATAAATGTGTAGTCTGTAAAATAGTTAGCTAAGCAATCTCCCACTCATTATGTGTTTTGTTCTTCATGCACTGAGATTAGAGGAATATTATTTAAAAGTGTCAAGACTCATGTGTATTGCATTTCTTCAAATCCAATAGAAATTGAACATACCAGCAATTTTACGAGCTCCTAAGGAAAGGAAACCAAGTAAAAAGGAAGGAGGAACACAAAAGGCATCTACACTTCCGGCAGTACTTTATAGGCAAGTAATTAAATATTGAGAGCATAGATACAATATCTAGTAATTTATAGTTTCAGAAAAGTGTTCTGAGAAAATTGTTTATTTCAGTTTTTAATTTAAAAATGCTTTAAAGTTGTCTATGTTTTTAATTATTTTTGAAGAGTAAGTTGAATAGTGATCAATTCTTCACCCTACCACACATGAGTAAAGTTTGGGTGTTTTTGCTAATTTAATAGCAGTGCTTTAAGGACAAAACTATCTCCTTGCACCTGAAGTAGAAGAGTCCTTTGTTTTTTTGATGTGAAAACTACCTGCACTTTGTTCTTTGAATGCAGTCATCTGAGTGGATGATTTTGAGAACAGTGATGATGCTGTGTAGTCATGATTCCTGGATGCACAAAACACTTGTCATATAACAATTCTCACTTTTTGCTTGTGCTAAATTTCCCTACTTCTATTTTTTATTAATTCCCAATGTTATGGAGTGTATTCACTTACTCTGTCGTAGCTTTTCTCCTCTTCCATAGCAGTGAGGCTACTGACTGGGTTTTTATTAAATGTCCTAGTGGGACGCAAACTAGATCCCAGACTGTGACTCTGCAAAATACATGCATGTCATCTAGGATCTTCTTTTCCCACCACAGCTGAGGAGTGACATGGTCTATTGCTTATGTAGAGACCAGCAGCCAGACATCCAGCCACAGCAAGTAGTGTCTTGCCCAGCTAGAAGGCTAAGGGAAGAGGATAATTTTTACACAAGCAAAAGCTAATTTTAGTGCTGCAAGAGGTAGAAATCTTGAAAACGTGGCAGTGGGCTGAGGATTTGGCAGTTTTGATGTACATAAATTATTGGAGTCGTGCTTCACCAATTCTGTTTCATTCAAATGCACTCAGTTTTTCCCATGTTGTAGTGCAATCAGTGAACACTATTTTTTCAAAATAACTAAAATTTCAATTACACTAAAATAATAATAATAAAAAGCAAGTGCAATTTCCAGTGAGCAACATTGCCCAGCATAGCAGCAGAATAGACCTGTTTCAAGGTGGTTACCTGCATAAGTGTGTGATAGATTATCAAGATTGGTACTAGCAGCATAATTTTCTGTTTACGCTTTTGTTGTATTTTTTTTCACTTGCCACTGGGTATATTTTGCTGAAGTATTGAGTGATTACTAACTTGTTAGAAGTCCTCAAAAATTTAATTGAAAGCCATTTTTTTCTAACTCTGACTAGTAGCCTTTTATGCTTTTACTGTACATAGGTAGAAGCTCCTTAAAAAAACTCCTCCAAAATTAGTCCAAAAAGTAATTGTGCACTTAAATGATACATTCAAATTGAAGTTGCCATGTGTTTGTATTGAAACTGGGGAATGTGCTGGGGTGTATAGTTTGTTCTTTATGAGTATGTAATTATAATGTTTTCCTGCTGCGTGCATGAAAAGTTGTGGAATTTGCAAGAAGAACCATGATCAACACCTACTGCTACTTTGTGACACTTGCAAACTTCATTATCATCTTGGTTGCCTGGATCCACCTCTTACAAGGATGCCAAGGAAGACCAAGAACAGTTACTGGTAAGAACACAGTTAATGTGTTGTCCTGTGCTGTCTCTGTGCTTAAAGTAGGATGTAAACGTGAACACACTTGCAAATTCTGCGTGGATTACACATTGCTTTAATGCAGTTTGAGCAGTTTTTTTTGTTTTCAGGTTATTAGCAGGGATGTTTCAAGGTTGAAAAAAAGAAGTTATAAAGATTTACTCATTATTAGCTACTGTGTAAAAATAGGTTATAGCTGTAATTTTCTTGGGTTTTGAATTCATCTGTGATTGTTAATACTGCAGTATAATAGCTGTAGGAAATGATAGGCTAATACTTTTGGGAAATGAAAGACTTGGTTTTCTGTTTATGGTAGGACTCAGATAAGCAACTCTCTGTTTGGATCTTCAGGCAAATACTTGTAGTATTTTTAAATAAACTTGTAAGTAGTAGCTCCGTTTATTGCAATATGGGAAGTATTGGATTTACTGCTGTCTTAGGACTCAAATGTACAATAACAGATTAAAGTTCTTTCATGCCTGTGGAGCAGAACAAAAGCTAAGTTGTGCAATGGAGAAACGATAAGGTGGCAGAGATTCTGATTTCCAAACTGTCATAAAATCAGCTTGCTCTGCTCTGTAGTGTTAGCAGTCTGTTTAAACTGCTCTGAAATATGTTATAGCAAACTCAGAAACAGTTTGTAGCTGGCAAGAAGTTGGAGTACAGCATCTTGAGGAGTCATTCACCACCTTGTCTGAATGTTAAGGTACAAAGTCAGAATACTATAAGAATTTCTTCTAAATAGTAAAACTGTGTTAACAGAAAAAGATTAGTTTCTGTTTTTCTTCATATATCTGATTTTTTTATTAAACATCTTGCATAAAACATTTACTTCAGCCATCTTTTTGGTTAGTTTTGAAGATTGTGTGCACAAGATGGCAAGTACATGAAATGGGAGGCCTCTCTTTTTTTATATCTTATTGTTACAAAACCTGGATTTACCTCAGTAAATTTGCTTAGCAAATGAGTAGAGATTTCATTTAGAAGATGAAAATCTCAAAAAGGTTTTCACCATCACTAATACTTTCCTGAACCTAATTTTCTTTTAATTATTTAATATAGTGTGTTGTTAGACTTTTGATCTCTTTAGACAAATTTGCCAAGTAGTTATTTTATGTGGAAGTTTGTATTTTTTTTTAATTTTTAGATAGCTTCTTCATTTACACAGGAGATCTGATTTTTATTCTGCTTTTTAACAAAGTTGAAAAAGCTCACTAAAAGCTATAAGTCCAAAAGATATAAGACTAATTCTCAGTAGGTGTTAAAGGCAGGATAGGTCAGGTTAGGTAGTAAAGCTCTTTCATTTCAAAGCTATAACTTAGCTTTGTTGTGAATTTCATGATTCAGTTATATCTCAGATCACAAACTTGGCTTTTACTTCTAATTAGCTCAGGCATATTCTGGAGTGTGAGATGATAGCAGACAAATTGAGCTGCATTGATTGCATTCTTTTCATCATTGAACATTCCTTTAGGTATTCTTTTCAGGATCAGTAGAGAGCATATATAACAGACCTTTAAACCAAGTTTGAGTTCAGCAGGTTTTTCCTCCCCTGCTGTTTTGAATACAATTTTTATCTTTTGATTAAGATATAAAGAAAAGTACATATTTTTTTAGATGGGGACCGTGTACTTTTCAGATATTTGATGGGATGTAATAGGAACATAGCAGAAAAATAAAATTAGTGTAGTGGGAAATTCTATGAAACACTAGGCAGATTGAAAGACTTTTTTTGAGAGTGGTTGAAAAACATTTTATTGTTTTTTAAAATAGTAATCAAGAAACAATTAAAAAAATTGTTTCTTTGTTTATTTCTTTCTATTCCATTATCATTGCTAATAATTTACTCAGAATAGCTAACTTGAGCCCTTGCAAAAGTTTTTATGATTACAGTCATGTACTTTACCAATTTATGTTTATTTAAACAATGAGTACTTTAACATGAGTTTATTCCATAACTTCATCTTTTATATTATGTATGTATTAAATATATTATGTATTTAAAAGCTAATTTGTTGAAGAAAGCACAAATTATATTTCATTATCTCTGTGTTTGTAAAATTTGAAATTAGTTAATAGCTTTAGTCTTAGTGAAATCATAGTAAGAATTTAGACCTGGTGAGCACCAGTGTTTCATGGCTTACTAGTTTAACTGGTTTAAAACACTTAACACTTCGAACTTCCCGTGTTCGGAGGCATGACAGTTTTCTTCAAGGTAACAGTTATAACACCTTACACATAATTTGTACCATAGTAAGTTCAAAGCCTGTCCTCATTTCAGATGGATTGGAGATGAAGAGCATAGAAACTATTTTATATAATAGTACATTAAAGTATTAATTTATGCCGGTTTTGATGCTGTGCTTTTAGAGTAGATTCATAGAATATCCTGAGTCAGAAGGACTGAGTCCAACCCCTAGGTCAGAAGTTTAACCATACAATGAAATGCTGTGGTTTACTTTCATTTAAAAATTTGTGATTTTCAGTTTCTTAGAAATTCTATGCCTTAAACAATTGACTATTTTTTGATTAGCATGTTGTCATAATGCTAAGTCTTATAATTCTTGCTGATAACTTTTGTGTTTTTATACTCCTGGCCATTCTGGATGTATTTTCCTGGTAGAGAAGGATCTTAACTGGTACTAAAGCAGTGCACAAGTGTTGGCAGACAATATAATGAATCAAAATCTATTTGTAAAATGTTGACATTTTCATTAAGAAAATACTTGACAGCTACTAACAAGGATTAGCTTCTTCTATTGGAATGAGATTGCTGAAAACAGTGATAACTTCTGGTAGCGTATGAAATACTGGGCACTGAGATGGACAAAACAAGGACTAATGGTTGTGTTAAGGTTGGTTTGTTTTATTTTTGCTGTAGAAGGCCAAATTATTTTAGTGGTGACTGCTGTGGGGAATGTTGGCCACAGGACAGAATGAGCTGTAGAGTTCCTGACCAGTAGTTCCATGAACACTCATGCAGTATGTGGGCATTCATTCATATTCCTCACCTCATTCATTCAGTACTGATCCAGCACCTCTTTATCCTGAATCACTGGATAGTAATAAAAAAAATTAACTTGTATAAATATGAGTGGAATATGACATTTTTATATACATTTTATATAATATACATTTGTGTATATTGTCACTTGTCCCAACTGAAGGATGTCTGGGATGTTGCAAATGGCAAATTTTCTTTTGTTTTTTAAACTCTGTAGCACTATACTCTGTAAGGTGCTCTTTGAACCTTTTTGACAACTGTATTAGGTTCATATATCCTGTCTTTTATCTCCACAATAAAAGCAGCCCTATTTTTTTTCCACCTTCACTACGTCATTTGCATGTGTAATGCATAGAGCCTAGGTGTCATCTTGAAGCTGTGGTCCGTGTTTCTCGAGTTCAAAGTGACTTAATTCTATGTAAACTTTGTGAGGTGATTATGTCTGTGAGACCTGTGTCTTTCTTTTGGAAACAAGCCCCGCTTGTTTTCCTTTTTAAACACCAAGGACAGAACTGTTTTCTGTAGTGGAAGCACTGTAGTGGTATTTGCTAAGCAATTGGAATACACTCCCAACTCACTGCTACTGAGTTAACAAGATGTTTTGTGAGGTGGGAAGTTATCTCTGATTCTTGCACCAAGTTAGATTGAAAACACAACAAAATCACACAATTTCTTTTTTCTTCCTTAGGCTGTTAGTGCTTAATCAAAGACTTCCTGTATGATTATGAGATTTCAAATCAGTACTGAGAGTTCTTGATGGAAAAAGCTTCCAATAATTTTAGTGGTAGGCACATTTTAGAAGTAGGCATATTATTGCCTGCAACTGATTTTCCCTCGGGGTCTAGAATTGGCAAGTCTAGACTAAAAGCAAAACAAAACCTTTGTACTGAAAGTTGAATCTTTGGCACCATTTCTCCTGCTGTTTTGTTTATGCTGCATAGCAATGCTTGCTAATTTGGAGGTAGTCAAAGATTTTTGCAGTAGTTCTAAAGGTGACCTGCTGTGACAGGTTTTCTGTTCACTGCTTGTCCTTGAAGAGCTGAAATTAAGTGAGCATGACTGTGGCACAGCCAAAAAGAAGTCATGTGGCTGTTTCTATGACTATATTGGGATTAAACAGCAGAATGGGAAGAGTACTTTAAATTCAAGAACTGTGTTGAAATAAACTATAAGAAGAGCTGAAAAGAGATTGTTTCCAAGTCAGAGGAGTGTGTATCTCTAATAGCTTTTTTGTGGCTCTGTGGGAGCTAACAGACAAACTGCTTTGTCTGTTTTGTAATAGGGATGATGAGACATGGTTGACTATAACAGTAGAGCCTATTCCGTTAAATCAAGAGGTTGCTTGTAAGTTGGTGTTTATAACTCCTTTCCCCCTTTACCTTTGATATATCTGTGAAGTTTTGTTATGTGATTCACACTACACCCTCACCTCCCTCATAGTATAATTTTGCTTTTCTTTTCTAGGCGTAGGTTTTTTGTAGTTTTGATTGCTTTTCATTTTTGACTGCTTTCACATTTGCACAACCTGCTTCAGAGCAAGATTGTTCATAAAAACAGAATTTAAGTAACTTGAACGTAGTACCTCATCTTTTGGTCAAGATGTTTCATGTCTTCCTCTGTAACATAAAAGTTACAGTGCTTTACATATATATTTAAATAGGATAATAGTGAAACTTCAGGACTTTAGTGGTCTGCATGGGTATTTTCTATAGAACCTAGGTTGTCTGAACCTAGATAGCAGAAAAATGGTATCTTTCCCTTGTAATAACAGAGAGATAAAGAACAGGTGTTTTTAAAATCATACATGCAGGGTGGTAGATACAAGAAACTGGATTCCCCACTCCAAATATTGTTGTAAAACACTATGGCTATTTGTTTGTCTTATAACAGTGTCATTTTTAGTGCAGCTCTTAAGTTATGGAGGCCTTCTCTATCATTTATACATGGCACATTTGTTTACCATAATAATGAGGAAAATAAATGCTTTGTAAGAATTGCTGATAGAATTTTTGAATATTTTCATAGATACTGCCTACATCTGCATAAGCAGATCATAGTAATTACTTTCAATTGTGCTTTCCAGTACATAAGTTAATGACATGACTGATTCTGTGTTATGGAGGACCATGCTTTCTTATTGTTACTAAATAGAAATTCACCTTAAAGCTGTGGGTTGGACAGCTTTAAGAACAATGCATCTTATGAAAATAAAGAAACTCAAAGTAACTTACAGCTAAGCAGACATGCAAGATTTTGAGGGAATATTGTTACTTAAAGCTTCTCTCTCTCCTTCATCATTAGAATGCCTTTCTCCATAAAATCTTAAAATAATAGTAGTTTGGTCTATGTGCCCTTATTTACTTAAGTGCATGTGGACACATGTTTGTGTGCATATATTCACACAAATTTATGTAAACATATAACTGTAAAAGGTGGCATTGTGAAAGCTATTGTACCTTACATTTTTCTATATTCTAGTGTTTTAAAGTTCAGAGATGTTAACAAGTACTGTGTGTGTAGCAAACTGAGGCTTGTAAAGAGGAGTGTGCTCATTTTATCAAGCACAGGGAACAAAACTCCAAGTAAGCTACTCCCTTTTCCCCACCCTTTCTGATAGTGGAAGAGCAATGGGGAGAGATTTACTAAAGCAAATAATAACCACAGCAGTATTAAATGCAAAAGGTATATGAGAGAGAGGGTGTTTTTCACACAAAAGGGTATTCACCTCTAGGAGCAAAAATAATGTTTCCCAAAAACAGTGCTGCTGGACAGAGGCTTTAAGCTGAGGAGAACCCTTGCAGTTTAGCCTTCCCCTGCCCCAGTGTGAAGAAAGCAGCAAAAAACTAGGCTGAAACTGAGAAGCTGGATCACTGGCATTGTGCTTCCCACTGGTTTTCCCAGACCACTGCACTCGGCCGTGTTCGGCAGCGTTTGCCCAGGTGGATTCGGTCCCACGCGCCCAGCACTGGCACCACACCACCAGCTGTGGCCACGGTTTTGGGCTCTGTGTCTGGCTGCTTCTGCAGCACCAGCTCAGGTGAGGGTTTGGAATGCAAAAGGGCACCAGCAATGGCAGAGAGGGGGCTGGAGCCAGCTCATCCCAGCACCTTCTTTCTGGAGAGATCCAAGCAAGACGGCGAATTTTCAGTTTTTGGTGCTAAGCTCTTCCTGCTGAACCCAGGTCCCCAGTGATGATGTGTGTGGTTTGGAATTAAACAGTGCTGAAAACTTCACCCCCCTTTTCTCTGTAACCAGGACAAGGAGGAAGAATACAGGGCTATAGACTCGTATGCTGGCCCAAAACTGTTTGAAAAGTACATAAACTGTCTTCCTTGTGCTTTGGCTTTTCATAAAGACTCCATACTTACATGAGAGAGGGAGGAAACTGTTATCTTTCCTGCAATCTATCCTGTTGTTCTGCTTTTCTAGACCAGCACGTATTCCAAGTGCTTTCATGTGCCTTATTCACCCTGTCTTAAGTTCTTTTGAGATAAGAGGTGATGAATCCTTATAACATTATAATGTAGCCACAATTATCTAATATTTACGTATGGAAAAGTTAAATGAGGAAGGTCTTGAGTCGGTCAGGGTTAGACTAATCTGTTACCCAATCCAGGACTAGAATCTCTCTATTCTGTTTTGGTCTGTGTAGCAAGCCATCATGACTTCTGGTGTTTTTTGGAGAGATCTGAGATTATGCTTCTTGGATTACTTTGAAAGAACTAGAAAACATGGAAAGTTGATGGACGTGGTACTGTGTTAGTCCTCACTGAAGTTCACAGGAGAATTATTCCTGTTGAATGTGTAAATTACAACAAGTATGCTCAAACACAATATGTGTATCTGACTTTGTGCTTTTGTTTATACATGATGGATATGCCTTCTTGTTGCAAATGTGTATTAAAATTTAACTTCAAATAATTAAATACATGGGGTTTTTGTTTTGTCTCTTTCCAAAGCAAATTTGCTCTATTGTTTAGATAATTTTAATGTGGTAATCCCTGTTAATGCCAATTAATAGTACAACATTATGTTGATTTTGGTTTTTTTGGTTAGTATTCTTAAAAAAAAAATGTTTACTGGGAGAACAGTGGTGCATTGGACTTTATTTGAATGGACTTGTAGTTTTTTGAATTGGAAGTGTAGTGCAAGAAGTAATTAAAGCTGGCTCTTCCAGTGAGTATAATGTTTATGTTTTCATTATCATACTTTTACTGAACGTCGACATTTATGACTTTGCATAAGATGATTTTTTGCAAATAAAAACAAGTCCTGATGAATTCTATCTTGTTAATTCTGTCATGTAGCTTGTTAGTAGCATTACTTCAGCATCTCTTAGTTTTTAAAGTTCTTATGGTGATTTTGTATTTTTTTCAGAAACTCAATAGGCATTATTTTTCAATTTAGTGTTCCAAGTTTCTTAATATATGTCTCTGTCTTCTGTATTTGTAATTTTCTCCTAACTATTTTTTTTCAGATTTAAAACCCACTGCCTTAGGAAATACATATTAAAATTTATTTTTGTAACAAACATGTCCTCCAAATCCCTGCCACTAAAGCATGCTCTCATTGGAATGAATTTAGCAACATGTCATTATAAAGATTAACAATCTAGTCTAGTGCAGGATGCCCCTGCGCATGGCAGGGGGGTGGGAACTAGGTGATCTTTAAGATCTCTTCCAATCCAAACCACTGTATAATTCTATAATTAAACTGCAGCAGCAGCTACAGTAATTAATAGATTAGAGATCAGTGGGCAGCTTTAAAAATGAAGATGTGGTAGAATGAAAATGATAAAATAGGGGGCATTTTTCTGGAAGATTAATTCCTACTTTCAGAATCTTGGTTTTCAAAGTCGTGTCAGGAAAATATGAGCATCTTACTTGTGTTTTGCATGGTTGCTTAAAATGAAGCATTTTAGATGTCCATTTGATTTCTTGACTTTTGACTTTTGAATTTGTCTTAAACACAAACACTTCAATATGTTTCTTTTCCTGCTCTTGTGACTGCAGTCTTAAAAAGAAAATCTTCTGCTTTGCAGGCAATGCTCAGAGTGTGACCAGGCAGGTAGCAGTGACATGGAGGCTGATATCGCCATGGAAACCTTACCAGATGGGACCAAAAGATCAAGGAGGCAAATTAAGGAACCGGTGAAGTTTGTTCCTCAGGATGTGCCAACAGAACCGAAGAAAATTCCAATCAGAAACACGGTAAATGATGGTGGAGTTGATGTGTTGAGGCTCATATTCATAATAATATTGTTTTAGATGACCTACATTGTGGACATTTTGAATTGAGGGATTTCAATTAGATTGATGTTCTGTTTTTGTTATATATACCATTTTCTCATTTTAGTGCTTTATTGGTGCTTTATTAGTTGTGGCAAATACTGTTTTACTAAAATAGAAAGCTGGGAAACAGTACTTAACTGAAGAGCTGTACAAGCTTAAGAAAAAATTCAGTTTGCACTTAAACTTAGCCTTAATAGCTCTACCTCACTGGAGTAGTAAGGACACTTGCTAGGGTAGATTTAAATACATTGAATTATAGCTGTAAAATATTTGGTAATTTCCTTATCTACAGGCAGCCTTCTGATTGACTGCACATTTTGCGACTGTCACAAGACCCTATTATTTCAGTTTGTTTGGCTACCTAGTCTTATTAGTGTATATTTTCTTAAACTTTTGTGGGGGATAGAATTTTGAGAAGACAAGCAAAACTTCTCGCTTCCTGTACTGATGAAATATTTAGCGTCTTTCTTTCCTTTGAAAGCTGTACTTCTTTATTAATTACTGTGCAATTTTCCTTAAGTTTTGCTGTCTTACTTGTTCAGAAAACAAGGCTTTTCACGTGTGATGTGTCATACCACCTATAAAAAGAACATACAAATATAAAAGGGCATTTAGGTCCAGGTTACAGCATGAGTAATTCCCATATCTCTTCAGACATAAATAGTTCATCTTCCAATATATTTCTTAATATCAAGAAATATTACAACCTCTCAGAGTTAGATACTATGTCATCTCTCATGCAGCACAACTTTATTTTCTTCACTAAACTTTCTAGACATTATGATTATTATGATTATACTAGCAGATACCGTGCTTAACATACACTGATAGGATTAAGCACATATTTTCCTGACCCAGTCTTAATTGTTTGTTTTAATTTTGGCCACAGCTTTGATTTACCTAATGGCTTCCTTTTCCCAGTCTGTGACTCAGAACTTTAAGAATGACTCAAGCCAAGCTGATTAATTTAGCTCAAACTATTAGGAGTGTGAGTAATCCAAAATTAAATTTTGAGAAACTTCTTTATTTTCCTCATTGAGGGAAAGTACCCTTTTTCCTTATGCATAAGAACTCACAGAATCTTACAGCTGCCTGGGTAGGTTGAACTTACTTGTTGTTATGCTTGTGTTCACACAGAAAGAAGACTTGCTTGGTGTTCTGCTTACTGAACCCTTTTAATCTCATTCCCATTTTTCTTCTTCCTTTGTCTTCTCTCTTTTTATACCTAATGTAGTGCTCTTAGGGTGTGGAGAATCATGATTCTAGGACTAAAGAGAGCTAAAATTATTGCAGGAAAGACATTCATAGTTGTAATAAAAAAAGGAATAATATAAGGCATTGTTCAGAAATCCATAGGAATACGAGATTGATTTGTTCTAAAGCTCATGTAATAACTGCCAAAGTTCTTCTGTGCAAAATGGAAGCAAGTCTGATTGCTCTGAATAGTTCCCCTCATGCTGCGATGATTTGGTGCTTCATGTGTTACATAATATATCTAAACACATTGTAGTATGTAATAAAGAGATTAATTGACTTCCAGTGGCATACTGTTTTGTCACTGTATGGTGTTGCACTGTGGGAAAATACTGCTATCAGTCTAAGAAAGATTTTGTTCCTCTGCTTGAATTTCCTATCTTTGTTTCAGTTTTCTCCAGTTCTCTGCTTTTCTCCAACACATAGATTTGCAGGATAGCATCTTTGCTGCCCTGTGAGCAGGGCTTCTCTGTAAAAGAGAAGCACTGACCACTGACTGTTCCCCCCTCCACTAATTGGCCCCCTTCTGGGTAACTCCCCCAGTTTATATACTGAGCATGATGTTTTATGGAGTAGAATATCCCTTTGGTCAGTTCAGTCAGGCTGTCATGGCTGTGCTCCCTTCCAGCCTTTTGTGCAGCTTCTCCCTGGCAGAGCATGAGACACTGAAAAGTCCTTGATTTGTTAGCAACAGCCAGAACATCCATGTGTTATCAGCATTATTCTGTCAGCATTGCTGATACCAGGTTAGCTCAGCTGGTCAGAGCATGGTGCTAATAATGCCAGGGTTGTGGGTTTGATCCTTGTATGGGCCATTCACTTAACAGCTGGACTTTGATCATCCTTATGGATCCCTTCCAACATAGAATATTCTGTGATTCTCATACTAAATCAAACCCCACAGCACTATACCAGCTACTAATAAGAAAATTGACTCTATCCGAGCCTAAACCAGACCATCTGGCCAGAGACCTGTGGCAATTGAAGCACACTAGTGTTCACAACTTCTACATGACATTGAAGACTCAGTTTCCTTCTGTAATTTGGAAGTGTGAGAGGGCTAAGACTGAAGCAGGTTATTCAGTCAGGACAGTGCTTCTCCCTTGTACAGTTCTCTACATTAATTGTGTGCCAGGACAGTATTTTGTATCCTAACGCTATGTAAGCTTTTTAAAGAACCCTGTGAGTGCTTTTATAGTATTTCTATCTCTTACCTTTCAAATATTCACAGTATATTTACATAAAATCGTAGATTCACAGAATGTTCTGAGTTGGAAGGGGCTCACAAGGATCACTGAAGTCCAGCTCCTGGCTCTGCATGGGTCAGGTCCAAGAACCATATCATGTGCCTGAGAGCATTGTCCAAACACTTCCTGAACTCTGTCAGGCTTGGTGCTGTGACAGCTTCTCTGGGGAGCCCGAGCCCAACCACCCTCTGGGTGAAAAACCTTTTCCTAATATCCAACCTAAATTTTCCCTGACCCAGTTTTAGGCCATTCCCTTGGATCTTGTCACTGGTCACCAGAGAGAAGAGATCACTGCCTGCCCCTCCTCTTCCCCACGTGAGGAAGCTGGAGACTTCAAAGAAGTCTCCCCTCAGTCTCCTCTTCCACAGGCTGAACATGCCACTCCTTGCATCTCTTCCCCTCTAGGCATTTTGCCATCTTTGTAGTCCTCCTTTGAACTTTCTCTGATAGCTGTAATAGCTTTATCTTTTTTATATTATGGTGCTCAAAACTGCACATATCACTTGAGGTGAGGCTGCTCCAGTTCAGAGTAGAGTGGGACAATCCCCTCCCTTGCCCAGTTGTCGATGCTGTGCTTGATGCCCCCCAGGACACAGATGGCCCTCCTGGCTGCCAGGGCACTGCTGGATCATGTTCAACTTGCCACTGACCAGGACCCTCAGGTCCCTTTCTGTGGCACTGCTCTCCAGCCTCTCATTCCCCAGTCTGTCCATACACTGAGGGTTGCCTTGTCCCATGTGCAGATTCCATCCCTTGCCCTTGTTAAGCTTCATACAGTTGGCAGTTGCCCAGATCTCTCATTTAGGACCCTCTGCAGAGTCTCTCTGCTTTGAGGGAGTCAGCAGCTCCTCCCAGTTTAGCATAATTGGCAAGCCTACTTAGTATATCTTCAACTCCTGTGTCCAAGTGGTTTATGAAGATGCAGAGAAGAATTGGGCCTAATATGGAGTGCTGCAGAACCCCACTAGTGACACGTCACCAGTCTGATGTCACCCCATTCACTATAACCTAAGATGACAAGATGAACTTTCCCCTCATGAAGCTGTGATGGTTCTGACTGATGACTTTGTTGTCCTTCGAGAGTTTTTTTGTATCTCCCAGAAAAATCTTCTCCATAATTTTACCAGTCATTGAAGTGAGGCTGTCAGGCCTGTAGTTTCCAGGGTCCTCCTTGCCCTTGAAGACTGGGATATGTGCCAGCTTCCAGTCACCTGGGACCCCTTGGATTCCCAGGACCACTCAAAAATCATCAAAAGAGGTTTTGTAATGATATCAGACAGTTGAGTATTCTCTAATAAGGCCCCATCAGGCCCCATAAACTTACAGGGATCCAGCTGGAGCAGTGATTCCCACACAAATTCTGGGTTGACTGGGAATTGAGCATTCTCACAACCATGGTCTTCAGCTGAGGGCACTGGGACCCCCTTAGCCTGGTGTTGCTGTTGAAGACAGAGGCAAAGAAAGCATTAAACATCTCTGCCTTGTTTGTGGAAAGACAGAGAGAAAGCGCAGCCGTTTGTACTCCATTGTTTTGGAGACAGCAGCATCATATTGTGCTTTAAAATGTAACTTAAGTTTACAAGACCTTTCTGATTTTGAACTTCCTAAGACCATGTAAGTGAATATACAAGGGTAAATTTAAACACACCATACCTTTACTCTGTACAAATGACAAATGAATGTAAATAAACAAGACATTAGACTTTATACTTAATTCTTTTGTATAACAGCTGCATTTGTATAAAGCATAAACAATTTAATGAATTGTTTATGCTTTATACATTTCAAGCCATATGTAGAGACCTTTTAAAGACTTTTTGCATTTCAGTGCGTAGCTTTTTAAACTAGATTTATTTAAAATCTTTATAATTTTATCTTTTTAATTCCAATTTCACACTTTTATAAGCATCACAGATCATTATTTCTGCTGCTAAATAATTTCACATAAATTAATAGCTGATGATTAGCAAATAGCTAATAGAAATCAATAGCTAATTGCATAAACCAGCTATCTATTAACACCTTCCTTATATTTCTTCTAAATCTGAATGTGTTTTTTAACATTTGCTTTTCTAAGCTGTACAGTTTCTTTCACTTTTTTTCCCATAAAGATTATAGAATAGATTGCTTCTTGGGAAAATACTTTAAAGAGATGCAAATAGCATTTCTCAGGAGAACATTGAGAGATTAATGGTTTTACTCAGCTATGTATGTACAGATTTTCAGAGTCTATATGAGTTGATCCATATTATAAAAACACATCTTTTAAACATCTCTTGACTTCATTTGCTATCCTAGAATAAAAAAAAAATACACAGATTATTTTTTTCTTTTATCAAACATGTCATTGCTAAAATAGTTTTGTTAGTCTGGTATTTTACTTTAGCAAGATAAGGGTTTTCCAACTCTGTCCTTTTGAAAAAAGTGAACTTAAGTATATTTTTACAACCCATGCTTTCCCTATAATTTATGCTGTTGTCTGGAAGTATGATGCAGTTCCTGTATTTCACATACATACAACATTTTTTAAAGCAATTTTGTGCTTCTGGGGCTAGCTGTGTGCTCTAAGAGTGGAAGGGATGCTTGGTGTGTCCTTTGAAGTTAAGTAGTGTTTGTGTTGTTGAATATTCCATTTTCCAATAAATGCTGTCAGGTCCTGGTACTCTTAATGAGCATTTTAAAGGGTTTTTTTTTTGCATGGCTTGTTTATGTGGAAATTCCATTTTTCATTCCTTTGTATTGAGAAGCAGCTATCTACCCAGTGTTATAAAGGTGAAATAAAAGAATTTTAGGAACTTAATTGTTGAAGACTGTAAATGAACTATTCTGATGCTCTGATACCAAACTTATTTTTGCTCTTTGAAACCTGAAAATCTTTTTTCTGTAATTGCATTGTATGTGATCCAATGAAACACACAATAATTTTTCTGTTTAGCAGTTTTAAGTCTGTGTTAATTATGGTTTTGACATATAGAACTTAAAGATTATTTGCTGTCAACATAAATGCTCTAGAAAAAAAAATCAGTAGTCAGCCAACTTTCTGAAACTTAAAAGTTTTCATTACAATGAACGTTGTAAAATAACTTCGTTTTTTTAATCGATTAAAAGAAAAGCTCAACTGAGTCTATGACACCATAACATCACAAATGTATAAACTAATTATTTCAGCTTACCAAATACATGCATACATGATAAAGTAGCACTCTCTTTTGGCTTCAGGTCAAATTCAGAATAGAGTGAAGTAAGATCTAGCTCTTCCACAGTGCTTGAAGCAAATGGAGTGTATCAGTTTTACTTTTTTTTCCCGCTTCTTTGTTTTGTTTTGTTTGGAGTTTGGGGATTGTTTTAGTTGGTTGGTTTGATTTTTAAGAAAGCAAGAAGAATAAAAAAGACCTGTAGATGAAAGATCACTTGTTTTTCATGCAGCAAAGGCATGGAGAAATGAACATATTCCAAATGGTATTCCAGTGGTGTCAATACTGGTATCTCTGTAAGTAAGGGTAAGCAGTGTATCTATCACTTCTGCAAATAAGTACTTGTAAGTTGAGTTTTCCAGGAAAGAATCAATTGTTTTAGCAACACCTGAAAACTGAACCCTACTGGCCTCCTTGTCTTTCTGCTTCTATTTCAGTTCTATAAACGTGAGCTTTGGAGAAAATTAGTGTTAAAAAGGATAGAAGTCAATCCTGCTTTTTCTCAGATTCTGTCACTTGTTTAAGCCTGAGAAGCAGTAGTTACAAATTAATTGGTAGACTCAGTGATAGTTTTGCTGGACAGCAGGAATATTGCAAAATTTTTTATTTTCTAGGAAAAATGATCTCAAGACAATGGAAACTAAAAAAATAGAGAAAAAATGTGATTCTGTGTAATTAAGCTTCATGGTTGACTTGTTTCTTTTTATAATCATATTTTGATTAACTGCTGTTTCTTTTTGTCTGAGAGTTCCCTTTTTATTACTGTCATTTTTTGGAAATTTTAATAATTATTTCAGAGGTATTTTTTGAATAGTAGCGATATAGAACATTTAAGATACTCACTTTGATCTGTACTGAACAAGTGTGCCATCTGGTGTCTACATGGCAGTCCTTACCTTTATTTGAAATTATTTTATGTCTATGGGGTGCCATCAGTTGAACATTTCTTCTGCCTTTTAACAAAGCAGAGGGAGTCAAAAGGAATTTTTTCTGCAACTAGATTCATCATAACCTTTTCATTGGCAAAGGAAATTTGTAATTTCTAATTTTTCATAAGGAATGGATGATGTCATGCATTAAAAATTGCTATCCTGGCAAAGTGGTCATGGTTAATGTGTAACAGGATAGAGAACTTGCTATCTGTGTAGTTTCTACCTTGTGGCTCTTTTCATAGGCTTTTGTAGTTTGTTTTATGCACACTATTGATAGATAGTGCACTGATTTCATTAAGTCACTTTTTTGGTGTAGTGAAAGTTTCCCCAATTCCATTTTCTGAGAGTGTTCAGTTTTGCTTGTGTTTCATATCAGAGTTATTCTCTGTTCTGTAGTAATGTAATTCGTCTGCATTGACCTCTTTGTTTGGAATGATTATATAGCATTCCAGTGTTTACTGAATTTTTTTTTTTGTCTTTGGATTATCCTTAGCAGTATATGATAAAGGCTGCATAAGTGAGATAGTTGAGGTTTGGAGGTTTTCGATATGTGTGTCTATGAACCATAGTTTGATAAAAGGTTAAAAAAAAAAACTGTGGAAATATATCATTAATGTTAGTGTGTCAGCTACAACTTGACATAAGATAGAAAGGAAAATGTCTGAAGACTTTAAACAGGATCCAGAATTAAACCATGGGTGTAGTCTCATACTGATCTCTTCACTCTGCATGTCAGCATGTGTAAAAGACAGCTATGTGTCTTTTTCAAGTAGTCACTGTAGCCACAGGTCTGGCAGGGAAATACAAGTCAATATGTGCTGCTGTTTCTGACAAGAAATGAGAATTTTTTAGATTTCCAAAAATCAAAGCACCTAAAGCTTTTCACATTTTGCCGTCTTAAAATTATAACACACAAAACAACTGCTGCAGACTTTCTGCCGAGGAAAGAAATTACTACAGTACCAATAGTTTTGAAAGTCAGATGTATCTTAAATATCATTGTAGTCAAATGCCTGCCACATTTATATTTTCTTTCTTATGGGATGTTTTGAAAAAACACAGAAATCACCACTGATCTTCTGAAAAACTGTGACACAGGAGATCAAATCCAGAGCCATGCTAGTTCAATTTATGTGGAGTGGACTTGAACCCTTGCCACAGACCACAGTTGCTTTCAGTATTTCATATTCTTTTCCATGTATTGTTAACATTGTTAACTCCTGTATATTGTAAAAAACAAGAAATTAAATAGGTGACACTATACACTTTTATCCTCTAGGATCACTTCAGAAAAAAAGCTCATCATGAGGAGCATATACTTCTGACTTTTGGAAATCACCTCCTGTTTTGGTTGGTTTGCAAGTTCTGGATCAATCATGTTGGGCTTTTTCTTTCAACTGGAAGAAAAAGCTTTTGGAAAACAAAAGTGCTGCAAGGGAACATTCTGCTGCTTCTATTGCTGTCTTTGGATTAACTGGTTTAAAGCATAAACAGTGAAACGCAACTGTGAGGTTTAGTGACAGCCGTAGTGGTTTTGGGTCATGTGGGCACGTATTTTGTCCTGTTCTCCATTGTCCTTTCCCACCTGGAAGCTAACATGTCAGCTTGTGGCATCTGTTAGTGATGGCAAACAGACTGTTTCCTTTGCAGCTTTGCTTTGCTGCTTTGTTTCCTTTTGCAAACATTCTGTTGCCTTTCAATGACTGTAGGGTTCATCCTAGGCTTTATTTGTTCTTTACAGATGTCTTTCATTTGTCTCATGTATAGAATTTATTTTTCTGAGAATATTCAAAATCTTTTAGTCAATGCATTATCTAATCTTCTTCATTTTATGTGTTTCTTATTGTTATCCAGTGGCTTATAAACAAAAATACAAAATTCACTTCCAGCTTTTCCAAGTTCACAATGAAGACTGCCACTTCAGTCTTTCTTCTTTTCCTACTTTTAGGGTTGAACCCGTTGTTGATCACATTTTCCCTCAGCGTATTTTCATTCCATTTTGGACAGTGTTCTTTAATGCTGTTTTTTTCTAAAGTGTCTTGAGTTCACCATTTCCTCTCATGCATTGCCCTGTATCCGTCATTCATTTGATCTATGTCACATTGTGTAATTTATGACTTCGTAATTCATTATTAATTTATTGTGTTGGTATTCTGTTTTTTAGGCATTTAAGTCATGATTCTTTTAATTCCCTATGCCAACGTGCAAGTTTCCACTCTGTAACAGCAGAACACTGCACAACCTATGTGGTTACTTTTGTGATACAAAACATGATGGCTGAAAGAAACCAATTTTTTATTTAGCTTTCCCTTGGCTATGGAAATGTGTGCTCTAGTTCTCCTGGTTTTTTCTTTTTTTTTTTTCCCCAAGGCTTTCTCTAACTTTCTTTCTTAATTGTGTTTTATTTCTTGCATTCTATATTATAAAATAATACGTATTTTATGGGGTATTGTAGAAACTGTCAACTTAGATCATTACAAATTGTATTAGACAGGAACAATCCAATGTTGGGTGTTTTCCTACTGCTCTTTCTTTCCAGATTTGATAGCTGTTTGCATGTGATGCCCACCACTGCTTCTCTCTAGGGACTCTTGTAATGTTTTGTGTGTATTTTTAAAACAATAAGCAAGAGAGGTAGGGTTTTATCTTTTCCAACTCTTTAATGAAAAATCAGAAGTTAATGAAATAACTGAAATAACTGAAATGGGGTATGCCTTAATACTGTGAGATTGTTCTCTAACCTCCACAGATAATGAGCCTCTTAGTAAAAGACAGAAAAGGACATTGCCAAACTTTAGGTTTTATTTATTCAGAGCATTGCTCTTTTCAGAGGATGGGCATAAAAATTGCTATGAGGGGTAAACCTTTGGTAAGATATTCTTGGAAAAGATGGCTTGCTTTCATCTTGATGATTTCATTGAATTAAATAGCTCAGTTTCTTTACCCAAGGAAAATAATCTTGCAGGATTTTAAAGAGTTTAATTAGCAGTTTATTTGATCAGGTGTGTCTTTCCCCTCAAGATGTTATGCTAAAAAAGATTAATAAGAAGAATTTAATCTATTTTATCTTTTGCTATTTTTAACTTTTTATCAAAGTGTTTCTTTTGTTCTTGTTTTAAAATAATTCTCTTTTATGTTGGCATCTTAATTCCTTGACCTTTCTTGGTCTGCTCAGATTACTTTGGATTGCATTGCTAATGAAATAAGGTATATTTTTCTCTCTCAGTTCACTGTAAGGTATGTTCTTTGTGATGCAGCAGCTAAATCTGTTTATTTCAAATAATAATTCAAGTAATTCAAATTTTAATTCAAATAATTAATAATTGATTCCCTAATGAAAATAAGTTAATCACTTGCCTACTACTATTTTTTGCCTTTAGTAATTTGTAGACCCATTATTGCAGTATTTGATTCAGATCGATGTATGCCTAAGGTAATTAAATGCTGGAGTGTTTTTTAGAGCGGATGAACAGGAAGGATGAGGTGTGAGTGCTCTCACTTGAGTTGAGGAGCACACAGAGAGAACTTTGGGATACGTTGGGAGGTGTGGTTTGGATGCCCTAGAGAAGAAGTTAAGAACTCACTTGAGAAGGGGAGGAATAGAAATATTTTGTACTGTGGTACTCTTTCAGGAGGTCAAATTTTATTAATTCTACTGGTTTTAGTGTCAATTCATTCCTTTACTTGTATTTTTTCACTACCATAATTGTGAAAGAAATTAAATGAAAAATAGAGTCTGCACTTGTTATGACCTTGGCATGTTTTTCTGAGTTTTTGGGGCAGTTAGGGTTATATAGAATCAGCCCTTAGTTATAGGCATCTAATTTTAAATCCTCAGTTGCCTGTGTAGTAAGCAGAACTGCATGGTGATTCTACTCTGATGCTGTGGGCTCCAGAGCTCAATGGCTGGAGTCTTACTGTTACTAGCAAGGGAAGTGTCTGAGCACATCACACACTTTGCCCTTACTGTAGTCCCCACTGAATGAATTCCAAAGCTGTGTAAGTACAGAATTTAGGAGACATAACCAAAGACTTGCCAGTCAGCAGTCATTAAATGTCAACATTTGAAATAATTTTTCAAAGAAATCTTTTATTTCTACATGAGGAAAATTTTATAGGTACATATTTTGAGCCACTTTCCGTTGTTCAGTACTTTTTTTGAAATTAGTATTCTTGTTTTGAAGTGTCATCTTGTCATAGTTGCCTTGTGTGGGTTGTATCTCTCTAATCCACACCTTGCTCTGGTTTGATCTGGACTGAGTTGTCTGTCCCAAGTTGTAGAAGTTTTACAGCATTTCTACGTTCTGCAGTAAAATAAAAAAGCTGACATAGCACTGGCATTAATTGGGATTTTGCTTGAGTGCTGATAGCATAACTTTGGTTTCCCAACTTACTGTTTGAACACTTTGGAAATGCCAGAACAAATTTCACAAAACTGTCTTGCTCCATTTTATGGTATAGGAAAATCCTCAGTTGAAGGTATCTCTGTAGTATTGAATTTCCAAGTATTTTGATTTTAAAAGAATCACTGTCTTTATGGGCATCTTTTGCTGGATTAACATAATTTTGAGTATGAACAAGTTTATCTCAGTTGTAATATATGCCATTTAATAGCAAAGTTCCTTTAGCTGCTTTTAAATAACAAATCTTAAATTGTTTATGGCAAGTACATGCAGCACTAATATTTTGTATTTATAATCTCTGATGTTTTCATTCTGAGCCTGCTAATGACATAAATTATTAAAAGTGATTTAAAACACAGTACTTCGAGGCCAACAGCAATGAATAATATTGAATAAAGTAATCCAGATTTACCTGATTCTTTCCTGCTGACCTGTAAGTTAACTTTAGTGGCAACATATGTAAAATTACATGTGTCAAATTACTGGAGGGCTGTTGCTGAAAATCAAAGAATATTCAATTTTCAGTTGTTAATTTGGTCTTATTTTTCATGTCAAATGCTGGCAATAGTAAAATGATCTGAGCAGAAGCATTGAATATATGTTTCACTATGGAGGTCCATTTGGAAAAAAAAGCATAAAATTGCTATTTTAAAATCATATCAAATATCCTACAAATATGTGTGCTAATATGTTGATTTTAATGTTTGTTTCCTGGTGATTATTGAACAAACTCAGGTATGTTTGAAGGTTTAGAAAGCTAATGAAAGCATAAAGAAAGTATAATTGAATGTGACATTCCTTTTCATAGGCATCATGCATTATATAGCAGGAAGGTGAAGACTAACATTTTCTTGGCAAAATAATAAATAAAATTAAAATGAAATAATATAAAGTAATTATAAACCTTATGTCTCCATTTTGCTGAAGTTTAAATATGTTTCATTATTCCTTAAAATTGAGTTATTAACTCGTAATACTTTCTATTCAGAGTCAAAGGTAATGTGATTATTACCTAGATTTCCAAATTATGTATAGGTTTTCAAGATAGCATTACTCTGATGGTGCAAGGCATGCACTCTTTGTCTCTTGCTGCTTAAGCATGAAGAGTGAGGACTGTAATACTGCCTTCATTGGCATGCACCATTATACCTACTTTATAATCTTTACACAGCTGCATTCAGGAGGGCCTCCATAGCTTAAAATTGTCCAAGTTTGTAAATGTTCTTAGGACTAATTCCAGAGGCTGAAAGTAGTAAAATTGGCAGTTAGTGTGCTGGGGTCTGATCAAAATGTTTTTGTCTAGTTTTAACTTGCAGTGACCTTGAATTGTGTAACATGTAGCTGACACATAACCCATGTTACATTAATATCTCTAATATTGCACTGATGAATTCAGTTGTCTGTAGTAAATAATTTTTTTTCCAAATTTTGGCACTACTGTGTGGCTTGTGGAATGTAGAACACCTCAATTACTAAATGTATTGTAAATAGTGGTACGTATTAAATAAATAAGGTTTTAAATTTTTTTATAAATCACTCTTAGGGAAATGTGAAAGAGAATCCTCATGGCAGTTAAAGTATTCTAAAGAGCCATGAAACAGAGCAGCATTTTCCATCCCACTACATTCATTGCTACTACAGTGTTACATCTTCTCTAAAAATCTTCCCAAATGGAATGTTGACAACATACACAGATCAAAATCTGCAGAAGTATAAAGGTATAGATGTGTTGAAGTGGCTGGTTTATTTGCAGTGTAGCAGCATTTAAATCTGTAAAACAGTTTAAAATAGAGAACTGTTTTCAATTTGAAGCTAGTATAAATCATCTTCAAAGAGGACCCAAACAGGAGAAGCATTATACTGTTACCCTATTTGAAATTGAATTTATGATTGCTTGTGCTTCTAATCTGGTCTAAGATTTTTTTGATGAGCTGTTTTTTACTTTTTCTGCAGTGAACACCAGTTGCTTCAGAAAACGTTTTAAGAAACTGTAAAGTAGGCAGTGCTTTTCTTTATCATATGATAAATTATTTCCTAATTGGGTAATTTTATCCCGTAAAAAAAGCATTTTCCTGTTTTTTTTATGTATTTATGTTATTCGTGTCTGTGTGGCAGACATTTTAGGTTACTGGAATAGTCTCTGATGTTTGTTATTTCCTTCCACATTCCTTCTGATACACTTTCATTTTTATACAAGAAAGAAAGAGTGATATTGTCAGCTTGTGGCAGTTGCATATCACGGGCAGGTGAATAATGCTGTTGTTTCAAAGATAAAATGTAGTCACTGAACCTGAACTCATGCAAGTTGTCCCCAGTAACTTAAAAGGTGCTTGTAAACCTTTGGTGCTCACTGGTACAGTCCATGGATACCCCTTGTCCTCGACACTCTTGGTATTTATACTTTTTGGCCAACTGCAATACTGAAAAAAATCCTACTTGTGTGGAATCATCAGAAACATCTGTTGTGTCCCAGTCATAGTTGGTATATGCTAAGCTTTATGAGCATTTGCTATATACCCATTATACTAATCTTCAGTTTCAAAGTTTTAATTCTTGTTACTCCTCAAAATCTGTTAAGTTATTTTGTGTTGCTGTTTTGGTAAAGTTCTTTATTTTGTTTTAATCTTATCACTTAGCTTATAAACAGAGCGCATTATTAATGCTGAATGAGTGATTTTAAATACACTGTTCATATCAATTTTGAAATGACTTGTTTGGGGAAGTTTGTGCAAAGTTTGTAAAAGATTTTTAATTCTAGTGGCAGTATTTTTAAAAATAAGGCTTAACATACTCAAATATTTATATTTACTTTTTGGCTAGTTCTACAGATTTATATTCAAAATGTGTAGCTATTGTCCCAATACTGGCAGTGGTTCTATAGGTAGTGCTTTAAATTATTTCCTGCTGTATGTTTTTGTTGTTAGGAATAATAGATAAATAGCAAAAACATTCTGTTACCTAACAATGAATTTTAAATATATTCTCTTCTAGAGAACTAGAGGACGAAAACGAAGCTTTGTGCCTGAAGAAGAAAAACCTGAGGTTGGAATATAGTGCTTTGTTTGTTTGTTTTTTTAACAGTTTCACAAAAAAATTAAACTTTGGGCTGAAGTGTTACTTTCCATGGCATAATTGAAAATATTTGCTTTCCTTCCCTCCTTTCCTCCCCATTCCTTTCTTTTTGCCTTCTGCTGTGACAGGAACGTATTCCCAGAGAAAGAAGGCAACGACAGTCTGTGCTGCAAAAGAAGCCCAAGTCAGAGGATTTAAGGACTGAGTGTGCTACCTGCAAAGGCACTGGAGACAATGAAAATCTAGTCAGGTAGGTTTGATACTCTGACCTTATGAGGAGTTAAAGTCCCATCTTTATCACTTTGTTGTGATTAAAATGAGGAAAATTTACTTTTTGAAAACACAATAAATTTCCTCCCCTTATTTAGGAGTAACATTACATCAGAAATACTGGCTTGATTCATTTATTGATCTGCCAAAAACATTTATATTTTAAATAACTAAGATAATCTGGTTTTCTAACACAGGAGAATTAATTTGCTCTCATCAGGGTGAATTGTCAATGTTTTAGGGCAGGTCAGAAAGATAAACTGACATTTTAATGATATTAAAGCTACCTGAGCATCCTAAAAGTAATTAAATTAAAATAATCAACAATTTTATGACCTGAAATGTGGATTGTGAAGAATTTATGTTTTAAAAAAGGTATTAATGCTACCTCCATTAATGCAGATCATGAAAGGGTTTGATAATCATGTTTCTTATCTAGAAATGAAATAGAAATGGAAAAAAGACCACTGAATGATGTTTTAGTAGGTGTAGAAATCTAATTAAAGCATAGAATAGCTGCTATTAAATAGCTACCATTGACCGCAACTTCTGCAGATTTTTTATAGCTCGCATTGTAGTATCTTTGCAAAGGTGTAAAAACTGTTCACAATTCTTGAAAGAAGAATCATGGACCTTATCAATCAGAAAGTGGGTTTTAAATGCATCTACAGAGATTTCATTAAGATGATCTTAGAAGTTCAGATTTTAAAAAGTGTGTTGTACTTAGGTACTGTATGATTCAATGAGATTTTTCTAGACAAGTTCTTCTCTTTAGGTCAGATATAATTGTTGCTTTTAACTGGAAGGACTACTCCAAAATAAGTATATTAGTTTATTTCTGGCGGTCAGAGTTACGAGAAAGGTCAGAGTAACTGATGACATAGGCAAGCAACACATAGCTCTGTAATCAGAATGTGTCACAGGTACAGATGCCTTGTACATACTCAGAATAGCTGGTTTTAGTATCAACCACAGCATATGGTTTACCGTAGAAGTTAATAAAATTTCAAGGTTGTGTGCCAGAGTGTATTTGTGTTTCCAAATTGGAGGCAGTGCCTGTGTACAAGCTCATCAGTAACTGTGACTCTCATCTATAGACAAGCCACTTCTGCTGGGTAATCTTAGATCCTGCTCAGAACCAGACTGTGAAACAGGAGGGTGTTACGGGGATTGCTCATGCAGTTACACTGATGAGGACTGGTGGCAGAAGGTTTTTATCTGCCCATGACAAGATAAAGGGCTTTCTTAAGCCCTATAGGTTACAAGAAATACAAGATACAGGAAAACCATTTCGTTGTGGGAAGGAATCTTGGTAAAACACGTGCTGTGTTTTACTGTGAAAAAGGCACTGAATTAGGGGTTTTTATCAGGCTGTTTTTTGGAAATGTTAAAAATACCACATTGGAGGACCTAAAGGATGAGAAAATGGCGTGAGGAGCTGTATGTTTAAGGTGTGATTAAAAAATAATAGTAGAAAATTACTGTTATGTCCTGTTTACTGCAAGAAAAGATTTTAGCAGTAATTTAGATGGGCCAGAAGTAAACATATTACATGCCAAAACTCAACAGGTTCTCTTAAAAATCACCCTCATAATTAGGCCAAGAAACTGAACAGTACTCCTGCACAGGAGAAGAAGTTTGTGTTCTAATCCATTGTTCCTAATTTTCTGAAAAATATTTCCTTAAATCTTATTTCCTATGTTAATTTTTTTAAAATATTTAAATTTAAAACTTGCTTTTCTTCAGATAATTCCTATAAATAGCTTCAACTTTGTCCAGTTTAGGTTAGTACTGCTTCTAAAGAGCTGTGAATTACTTTTGATAATTACTAAATTATGTTAATTCTGCAGTGTAAGATGTAGGGGAGTGATCCACCAAGTGTTGCTATGTCAGAGAAAGTTTTCAAAAGCTTCTTTTCCATTGCATTGTCACAAAGTCATATGGGTGATGCTCTACCTGCACTGGTGCTTTTTTTTCCCTGTGCCATCATGCAGGACTCCTTTGTGGTGGTAGAAATAGTGTTTTAAACGCAAGGTTATAGGACTCCTTGCAAGGAAGAAATGCTAAGCAGGGAAAAAAAGTATTTTTACAATGTCTGTCTGTTTGGCACTATGTTAGTAAAGCCCAAAATTTCTCAGATCTTTATTATTATCTTTGGTCTTCACTAAAATTACTGGATTTAATTTTCCCTCTTTCTAACCCATCTGTAACTAAGAAAAGGGGGGTTGTGGTTATGTTATACAAGAGATTTTTCTGAATATAAAAATTCATCACTAAGTTAAGCACAAGTATGCAACTGGTGAAACTGCAGATTTAGGAAATAGTCTTGAAGAGCCTTCTGTCTTTTTCTGCTGTCTGTTACCACAAACAATGCTGGTTACTTGACACTTGGACAAACTGCTTTTAAAAATTGTAGGTTCTTCTAAACTTTATTTGGCCCTCATTCTAGAGTCGCTATCTGAGTAAGGATTAGAGGAAGATGAGGGATGTTTTCGTATTTCAAATAGTGCAGCAAAAATTTATAATCTATAATAATAATTTATTTAGCAATGAATCTCAGGCAAAAAAATATTATCTAACTAGTTCTTACTGTATGACTATTGGAATTCTTGCTTCAGTTGCAATTTCAGGTGCTTCTGGGTAGCATTGAATGATTAAGGGATTATTTGCTATATGTTCAGTGGCTTTACTTAACCTGTTGTTATTATGGTTTAAAACCAAAAAATAACTATGGAAGGATTTATCCTTAGAAAGTGCATTTCATTCTGATGAATCATAATGCTTTACTAACTGACTGAATTATGCTTTGGTGACTATTGTGATAAAAATTAGGGTATCTTTAATTATAAGCTTTTGTCTAAAACTTATTGACATGTTGCTTTTATTTATGCTCATAGTTTAGCATATGTATGTATTATAGACCTGCCAAGAGAGTGCTTATTTAATCAGAGATGTGAGATAATATAGATAGGCTCTTTCAGTATAGTACAATGCACTAGAACTGAAAGTTTAGATTTTGTGGTTTTGTCCTCTAGAAAGGCTCAGTCTTGTGATCCTTATGTGATGGCTTTTTTTTTTTCAAAAGTAATTACAGTGAATTTATTTTATAAATTCTTCTGTACATGTCTGTATAAATTCCATTGAACTAAGTAAATCTGCAGTTTTGCTCTTTTACAAGAATAATTATTGGCACGGTCAAGATTCGCAAATCTAACAGTGAAACATTAGTTGAAACCACATACTCAAGTAAGGCAAAGTTGAATCTGTAACTGTCATTATAAATAAGTGAGAAAGCTATAGCTGTAATTAGAGGAAAGTGTGGATTTTGAGTATCTTTTTACTCAAATGATCTGTCATTGAGTTTTGAGAGGAAGAGTAGTAAAAGATGGAGGTTTTATAGTACTTTATATTTGACACAGATAGGTTTGATATGGGGCAGGCATTAAGACACAGTACTTTTTAAAAAAAGAGAAGAGGTAAATTTTCTGAGAAACTCAAAACAAACAGTACTTTTAAAATTATTTTCTTAGAGCTGACCTCTGCTGTTTGTTTCAGAAAGCATTTAGATATGATGCTTTTACTTTAATTTTGTGACTCTTTTGAAGTCATATAGTCATTTAGACATTTAAAAGGTTTCCTGAGTGCTTAATTACAGTCTTGCATGAATTGCTTAGAATGATAAATCTTGCAGAGGAATTGCTTTGTTCGTAAGTACCTCCTGTTTTGTTTTTTTTTTAAATGAGGCTGTAATTCACTGATGCAAATCTTTAAAAATAGCTCCCCAATAGTTCTCTTTACAATGTCACCATATTTAGTATAAACATAAAGAAGTGTCTTTCAGGTGGCTCAATATGTGATAGGGAAAACCTTATTGTAGCATTGTACAGATAAAGTGCTTCTAGCACAGTATTACTATATAATTTTAATGTGTAGAACAGTATTTTAAAGAAGAATCCTCATGCTAATCCAGTTTAAGCACTTTCAAGGGAGGACTTCTAAATTGCTTCACTTCTAAAGAAGTGGCCTCTTCTCAAAAAATAATCCAGTTTTCACCTGCTCCTATTAAAAAAAAAAATTAAATACGGTATCTGTTGTTTGCTTTAAGATATGCTTGGGTGATACTTTGAAATGTAATGCATTAGATAAAATTGACAACTCCGTAGTAGATTTGAGAAGAGCAGAACAGAGTATCGTTCTTGTATGGCCCAAAATCAGGTTAAAGAAATCTCTGAAAAACATTTGATTTCTTCATCCAACAATTTTGAGCAGGCATATTGTAGTACATTCTTTTGTAGTTTTGTGTATTGAAATTTTCTGCTGTATTGTCAGTTAAGTTAGAATTTTCCATTTCATTTGATTTGCAGTAACTGAGGTAAAATTATGACTTCAGCATTACAGAGACGGTATAAAAGATGAAGGTCATGTATTTGAAAGCATAGAAAATAGAATTTATTGAAAACATAGATTTGAATGCTGGTTATGAAATATTCAAAAAACATAAATCTGCAAAGCAAATTATCAAGAATGTATGTAGTATTTATTTTTAATGCATGTGTTTACTAGGAAATAAGCTAAATGTAAAAGTATATTTTCTGGTATATTCTCACTTCTCAAGCAGTCTAATGTGTTGCACATACAGTCACTGTATCAAGGCAGACAGGGAAGGTGAGGAGGAGGAAAGGAAAAAAAAAGAAAATATATGCAGTGTCATATTTATTAAATAAAAAAAAACATGGAGGAAAATTAACTATAAGGTTGACTACAGTAGAAGTTATCCAGTCATACTATAACTGAAAAATCTTTTAAAGGCATGTGACATCTGTAATTCTGGTGCTACAAATGTATGTATCAAATTTAGGATGATAATTTATACTGTATAAAGGATTGCATGCTTAGCTGCACACAGTGGTCAGCTTTAAGTCTGCTTCTGACAGAAAGTATGTTCTAGACAGTCTGTTTTGAATCCTCTTGAGATCTTCTGTCCAGAAATGTCTCTCACCAGATTTCCTTAATTGTATTTGTCTTGTATAGTTTCATCTTCACATTTTTATTTCTTACATTTCCATGCAAAGGGGCATGCCAAACTTCAGATTAAGGATTTCTTCTTTATTTGTTCAGCTGTTAGTTTTGAATCTCTTCACAAGCCAAAGTTTATTCCAGAACAAGTACATAAATTATTCATTACTTTAAATGCAGCGCAACAAAATTCACAGTCCATCATAGTGATTGAAAGCCTATTATTTACAGTAGAAGTTCAAGGCCTCTAATGTAGGGATTAATCACAAAGAAAATGTTAGTTAAGTCACAATTTGCAGCAATCTTGTGTTACAGAAGATTACAAATGCATTATTTTGTTGGAATGAACTAAGAGAATGAAAGAAAATGTAACATTCAGTTGTATAGTTTATTTCTGCTATATAATTTACCGGGATTAATTCTGTGAGTTAACTTTTCAAATTGCTTGAGTTACCTGTTAGATAATTTTTTGCATAATTTGTCATTGTATTGCCTTCTGAAAAGTGTTTATTTTTTTTATGCTAGATAACAGGATAGTACATGCAATGACAAATGTGCATTTTCTTCAGAGGACATTATTCAAACTGAATTTGCATTGCATTGTACTTTCCATAAATTCATATGCTAGGGCAGACATTAAAAAAAAACCTGTAGGCATTGTGAAGCTCTTTTGCCAAGTGCCTACAAGTCAGGCATAGGTCTGATAATGAGACTCGTTCTGCTGTCATACAGGGCTTGTCTAGAAGCAAGCTGCTGGGTGCATTTGGATTTGGGCTCTCCAGCTGCCTGAAGCTGCTCATGCCTGGAACATTTGCAAAAAGTGCATGTCAGAACCCCTTGGGTTTTCTGTTGATTAGGCATCAGTCTGTTTACTTGGCACCTGCTGGATTACTGTAGTACTCTTGTCTGTTATCTTCCTGAAATGAGACAGCAAAATCTGAATTGAAGCCCAGGTTACTATTTTCCCTTGATTGTTTTGCTGCTTAACTCTTAGGGAAAACTTAAACCATCTAAAGAATAGAAGCTCAGGTCTTTGGTTATTGATTTTATGTTCCATCTCTGGTTTGTTCCTTGATACTGTGTAGTCTTGAAGGAACTATCTTATAGGTAGTCTGTGTAGGAGTGGTGCAAAACTGAAATGTTGGCGGTATTGCCATGTGTTAAAAACCTGCTACCTTTCAGTTCTCTTATCAGACGTAAAAAATTCAGGCTGGGAAATATGCACAGAACCATCCCATGTGGTTTTTCTGTAAAGTTTAGTACTGAGTCTTTGTTTTGCAAAGGAGAGCAAAACTGCATGAGAAGTTATCTGGCCTGCCATGCTTTCTGATCAAATGCAGGTACAGCAAAGGCTGCTGTAAAATGAGAAAGTGATCCCTCCCCTACACACTCCATAAAAGGGGTTTGTTTTTGGTTTTTTTTTTTTTTTTGGGGGGGGGGGCAGTTATTTAATGACATTTCCTATTAATAAGCTGGGAAAAATAGAGGAAAAATGGATATTTGACTCTCTTCAGCATTAGGAAAGTTTAAAACCCTGTTGGAGCATTACTGTGATATTTGATGGGGTTTGTTGGTGTTCCTCTTAGAAGTAAATAGGAGAAAGCAGTTTGAGCATTCCCCAGTGGTTTTTCTTCCCATTTTTTTCTGGGCTGTTTACTGATCTGCCAGTAAAACCTTCTTGCAGTTCATTCTGGGCTTTAGTCTGTAGAAGCCTACTGAACAGTAGAAGTTTATATTCTTCAGGTATAAGTGTAATTGTCCAAAGTTCTTAGTATTGATATTGGAAGTATGTTGATACAGAAAGCTTCTGTACCAGTCTCATGAGCTTCAGAAATATGCAACAAGATTACCACTTGTAAATGAGAGAATCATTCTACAGGTTTACTTTGCTTTCCCCTAACAAAGAGTATTTTACCATTTTTTCATTATTGAACTTTTAATATATGTTATCCTTTTCTTCCCTTCAGTTACAGATGCTTGATCAAGTCTTTACTGCAATCAGGGGTTTGTAAATTACAACTTGAAACTATATTTCACAGTTATGATCTGTTTCCCAGACAGCTATATATATATTGAGATTAAATTTATTATTTTTCTTCTTGCCCTAGGAAATATATGTGTCAGAGACCTTTGCTCCTGATTTTGTGTTCTATAACTACTAGCATTTATAATAATTTATAAAATAGAAAAAAACAATATAGAGGTTCCTGGCTATAAGTAATGAGTGACTTCTCTGGATAAAGCAGTCAATGAATGAGATGTTTTTTCAGAAGATTAAAATTATTTCATAAAAAAAGATGCAGATTTTGATGAAATTGCAGTTTGTGTTGGAAGAGGAGAGACTCATGACGTATCAAATTATTTCCCAGTCTGGTTACCAGTAATAGGTTATGACTGCAAAAATATCTACCTGGATGGGGTCAGCAGCTTCTTATTTTTGTGGGCATTCTTATGATTTTTTTGTTACATCAAATTGCATCAAATAGTTCAGTTCTGTTGGCATTTTAATGTGTCACTTGCTCCTTCATTCTGGCCAACCTGCTTCAGTCACTTTAAGTGCAGCAAGCTTATCACATCAGAATATTTCATAGTACAGCGTACTCAGAGAGCAAATGTCAAATTCATTACCAATTCAGTTGTTTTGCATTGTTAAACTGAGCCATTGCTGCAGAAGCTGCAAGACTGAAATTTATAGTTAGGAAATTTATGACATGAGAATTTTCATGTCCAGGAAATAAAATGCTGTGGTGGAAGACCACGGCAGGAGACACTAACCATTTATATGCTGTGTTGCAGCATCAGTTTTGACTTGCCACTATTAGTGTCAGGTGAGCATCTGTGCAATCAGTTTTCTGAATTAAATAACTCTTCACAGAATGACAGTGTAAATTTATGGACTATTTGAGAAGGAAATCTTAATATGCAAAAGAATAATGTTTACTGTTCCACATGGGTTTTCTACCATTTTCGTTACTGCTGCCCAATACTTCTACAAGTCTTTTGATCTATTGTTAGTTAATCTGTGTGGGGTTTTGATAGTAGGTGACCTGCAGTTTGGGTGCAAAACTTCATTTACACTATTCAGAATTAATTTTGTGTTGAAACAGTGTGGGTGTGGTGCGGTTTGTGTGTTTTGGGGTTTTTTGCTCTACCAGAGAAGCTCATATGTGAAAAGCAGCTAGAAGTACAGTGAGCTTAAGGATGTTGAGTCACTTTTCTCAGCATTGACCAGAGTTGTTCTTCACGTTATTAATATGCCATCTAATACCATTATATGGTATTAATTACATTAATGGCAATAATTTCATTAATAAATCAATGCAGCACAGTTGCATACAATTTTTTGCTAGTTTGGGTATAAATCAGGAATTTTACATATAGTAGTATTCCCTGAGAGGCTGCAGATAATCTACATTTATTTGGGATGTTATTTTTGTTTTTAGCTAAATTGTGCTTCAGGCTGGGGTATTGCGAAGCTTCTTACTGGAGAACATACTTTTAAACAGTTAAAAAACAAAACAAAAAAAACAGTAAAAAAACTCATTTAGTCATAAAGTTTCTTCAGTGTTAGAATATATTTGGTAAACATTGTTTTTCTGGCAGTGTAAATAACAAGAGAAATCCAGTTTTAATATTGAAATTTATTTTGAAATAGCTGAAATAATGTGCATGTAATAGCATCTAAATAGATAATTAGAGAAATGTGACATTAATATCAATCTTCTTATAAAATGTCTGTTTTTTGGGAAAAGAAATAGAATTATAGGCTTTATTTCCTGTACTTCAGCATGATTTTGATGTCCACTAGATTTGGTCTACTTGTCTTACCATAGTTCCCTGCTAGTGTGGTTATTGAAGTTACAGATCGAATAATCTAGACTAACATCTATTACTAGAGTAATATCTTTTCTGTATGCAAAATTTAGGATTTGGTAAAATAGAGTTATATATTTTTCATTTATTTTTCTGCCTTGTTATTAGTTTTATTCATTTCTTTTATATAATTTTAATTTTTTGTGGGTTTTTTTTTCCATTAGTTTTAATTTCTTTCACCTGTGCCATATACAAGATTGGATTCAGATTTTGCTTTGCTTTCAATTAGTGAAACTGAATCTCCTTTACAACAGCTGAGACTATTACTATTACTTACACTTTGTGTCATTCCTTAGCATTCTCATCTCAGTGAAATTAAATTTTTGCATCTAATTTGCTTCAAGCCATTTAAAATGCCAGAGACAAGATTCTGTATTAAGTTGGGAATTCAGTATCACTGAATATTCCAGGTAGTACTTCATTACCTCATAGCAATCTCATTCTTCCTGAGATTTTTTCCTAAATATTTACCCTTAAATAGATTTTTTAAATTCTTGTCATTTGAATAAATGCTTTTTGTCTTGTGGAAATGAGAAACAAGCAGTTTAAGAATTTTACCATGCTGTCTTGAGTAATGTTATAAGGTCACAGATAAATATTTAAGCCTATCACAGATTTCATCTTGAAAAAGGCCTAAAAATCACTTAGTTCTGAGAAGAAAGGATGTGGAAAGGATATGCAAGTAAAAAAATTAAAGCTTATGTTTCTTTCAAGAATGTGAAAAAGCTCTTAGTGAAGACTAATATGTTTTTCTTTTGCATATCACTGCTCGTAACAATGCAAAGGTCAAGCGTAAATTAATGTGCAGTGCTTTGATTAACTAGCTGAGTTCATCCCATTCCCTCCTGCTCCTTTCCTTACACAATTGTCAGTTAAAGTACATCAGTGTTACTGAACTGCACATGCACTTACTGCTGGAACAGGAACACTAAATCCTTCTGATGCTGACTTGGACAGATCCCTTGGACATCTGACGTGATATTGTATTAGGGAACTGGTCAGTAAAGTGTAAACTGACATTGGAATATGGTGTAGTAACTGACTTTTACCATTGCACATAAACAGAGTAATTATTCTAAATCATAGCATCACTTTCAGATGGATAACCACTAAAATCACTGCACTGTGGTTTCCTGAAAATGCCACAATCCTTCAACTGCCAAATTAAGCCCAGGGAGAACAACCATTGGTAGTGCCTGCACAGTTATGTAGAAGGATGAGCCCTGAACCAAATGAAAAGATGTTCTGGAAGAACAGTAACCTTTCCCATGATGTGCACATTTTCCATTACATTTCTGACACAAAATGCTGTGAAATGATTTAATGTTGACATTTTGTTTTGCTGACTTTTTCCTTTCTTATTAAAAAGAAACAAAAGTTAGGTTAAGAAAGCAGTGGGAGGGTGGCCAAGCCTTTGAATTCTAATACAGAAATCCCTGCTTTAAAGTCAGAACCAAAAGCCCTCTAAATATACATTGTTTCTGACATTAGATTGTACAGATTTGGGGAGAAAAGAAATACACTTATATCCAGCATCAATATTGAACACCTTGATCTGTAAGGTTAATTTATGTTGCTGCTTTGCAGTAATTACATACCAAGTATGCTAATTCAGTAAAGTATCCTTTCTAATTAACAGTCACAGAAATCTTACACATCAGCTATATAACACAGCACATGCAGTACACTTATTTCTGCTTGTCATTTCTGATGTATATTGCTGGAAGTGATTGTGGAAGGGAGCAAACCATGAGCAGACATGATACAATGAAGGGTCAACACTTGTCACTTGGAAAAGGATAAAATTTTATTGAGTGAGGAAACAGAAAGCTGCTCTCCATTCATGCTGTACAGGAGCTTGTCTGCATCTAAAGTAATACGTGTAAGAATACTTGGACAGAAGAATTACTTGTCTAAAGTGTGGTGCATGCATTCTTTGGCATCTTTCTATTTCATGTTTCAGAGCTGATGAAAAGCCTTGCTTGTTTCTAGCACAGTATACAATTTTATCTTTGAAAAACACAGCTTTTGCTTTTGTTTTCTTAAGGATGTGTGAAGTTTTCTTGGCACCTCATTTATTTTATCCTTCTCCCATCCAATTTCAATGTATTGGATGATGGTTCTTGTCATTGAAAGTTATTCTGTTTCCATGAGGGGGCATCTAAATATGAATAAAATATTTTACTTTGCGGACACTGAAAATAAACATTGAATTTTGTATATACAGTAACTTACTTGAAAGAAAATGCATATGTTGGAATATATTTTCTGTCACATTATTTAATCATTGACCAAAAAGATATGCTGGCTTTGACAAATTCAAAATAGTCTTAACTTCTGGGAAGAGAGCCTCAGTTTATTGTAATTTAAATACTTGTAACTAAAAGTAAAACTAGCAACTAGCTCTCTCCTTTTCCTGAAAACCAATGTGTACATTTGGATTTTAAAAGTAGTGTTTGTCTTGGAAAAACAGCATAGTATCTGGTAGCACTTCAGGACTTTATAAAAGCTTCAGCATCCTACATATGCTAAACCAGTTTTGAGGAGTTTGTTTTTCAGAGGAAGCTGAAATGGTAGTGATAGCCAAAGGTGAAAATGGTACCAACACTTAAAAGTTGAAGAATCGCTCAGTTTTAGCATTAGAAGTAAAAACAAATATAATTCAGTGATAGTAGTGGACTGATAGTTAAATTATTAAATTCTAAAAAATATTGTTGTAATAAAGACTAAAATAATTGCAAAAATCCTAATGGCAGTAAGCTAAACAATAGAATTTGTTGGCATTTATTTGACCATAATATGTAAACAATAATTTCAGAGCTGTTTCTTACAAAGGACTATTAAAAATGAAATAGATGTTATGAAATTGTTCTGGCAGCCTCTAGCTGTTTGCTAACAATTTAATACAGCAATAAAAGCTAGCAGTAGCAGCACCAAAATTGCATAGCAGAAACTTGATTATAATTTGGTAAGAAAATATTGTATGGATTAAAGTGCTCACTTCAGTGTAAACTGTGGCCAGAGTTTATCCTTGGGTTTAAAAATCTCATAAATTTGAATAGCTTTTTAAAGTGTTCTTGTTAGTAAAAGTCAGAGACAAATTATGCCTTGTGCTGATGTTGCTGCCTAGGGAAATAGAGGAGAGGAGTTAAATCTTTTATTCTATAAGTATGCCTGTATTAAGCCTTTCCAGGATTCAAAATGGAAGTCTCATTGGACCATGAGGGATGGACTTCTTAGTTAGATATTCCCATTTTTGTTCAGTGTTCCACGTGCATAAAACATAACAGCTAATGGGTGGGGTTCATGCCTGCATTTTTGCATCTAACTGAAAGCGTGCTCATTAGCACAACCAAGTGTGAGACGTGACCCAGACTTGTGGTTTATGCCTGGAGAAAGGCAAATGAAAGAAACAAAAAATTTCATCACTAAACTCTGTCTTTATGAAATTATGAGGTCCATTGTAATTGTGAATTTGATTCTCATTTCCTTTGTAGGGCTATTTCTGAGGGAGCAGAATCTATATGCATTTCTGAATTGCTTGTCCTTTAACTTGTATAGAAACTGACTACACAAGGCAGTTTGTGGAAGAATTTTCTGGAACTGAAGCGTGCTTTATAAGTGCTTATTGAACTTGATACTAAGTAGATGGAGTAGAATATTGCATATTGCATCTGCTGGTTTAATTGGCAGGAATCTGTGCAAGTCCATGTAAATTTTCATTTGAGAACCTCAACTGGTCTTGAGACATTTAGGATATTTAAATTATATTTCTATTTAAATGATTTGTATTTCTTAAAGTCTTTTGAGAAAAAGGGGAAAACATAGAAATGTTGCCCAAGACAGAGCTTCTGGGAAACTGAGAAAAGGAAATAAGACAAAAGAAGGGCTAAGTAGGCAGAGAGTAAATGAGTAATGAATAGAGGAGAAAAAAGTTTCCAAATTTTGTAAACCTTGAAGTAGTGAACAAAGATCTGAAATTTCCCATGAAAGCTAAAAGAGATCTAGTCTAGACCCTGCTGTGGACAGCTTCCTGGCAGTGCATATTATGTGCTAACATTTCATGATGCAGGAATTGAGAAAAGGAAAAGTTAATTTACTTGAGAATGGTACAAAATGGGACAAAAAAGATCAGCCTTGAAAAAATAGTTGGTTTTTATGCATTTTCAGAAGGAATAACAAACAGGATTCAGGAACAACATAAGAAATAGTGACAAGGATAAGCTTATTTGTTGAGATGTTTATTTCAGTATTGAAGACCATTTCTTAATATATGACAGGAGGAGAAAGGAAGTTTTAGATTTTTTTCCCTTGGTGAAGCTTGTAACTGCTACAGTGTCTGTGAGTTTGGGAAGGGATGTTTAAAAAATCACTTGAGGAAAAAGTACTTAAAATGTCCTCTTTTGAAAGAAAATGTAATATCGATTAAGAAATTAAGGTTGCTTGAGTAAAATTAGTAGTGGCAGCTTTAGTAGTTTTATTGAGTGATGAGAACAGTAATATTTATTTGACGTTTCTGTACATTTCGGAGAGAATGTGCAACTACGGATATGTAAAAACTGCAAAAGCAGCAGTTTAATGTCTGAAAATGCAAAGCAGATGAAAAGAGGAAAAATAAAAGTGCTACTTTGTCATAGTAAAAATTGTTTAAATTTACATAAAAACAGCCTGTCTGCTAGTGTCTACTGACAGTTCTTTTAATAACACTTGCTGTGAAAAAGAGATAAGAAAACCAGTGGGCTTTTAAAACTCTAGTGGTAATCTTAGTTTTTCACATTAAAGAACAATAAGTAAACTGCAGGACTTTAATTTTTTTTTAAATTTGAAAGATTTTCTAAATGATTTCTGCTTTTATTAAAAACAGTCACAGAATGCTTGAGATTGGAACAGACCTCTGGAGGTGGTCTAGTCCCAGCCCCCTAAATCAAAACAAGTCAGATATCAGGTTACTCAGGGCAGTGTCGGGTTGGGTTTTGAGTATCTCCAAGGATGGAGTCTCTGCAACCTCTCTGCAACCTCTCTGCAACCTCTCTGCATCCTCTCTGCTCTTCTGAACAACAGCTTGTTCTGTTGCTTGTTCCTCTCAGAGTGAAAAAAAAAAATTATTCTTATATTTAACAATCTCCTTTATTTCAGTTTTTGCCTGTTGCCTCTTGTCCTTTCAATGGGCACCACTAAGAAGTCTGGCTGTCTTTCCTTCCCCTTACAGGTATTTACACACTGAGAAGATTCTTGCTGAGCCTTCTCTTCTCCAGACTAAATAATTTCCAGCCTTAGCCTTTTCTTGTATGATAGTTACTCCAGCCAGTCATCTTCATAGTCCCTTTGTTGGACTTACTACAGTAACTCCATTATGTTTTTTGTACTGGGGACCCCAGAACTAGATGCAGTGTTCTTGGTGTGGTTGCACCAGTGCTGAGTCAAAAGAAGAAGTATATTTATTGTTCTTAAATGTAAACCATTAAAACATTTTTTCTATGGTATATAACAGGTGAAATTTACTTTGTTAGAAAAGAAACATCTTCCTGTAGTCAAATAGCAAGCATTCAAAACACTACTGAAGAACGAGAAAGTAATTTTGCTTATTAAATGTATGTCTTGGGAAAGCCATGTCATAGCTGTAGTTTGTAGTTGTAGTTTAAAAACTGAATTCATTGAGCAATATTCTGGAGAATCATCAATGCTAATGCTTACAGTTCTCCACTGAAGTTACATCTTTGTGTGCGGTTCCACTATGTAGGTTCAGATAAGACATCCACAGTTCCACTCCCTTCCTCTGCTCTCTTTGAAAAGTCCATTTTTAAAATGCACTTCTAAATTCACTACATTAGAATATCACTGTAACAATAGCTTTCAGGGGTCACGTGTCAAATTGCATTAAAAGAACTGTATCACCTAACCTGGCAGCAGACTGAGACACCTAAAAACTCACAAAACTCAATGGGCTCTTTGCAAATTCTGCCAACCCCAGAAAACCATAAATAATGCCACAACTAAAACTCCACGCTTAGCTAAAAAGGAGTTAGAAGTGTGAGGAGGAAAAATGTGGTGGTGTTGCACTAGAAGGATAGGATCCCTCATGGGGCATGGAGAACATGAGGGCAGGAGGATTCTCAGCTTTTAAGTTATCCTTTGCATCCCTTGTCGTGGGTTTTGCAGTACTCCACAAAGTAGGGTAGTGGGTGCAGTTTTTACACACACTAAGAGTTAAGATTTCCAGTCTCTTAATCCCGAGCAAAACTGGGAATCCAAGAGTTGGCTTTCTGTGGAGTGATGGAAGAGTAAACAGCAAGGTTTTGAATTCTCCTAGTTCCTTGGAGACCTGATTTGAACAGTTTCTGCCATTGATTTCTAATCTACACCGAAACTATTGTGGCCTCTTTTTTGCACCATAGGTAGAAGCTTATATCTCTGTATAGGCATTTTTATACAGTATATAGATTATTAGTTAAGCTGTTGGTCTACTTACTATGGAAAACTCAGAAGGTTTTAGCTTAAAATACTTTTATATTGAAAACTTTAAAATACTTTTATTTTGAAACTTTGTGTAATATTATATGTATTTAATTCTGTTTAAGTTGAATAAAAACTAAATTCTTATTGTCTCATTCCTATTATAAAAATACCTTAATTTTTCATTCAAAGTTTCACAGTGTGACAAGATGCCTCAAAAAAATTTCCATGCTTCCTTCGTTTTTGTATTTAAATTTGTATAAAGTGTATCTATGGGTGGATAATTTTTTTTTTTTTGTTATGAAGATTGATAAAACACTGAAATTAAGCAGCACAGTATTTTCAGTATATGTTAGTTTTAATTTTGCTATTTTATGAGACATATGCACCATTGTCGTTGTTTATACAAATGGCTAAACAGGCAAAAGAATTCATTCTGTCTTGGCCGCCAGACTGCTGGCAAAAACAGTGCTGCAGCTTCTGTTGGTCATTATATTTGGGATTTTCTGAGTCTTTGTCAACAAGGGAAAAAAATCTGGAATTAATTAGGGAAGTCATTGGTGAATAAGTTAAAAATGTTTGCTTTTTTTTTTTTTCAGAAGCACTTTTTTCTGAAAGCTTGGTTCTTTTAGAATGTTAGCTTCTATTCATTTATTTCAAATTCATACTATGATTTCTGTTTCTGAATTAAGGAAATCTAACCACTCAATTCCATCAAGAATGATGGATTATGTGTATTCTATACAGTATTCTATACGATGACTATGTTATGAGATACTGACTCACAGACCGCAAAAGGAGAAATGGGGAAATGATCAAGGAAAATGTCTGTGACTGGAACTTAGCAAAGTTCCACTCTCTGGAATTTTTTAGCTAGCATTGATACAGATGAAAGTTAGCTACACTGGGCAGTGGTAATAATTGTGGTACCAGACCCCATTTTCAGTTTCTTATTTTAAAACTTGGAAAAACTTGGAAAACTTTAATCGCTTGGACTCAGAATTCTTCATGTCTCCTGTGTATCTTTTAGGCTGGATGTTTTCAGGCAAAATTTTTAAGGTGAGGTTTGAGTAAATGTCCTGTCTGCCCAGATGTCCCTCACCCCATACCTTTAAGAAGAAAAACGAATTCAGGTCTTTGATCAGTAAATTGAATTTTGGCAAAGGCCTCCCTTCTTTCCCAAGGACAGAGGAGAAATTTATTCATGTCAGTTTGATGAAATCTGAGAAAAGGGAAGCTTTGAAGGATGTAGTGAGAGAAATAGTTTCCTCATAACTGTCAGAGTCATGCTATGGCAGGTTTTAGATCATTGGTCGTTGTGCTTAGAGTGCGCTGTGGACTATTTGAGTGTACTTATCCCTACGTTTGGGGTTGCTACAAGACTTGCAGGGAACAGAAATGTGGATTGAGAAGAAAGATGTTTAGGACAGTATCAATGACTAGTAACGCACTACATGAGATGAGTAAAATGGGGCAGTGAGTGTGGTGGAGAGGTGTGTGACTCGCCTTCTTTTGGGTCATCTTTTGTCATTGATAGAGAGATTGAGCAGGATGTGCAGAACTCAAGAATCCAGAGCAGGCACTTGTGGTGAGGAGCATTTTGCTAGGCTAAGCTTCAGTATGAGTATCTCACCCAGTGCTCATGTCTGATTTATCTTTGCTGGTGAGGCCATCTTTGGTAAGGTAAAGATATTTCAGCCTTTGCTGCTCCTTGGACCAGGCTGATCCTTGTCTAGCTGAATTGCCATCCTCAGATTCTCCACTGTGTTCTCAGAGGGTTTAATGTTCATGGAGTTTTCTTGTTTTGTTTTGTTTTTTTTCTTGAGTCCCTACTCTGTTCCATTTCATATCAACAGACATAGTGAAATTTTTTACTCATCTACCAGAGTTTAGCAATTGCATTATACACTTGTTTCTTCAGTAAAGCTAAGCCAAAATCTTGCAGATGTGCTGTATGAAACAGGGCCTTGGGTTACAGACAGACAAACCTTAGAGCTGTGGTTGTCTGGTACAGCCCAGTACGGAGATCATGGTGGGACTAGGACTGGAGAAGGACCTGAATTTGGATGGTAAATGTAAAAAAAAATAGAATTTAAATAGTGTGCAGAGGCAGCAAAATCCAGACTTTTCAAGCATCACAACTTGAGCAAAGTTGGACTGATTGGAGAAATACAATGAAACAAGAAAACCATGTGGATAACAGTCAGAGGAGGAAGGATACTGAAACTGTTTAAAGAACCAGGGAGGGATAGTTGTGGATAGGAGTCCTGTGTGAAAATGAGAAGTTTGCTATGATCAAGGCAAGTCAGTGGCACTGAAATGGGGAATGGGGACCTGGAAAATTGCATCTTAGAAAATTTTCACTTCTTCATCGTTAAAGGTAGAAGAAGATGTTTATTATGATTGCAAAATTATAATCAAAACATTTACAAAAGTAGCAAAGAGGTATTTATTAAAAAAGAAAAAAGTATGAATGGTAAGCATTGATGAAAAAACAATGCTAAAGCATAATTAGCATTACTTAGATAGTTACAGTTCCAATGTATTTATTTTGTGTACTTTAAAACTCTTTATTCTAAATGCAGAAAAATGTTGTATACAACTTAATTAACTAATCTGCAACCCTTCATTAAGAAGGGGTTTTTTTCTGAAGTTCCAAGTTTTATTAGATATTTTCCTTGATGTTACATGCTGTTGTTCATTTATCTTGACCTATGAATTAAAAATAAAGTGTCTGAGTAGTTTGGAATATTTTCATTTTTTCTGTTTTCCTCTGCTCTCCAAAAGTGAGTAGGAAAGATTTCAGAAATTAGTAACTTATAGTCACACATTCAAGCACTTCGTAGTATTCTGAAATCAAGTTCTGCAGCTTCTTTGTTTCTGTAATTTTTGCCTTTTGTCTGCCTGTCATTCTCATGATGGGTTGATAGAGTCACATCCTGTGTTATTTTCTTCTAGAGAGGAAAAAATAGTGAAAAGGAATAGGGGGAAACAAGGGCCTTTCAGAATGACTGTGACCACTAATAAGATAAAAGGCTAAATCTACTCTGTAGATCCAAAGTCATGCAGAACGATAAATAATATTCTTTTATTTCACATTTTTCTCCCAAAGTTTTGAAGATAGAAATTGATATAGATGCATTGTTTGAAATGCATTTAAGCCTGGTTTTAATTGCCTTTAAAAGTTGTTTCATTTCTGCCTGGACTAAAGATCTGACATTTTTTAGAGCAAACTAGTGTTACTGATCTGACTGAAAGTGCCCAACAGCAGCAATAACAAAAGTTTAGGAAAATGGTAAAATTAAATATCAAGTGGAATAATTTGATTCACCTTACGCCCAGCATGGTACAGGGTGAGACATTTCTTCTTCCTACTGGTTTCATTTGGTTTAGGTTTGTTTCATATAGATTTTACTGCTAAGACATATTATAATAAGAATATGTATGTCCAAACAAATTATTATTTTCCTATCTACAAAGATAGTTTTATCCCTTGATTCAGTTGAAACAAACTTCATGCTTTATGTAGATTAGGTTATTGGTGGACTTGCTGAAAGTAATATTCAAGAATACAGTTGTGTATGTGGTGATGGCATTGCAAAAAATCTGCATAATCTTTTACCTGACTTTCATTTTTTATCATGATGAAATAATTGTCTTAAGGGTCCTTTTTTATATTATTTGAAGTAAGCATGCTACAAATCATGTTATTTGATTTCACTGAACTTTTTAGTTCCTTTGGAAGTGATTTATTTAATACTTAGCACTGAGTTTCACAAACAGAACATCTTACTGGTACACCGTTTCCAAACTTCTGGCATGGTGTTAAAAGCTATTGATTAATAGATTTTTATATGTAATGCAATTTATCCTTGTTGTTGATTTTAATATATATGTATTATGTCTGAATTTTATTTGCATGCATTCAGCCACGGTATAGACAAACTGTGTTATAACTAATGTTGTTCTAAGTATATTGTTGAAATAGTCCTTTTCAGGAGTGCTGTAGAGTGCTTTTAGTATATAGCTTGATTATGATATAATACAAATGCATCCATTGTTTATACCTATTGGTTAACTTCTGGCTTCTTTAAAAAAAAAAAAAAACAAAACTAATACTAAATTTTGCATGCTTAAGGACTAGTTTGAAAGAAAATTATAATTCCTTTTTTTGTGCATTTCAGAAATAGTCCATTTCCACTTAGAGACTTGTTATCTTTATAGGAAGTTTTAATATTGAAGACTGAAAATTAACTATGAAATTATAATGGAATATATTAAATGTTTGCTTTGTAAGTTAAGCTTTTCTACATCTGTCAATCAACTTGAGAAACTTTATGGCCATTAAAAAAAAGTCCAGTGTTAAGGTGCTTATTTTAAAATACAGGCATTTGTATGAACTTTTCAAGTGAATACATTGCACTTTCTCTACTTTTGTTTTCTTACTCTTTGTTTGTAAACACATCTGTGGAATTTTTCTTTAGGCCGCTTTATGTATAAAGCTTTTATTGTGGAGCTGTAAATATAAATGAATAATACTAGTTTTCTGTGGGGTTTTTGGCTTTTTGTTTGGTTGGTTTTTTTGCTTTGTTTTTGCTTTGGTTGGTTGTTTGGGTTTTTTGGATGGCTATCAAAATGCTTTAGATATGCTTCCACGTAAAAAAACGTTATGTGTATAACCTCTTCTGGCTTTCATTTGGTGAAATGTTTATAGTGTCTAGGTTTCAGTAGAATATGAAATCACTTGTCAGTCTTAAGAAAAAGGCCTTCAGTATGACTAATACCATTGAATTTTAAGATGGCATCAAGGACACAATATTTTAATATTTGTGCGCAAGACTGATTATAAATCAGTTTCTGACGCCTCCTATAGTGCACTATTGTCTTACATACAGTCAGATACTGCCTGTAAGAGGGCTGGGAAGGACATTTCTTATCCCTTATAGCTGACAGAAATCCACTACATGTCCACCCACTGGGCGTCACAGGATCTTATTCAGCATCATGGCTTCCCATCCTGACCACAGGAACTGGCAATACTTTCTACTACTGGAAATGAAAGCTTATAGAATATCAAGAACAAGCTATCATAGCTTCTTATTTGTTTGTTCCCACAGAGCTGAGGCAGTGAGCCCAGGTACCCCTGAGCGCACTGCAGAATTCCTGTACTGCAAAGGCATCTGCTGATGTCCCCTTTGAACTTCCTGAGCTGCAGGTTGTGGCTGTGAGCCCTAGTGGTGAGAGCCCTCCCTCTCTCAACTAAGGAGAGTTCAGTAGCACTGTGCACCCCAAAATCAAAGAATCACAGAATGTGCTTAGTTGGAAGGATCATCAATCTCTCAAGGATCATCAATCCAATGATCTAATCCCAGCCCTTCACAGGACCATCCCCAAGAATCACACCAGGGGCCTGAGAGCATTCTCTACACTTTTTGAACTCTGCCAGGTTTGGTGCTGTGACCACTTCCCTGGGGAGCTGTGCCAGTGCCCAACCAGCCTCTGGGTGAAGAATGTTATAATATGTAACTTAAACCTCCCCTGACACAAGCCCAGGCCATTCCCTTGGGTCCTGTCACTGGTCACCAGAGAGAAGGGATCAGTGCCTTCCTTCCCCTCCTCTTCCCTCACAGGAAGTTGTAACTGCAATGAAGTCTCCCCTGAGTCTCCTCTTCTCCAGGCTGAAGTGACCAAGTCACTTCAGCCCCTCCTCATGCTGCTTCCCCTTAAGGCCCTTCACCGTCTTTATTGACTTCCTTTGGACACCTTGTAATAGCTTAATGTCTTACAAATTGTGGCACCCAAAACTGCCCCCAGCACTGAAGGTGAACGCAGAGCAGATCGGGACAATTCCGTCCTTGCCTGGCTGGCAGTGCTGTGCCTGATACACCAGTTCTCTCCTCTCTGGTTCCCTGGGGTACTTTGTTACTGGACAGCATCTAGAGCTCAAGCTATTGCTTTCTGTGATTTGACTCCAGCTGGCTTTCAACTTATTCAGCCTGCATTGTTTTTAACTTGATAAGGAAGATGCTGTACCAGACTGATAGAAAAGCCTTATACTGGACATCTTTTGGTGTGTTGCAACCATTGCTCTTCCATCTTTCACAAAGCATGTTATTCATAATTTCAAATATGAGCAACCCCTCTCCCCTTATTAAACTGAGTGCTCTCAGTTACTTTCATGTATTTAACAATGGTCAATCTTTCACAGTACAGGACAAGGCTGACCAACCCATTATTTCCTAGGTACTGCTTACTATCATTTTTTTATTGTGCATGTCTCACCTCTTTAAGATGGGCTTGTCTTTGCATTTTTCATTTTTCAGAGTCCTGCCTTGGCTGTAATGGTGTTTCTTAGATCTTCCACTGGAGTCTGACAGAGATAACAAACATCAATTTCAGAAACAGAGAATAATTCCTGTGGACTGGAATGCATCCAAATGGACTAGACCCTTACTTGCTGCTTTCCTGCTGTTGGCTGTCCTTCTCTATCCTATGTCACACTAGTAGGCATGGAGATCTGAGGCCAAGTTTTCACCGTGCTTGCTGATGCATTGAGCTCAAAGGCATCACATACATAGCCCCTTCTGCTTTATTTCTCTGAGCTCTGAGTAAATTTTCTTTTAAAAATGCCCTTTCACTGGGCAGCCTTCCTTTTTATGACAGCTTCCTGCAAGAGTCACCCTAGCAGTGCCCTTGACAAGCCAACACTTCCTCTTCCAAAACCATGATTTGTGGTTCCTTATAGAGAAGTGGTAAATTCTTCTGTAATTTTAATCCATAGCAGTGGTAAGAGATTGTAGTTTGTTTGAGTACACCTCATTTTTTTTCTAGTCTCAATGACTAGAGATTGTACACCTCCCTTTGTTTTCTAGTCTCAATGTTCCAATAAGCCATAAAGTATCACTAGTGCCATTAATATTTTCAGTCTAATTTATAAATAAAACTGGATTGTAATTGATTTCTTAAGCATAACAGCAAGTGCATCACAGGTTTTGACCTAGACTATGATATACAGCAGCTTGATGAAGAGGTTCCCTGTGATGCTGTAGAGACTTTTGAATGTCTCACAGTAGAACTGTTACAGTTTTAAGGGAGTGGGAGTTTTGAGAAGAAAAAAATCCTTATAAATATCTTGAAGAATGATTTGCTTTGAAAGGAGGAAAAAAATGCCCATCGCCTAGCTTTGAATCTCTGTTTTATATTTGTGCTTGGTAGAGCAGCAGAGCAAGAAACCAGAATTCCTACTTCGGCTTGTTTTGTAGCATTCGTAATAGTTCGTAATCTAAGCATTCTAAATGCTTAGATTTTAACATATTGAAGTCACACAGACGGTTCTTAATGCTTCACAGATATCAATAAATTATTGATAACTGATGGCTAACTTAAAGGTATAGGCCTGTATTTTCACTGAAAACAGTATGAAAACTGTGCAGTCCAGTGACTTTGGTGTTGACTGTCCAGTCTACTGTGAAACAGTGAAGTGAAATTTAGATTTTTCTGACAGAATTCATCCATACCCACTGATAAATTACTTAATCTAATTTTCTGTAAAAATAAACAAAAGAATTATAATAGTATTATATAATAATAACAATGAAGACTTTAATTTATATACTGAAATGGGAAAAAATATTCTTTACACCATTTCTTTTATTTTAAAGGACTGTATTCAGGTTTTTTATTTCAAATGAATATTGTAATCTAATTTATTTATAAGGCTCTGCTAGTTAAAATGTTTCTCAAAGTACTTTATATTATTTTTATAAATAATAAAGTTCTGCATTTGAAGGAAGTTTAGATTTTTATTTCCAATAAAATATTTGATCTGTATGATTAATGGTATGCTGGTATATTTATGCAGTACTTAAGAAAGGGAACACGCTTCTCACATTAACAGAAACAGTTACAGTGAGTGACAGTACTCATAATACAAAGCTGTGTAGCATATAAAATCTACATACCTTTATTGACTTTATGCTTTTGAGTGTACTGATAGATGAAGTCATAATTACTTACCGTTTTTGGAGCACATAATTTTACAGAGAAGATACTCTGTATCAATTATTGTCAACAGAACTGAAGCCCTGGAATCAGGCAAGCAGAGTGACTGGTACTGAGGGTCAGTCGTGTTTTCTCTGAAAGTGTTTCTGCAGGCATGTCTGGTGTGCATTCAGAATGGCCTGAATGTTGCTGCTGCTGTAGACACCTGAAAGCTCTTAAACTCTGGAGGTATATAGATTAGGCAAAAAAGTGAAACTGAGCAGAACTATCATCTCCTGTGGCACAAGAAGTTGGGAAGGCAGTGGAGGACTGAAGGTAGCTGATCTTTAACTCCGTTTTCATTGCTCATTAAATTATCAGAGGAAAGCTCACATTTATGTCTAATTTAGCAAGTCATATGTTTTGTTAGTCAAGCATGTTTTGTTTGCACAGACAGCATAAGACTAAAGCTGGGTGAATAAAGGGCAACTTAGCAACTATATGGATTTCCCCCCCCTAGGTTTTATGTAGTTTAAAATTAACTTAAATTGTGAGGTTCCTAATGGTACACTTACTTTCTGTTAAAACTGTGGAAAACTGTACTTAATTTCCGATATAACGTAGCCACTTATTAATTATTATGCTTATTGCGTACCAAGCAGGTTTTTTTTTCCTTTGAATGTAAGTGCTTGACTGAAAATAAGTACAGTCTAATACAGTGTAGATTACATGGTATTGTGCAGTTGGGATTGAGAATTAGTTTGTACTGCCATATGCTCTTGTGTTATAAAAAACCTAACTCAATTTTCAGTTCATAATAATAATGATGATAAACATAGTGCCCTATGATCTGTTTTCCTACTTACATAATACATATGCTGGCAGTCAGATGACTCAGTTGAATTCATGAGTTGGCATTCAGTTGAATGTATTTTTTTTTTGCAGTGAGTACAGAGATTAAACTCAAAAATGGGCTCCTCATGCTCATTCAAAATAATAGCAGGAGGAAGGAAGAGTTTCTCTTTAAGTGGAAAGGGATAGTCACTCCTTGCAGTTTAAGCACTGAATCAGATAGAGACAGCTGCAGAGGCAAGATATGCATTGCAAAAACAGATCAATTGGAATCAGTCCCATCCAAACGAAATTACATCACTCAATAACCTTCCTTTCAAGCCATTGAAGTCCTCTGGCCCAAATTTCTCTTGTCAAGTCACTGAGTTTTGCCAATGATTAAAGCATCTTGAAATTGCTTTGATAACATCAGGGACCTTGTTGTGACAAGGTCTGTAAATGCAGTCATTTGAAAGAGAAAGCTGGGTTTCATGTAGGGTATTGAGCGTATTGACTGTGTATTTTTCATGGGTTCTCAGAAGCTTGTATTCACAAAGACAGTACAGAATGAAGGAAAATGACATATCCTATACAAAAGATTAAATAAAATATTGGTATCATATATGTGAAATGGTTTCAGTTTTCCTCTGAAGTAGTTTGAAAATGTGTCCTTGTTTTGAAGTGGGCATAGAAGTACTTGGAGAACAGAATTCTGTCAATTAAGACAGTCAACATGCATATGCAGTGACCAGTGCTAAATGTTGTTATTTATGTTACCATGTGACTAAGTTACTAAGACAAAGTGGGGCTCTTCTGTTCCATTGGTATCTCAGATGCTGTGGTCTTTTGTCCTGCAGATAACTTTTTTACAGGCTACTCAGTGTGTATATTAGCAGATAAAAATCTGTAACTGTTCAGGAAACATTTATAATATTTATAACTTGATCAATACTGAGAAAATTGAAATAATTAGTAATGTCTAGAATCATTGCTCTTCATTGTTTTCAGGGTCTGATTTGGGGTTTTTTCCCCTTTGAAGAGCTCAGTCATCCACTTGCTGGGTGCAGATGAATTTCTGAGATGAGGTAGCCTGAATTTTAAAAATGCATATTACTTACCTTCACCTCATGAAAGTTATTTGCAAATACTCCACATTCCTCTTTAGTCTTAGCAGACTTAACCTGGTGGGAGAGTCCTAATTTTTCAGAGTTGCTAAGGTACACTGAAGCAGCTTCTTGCTTTCAGACCCTTGAATATCAACTAATTTTACACTGTGGTTGAAAATGTATTTTTACTTGTGCCCAGTTAGCCACCAGAAACGTTGCCCTTACAACAGCTGTTGAACCTGATGAAGGCAAGTATTAAAATGGCTAAAAAAGAACCAGGATTAAAACTGCTGACATAAACATTATGTTTGTCTGTGATTTGCAATTTTCTGTGTCTGTTGCACAAATGAAGAGTAAAAAGTATTGAAATAACTTGTGGGGTTTTTTGTCCTGTAGTCTTTTGAAAAGGAAATCTACATATGGATCTTAAACACCTGCCCTTTACATAATATTTACTTTAGTGAGGAAACAGATGAACAGATGACAGCCATGTGGTTAGGGAGGAGAGAGGTTGGTGTGTTTCTTCCTCTTCATACCAAAATTTGAAGGAAAGTGCTTTGATAATTATTTTTTGTCCTGGATTGAAGGAGAGCTGGGAGACAACAACTCTTCTAAAGGACCAAATATGCAATTGAGAACCTTCCTGTTCAAAGCATCTATTGTGGCATTATCTGTGATGCTTTTTTCTTTCTTAATATTTGTTGCATCTACTGGTAAGAGAGGAAGGCTGTTCAGTTTTGCTCGCCATCCTTATTTCAGATTTTTGTGCTTACTAAATCCTTTTCTTAAGTGAGGCTTAGTAGTAGTAAATACAAGTTCAAGTAGTAAATACAAGTTCAGCTATTGCAGACAACTCTGGGTACTTCAGTCAGTAGAAATTTGGATGGATGTACAGGAATGGGAGCAGTTCTTTGGTTGAGGAAGGGCTGGCAGATGGTGTGTAGGGATGGAAGGAGCGCAGAAGGAGAGACTAGAGCAGGAGCAATGTCATCAGTGTGAGTGGTCTCAGGGCAGTAGTCAGCTATCAGATGAGTTTGCTGTCATATTACAATAATACAATTAGCTACAATAATTACAAGCTATTGTATTTATATATGAATATTCCTTTGTCTTTTACTAATATTTCACTTGCTAGAACAACAAAAAAAAAATCTTTCACTTGTTTAAACAAAGCCAGTAGTGATTCCTTAATTAATAATACGTCAAACATGAGAGGGGTGAAGATAACCCTAGAACATGTACAATAAATTATGTCAAGTTAAATTTTTAATAGAATAGAAATGGAAAAATTTGTCCAACTATTTAAAAAATAATTTCCCTCTAATATCCTTCTAAATTTCTTGATATGTTGTTACCAATAAAAATGCAGTACAAAGAAATATTACTGGAATAAGTAGTGCAGGTGTAGGTTACTTACACTTCCTGCTTGATGTCTGTGTTCTTACAGCCTTACCTGAAGTGCTACAAAATATGAGGATCTTTTCTCAGTAGTTGCAAGTTTCCTCTGAGAACCTTGTTTGTACTTCATTACTTTGATTTGTGAGCTTATTGAAATATAACTGATTATTTCATTGGTTCAGCTGTGAAGCTGGTTTTGTATATAAAAACATATTTACGTGGATACAATTTTTATATAAAAATAATTTATAAATAGAAATTTATATGTAAGTACCGTTATATGTAGACATACATACATGTATATGTGTTTGTATACGCATATTCACATACTCGTTTACTCATTTTGAGAAACCAAAACAAAACCCTTAGTATTTGAAGTATGGATTGCTGTATTCCTGCCCACACCTTGCTAGCCCAGATGGAACAGCCTGTCACATTCTGATGACCTGACTGAAATGGTGTAGTTGCAGCTACTGACATTGCTGTGAGAGGGTAGAGGTGGCACAGAGACCTTCAGTTTATCTTGATTTTTTTTGATGGTACTCTTTAAGTTTCTGTATTTCAGTGTGCACCCATGTCAACCTTACCCACTGGTGCTGTCAGAACAAAAGTAGTTGCACTCAGTAAGGGAAGGGGGTTGTAGTGAGATGACTGTGAAGAGTATTTCTATCTTACAGCTAAGCTTTTCTTCAGTTTTCTTTAAAAGTTCAAAATTGCACTGAAGAATTGCAGTTCAGGGAATCCAATTTAAAATTTTAATCATGCCTCAAGTAAGAGATGAAGTGAGAATTGGGAGTGGATTTGCATATGGTGCTTCTTGCTGTCCCTCTGATACTTAGACTCAAAATCCTTATACTCAAAACTAAAATTTGGTTGCAAGGAATTTTTGTTTGAACATGTGGCAACATGATGGCTCCTGTTTATCAGACTATTATATTTTATCAAAGTATGACAGCAGTTTCTTTTTTATTTAAATTCTACTTAAATACATTTCAAAATAAAAAAAAACGAGCCAACAAACCACCAAATGTGGTGATAGAGACTTTTTATCAGTCTTTTGTTCAAAATGTATCTACTCAGCTTAAAGACAACATAGATGTTTTGTAATTAAAATCTCACAGTGCTCTAAGACACAGTAATTTGCTGTATGGCAAGCACTTTAAAGAGTCTAAATTTGTAGAATTAGCACTTTAAAATTGTATTGAATTTTCAAAAAGTGTTCTTGAAAAGTATGTATGTCATGAGTGTCAAAAGACAGGAAGTACGAGTAGAAAAAGTTGTGAAGGCTTTGGAATTATTGGCTCAAAGACATTTTTTCAGAACTGACTAAAGCCTTTTATGTACTGAATTATTGCAATGCATTTTGAAAGAAACCCTCCCTTACTTAGTCCTTCCTAACTCCTGAGATTTGTTTTCTTTCAAATGCTATTCTATAAAACAAGCATTTTTTAAGATTGTAACATAGTACCCATGTTTGTGCTTATAGTCAGTCTCATAGCTGCATTTCTGTGGGTTGCAAATCTGAGTAAAATGCTAGCTTCACAATCAAGCCTACTTGTATTAAATTGTTGCTTTCATGATTTAAAAAAAAAAAAAAGAGAATTATCTTCTCTTTCTTGTGGTGGACTGCCTTTGTTCTTTGAGCTGTATTGGGAAAAAGTTATAAGAGTTACAAGGATGCTATACTAAACTCAGTTTAATGTTTTGACACTTAGAGACTCTTGAAAATTTGATGTGGGTGTCTTAAGTATTTGGATCTGAGCATACACATTGCTTAAATTTAGTGTGATGTTAAAATGTTTCATAAGACAGAGGAGAGCTGCTATGATCTTTCAATGTTAATATTTTTTTCTTATCACTTTACTGTGTAGATACCCTTCATGAGACACAACTCTGCCACAACTCATCCTCGGAGGCAATCGTGGAAACCTTTTATAATAGGATTTTTAAATGTGGATAAAGCTCTCAATAGAATACCTAAAGTAAAGGAGAACAGCTACCTTGTCTCAACTATAAGCTTATTATGACAAAACATTGAGTTTGCTTGTCAGGCCTGGATAGAATGTAATTGATTGGTTTGTTATTTGGACTGACAAGGTAGTTAATTTGCCTGCATTTTTTTGCACTATTCAGGAACATTTTGTATGTGCATCGTTGAAAAATCCCGGATAAATGTCTTGTCAGGATTGTCCTATTAAGTAATGTCTCTTTCCCCTGTGCTTCGTTGGCAAATGATGTTATACAATGCTTGGATTCATTGAAGAGTGACAGAAGCCTGTGGGACTTAAATATTGTGTGTTCCTCTATGGTGATACTGAAAGAAATAAGCAACGGTTTGCCATCTGCCTGCCACTCTACTTATATACAGTTTAATAAGAACATTTCTACATAGAACACTGTGTTGTACATAGACCTTACTGTAAAAAGGATTGTTTCCTAAAAAAAAATAAATGTTCAGTGATAATGAGACCTGTAAAACACTTGAGACTTACTATTCTGAAGGAATAGTTTTGCCATGGAAAATTTGATTTTATGCTTATTACTATGAACTAATTGTTTCTGACTCCAGACACTCAAGTGAACAGAACTATGCCTATACTTCTTTCTGAAAATTTTTTTAAAAATAAGAAAAAATTGAGTATGTGCAGGCACTTGTTTCATTTGGCTTACTTCTCTGGCAGTGTTCAGGACGAGCTTATCTCCTCCCAATGCAAACATGAAATTGTTTTGTAAGTTGGGGAAGGAATGAAGAATTGATCACACAGCGTGACTGCTGGGATCTTCGTCTCCGTCCATATATATCCTGGTAGATGCACACATAGTATTTTGATCTTCAAATGGTACAGATCCAGTTCTTAAATCTACAGTATCAGAGTGTTGACATCTTCATCGTTTTCATCTTGAACTTGCTCGGAAAAATTCTGCTCAAATGCAATCACACTTGTAACTTTATGACCTATAATCTTTGAATTTCTTGAGATATGGTGGGTTTTGTCATCTATCAAGGCACGTTTCCATTTGAAAGTATTTTTTAAACTTAAAAAAGAAATTAAATGCTGTAATAAGTAATAGGAGAGTATCCAAATTTATGTGTACTTATCTACGAGTCATATCTTACCAGGGCATTTCATGTTTGAATATTATATTAAATAAAAGTACCCTGATGTCTAACACGTCGTTTCGTTTTAAAAAGGGGGTGGGAGAATCTCCGAGTTAAGATTTTTGTTGGAACTATCATTCTGTTTTGGCAAATACACACAGACACCTTAAAAATAAAGAGATTTGCACTAGGAAGTAAATGTTAATGCAGGAATCTGATCTTTAAGGATCCATTAATCCTTTCTAGGAAAAGAAGACCCAAATTTATTGACCACTTTTGTAGTATTCTGAAGGTAAAAGGTTGTGTCCAAGTGCTGTGTAAGCAAGGGGGGAAAAAATGTTTGCCCATACATCACGCTGAGTTTATGAAAAAAAAAAGAAAAAAGAAAAAGTAATATTTACTGTGATTTGTGATCATATATTAAACAAAAACAGTCTAGGTATTGTGGACAGGAGAGAATGAAAAGTGTGGCTTATCTTGGCTTTAGTATGACTTTCAAAATACTTCTATGTATGACATTCCTTTAAATAAATTAGAGATTCTGTTAATTAAGCTTCAATAAAATATGTAGCTGATTAGGAAAGTAAACCAGCTACCATGGACTCACTGTCAAATGATACTCAGCTCACTGGGTTCCAGTCAAGCTCTTCTGGATTCAATATTAAAATATTTTTGTTAATTTTTTGCTTTAGCTTATTAGGTAGTGAAATAAAGTGTTTGATTACATTTGCAGGTGATGACAGTAAGATGTGAGGAAGTACAGTGTTGGAATTTAAAAGAATACTTTAAGAAAGTATTCAGAAAAGCATGCAGTGCAGAAAGGAAAAGGCAAATCACTGATTGGGTGATTATGATATCAGGAGTGACTTGAGAAAAAAAAATCGTGGGGGATTCTGGATCACAGATCGCAGAACATTGATCAAACTGATCAAACCTGATACATACAGAGAGGGGTGTTGCATTTAACACATTGAGGTACTCCTGAATATTCAGAAGACCAGTATCTCACCCTTTGAAAAGTCTCAGCTAGCATATCCTGTCCTGTCCACTTCAGTAAAAAACAGAGAAGGTCCAAAGCAAACTGAACTGGATGATAAGAAGACCACAGGAGACATGAATAAAAATAGCTTAAAATAGTAATATTTCTTTGATACAGTGAAGGTGGGAAATCTTTTAAAAAAGCCTAAATTAATGTGAAAATTATAAGGAAGGAAGTTGCTACAAAGAAGGAAAAAAAATGTTCTTCAGAACATTTTCAGAAGTTGATCAGACTAAAAATAAGCTACATTGTATCAAGATGATTTAGCCAACAGAAAGGTTTTTTCTAGTAATGAGAATACTTGTACTAGAGGTGCTTGTTAAGGAACTTCTGTAATCTGCTATTGGAGGATTTTAAGGACAGACTAATGCATGTTAAATACCATTTCAAGTATTTTATATATCTTCCTGGGCATGCTTGAAAACCTAAGTTGAATTCCTGCTGTATTTTTTATGTTTTTTCCACAGTACAGCTTCCTTGTACAATTTTGTTTTGTCTCCGTCTCTGTCTCTCTCCTCCATATCATTAAGTTGAAAGCCCGATGCTAACACTTGATGTTCCATCTTTGAAAAGATGTTTGATGGCAATATTCAAAACTATAATGGACTTTTTTAGTAGTTCATAAACAGTACACCATTCAGTAGAGTTTAATAGTCTGAACACCTGAACGTGGCACTATAGATGCAATCATGTACTACTAGAATGTACTTCAGAAAAAAAAAATGCAGCATTTAGTAATAGCTTCTTAAATTTTACACTTTTCAGTTTATCAAAGGATTTTTTTTTAGTTTCTGTAATTGGTGTAGCATTAATTTAATGCATGTCTTTGAGTCATTGTCTTCACAGAAATTCTTAGTTTAGACATTAAAATGCTGTAAATAGAAGTTCTATACAGTAGCTGTGTATCAACAGAAACAAACACATCTGAATTAGTGTTCATATCATTATCACTTGTCTATGTGGGCCATTAATGAATTTTGCAAACTCATTTCACAAAGCCGTGTGTTGTGTGGTTTTGCAGTACTGAGAGAGAGAAAAGTTAATTTCTTGCTGAAAGAAAGCTGATCATATACAGGTATAGTAAATAAAGTTTATTTTCAGCATTCTTAGAATTCATTTTGTCCATGGAAACTTATTTCATAAACCAAATGATTTGTAGACTGTTCAGAAAAATATCGTGATTACATAAGAATGTCATACAATGACACCCCCTTTCAGATTCTTCCTTACCCATGAATAATCAGTGTTAATTTTTGGAGATAAAGGGGTGTTTGATTTAATGTTGAAATAATAATTTTAATCAGTTAAATCAATTAGGTGGCAATTTTGGGTTTATCATAATAAATTTAGCTACACGGATGTCTGCCAGATTAATGCTTGCTTTCTTTTGCTGTTTTGTGGTATAATTGATAGATGCTATTTGTTTTTTTTAATGCCCTTGAGATTGGACAGAAATTTAAGCAGGAGATCAGACCATTTCCCATATCCAAAAGCACTTAGATACATTATCATGAAACTACTCCTAGCTGAAGATCAGTAAGCTCATCATGCTCTGTCAGGCTGTGTGTCCATCTTGCCATACATGGTCTTCATCAGCAGTAGGTAGACATAAAAAACAAAATGCAATAATCATCCCTCATCTGGTATAATCTCTCACCTTTCAGCAATAGCCATGGCCTCTCTCTTCCAGACATAACAGAAGAGAGTGATAGTCTACTCTGTCATCTCCCATTATAAACTGTGTAAATAAGAGATGTGCTTTTGTGTACTTGCATTGTATCTTGCGTAAAAGAAATTAGAAAGTGACTTTATTACTGAGTGTAATACCATAGCATTATCTTTCCCGAAAGAGAATTTCATTTACCTAAACCAAAATTATGAAAATATTAGAATCTAGAAAGATGTAGGTTGCAGAAGTTGCTGAAGGACCGCTGTTACAGCCACCCAGTGCAGGACTAACTGCAGAGTTAGATCTAACTTTGAAACTGGGTGAAGTTCTTTACAGTTTAATGTGGGTGAACTTTCAGCATCTGTGAAGATAGAGAGCCTTTCAGGATAACAAGTACCTGTGTACCTGTATGAAGAGGTCATATAGTTGGGCTATTGTCCTGGTTTTCTAATCAACAATTTATGCATATGCAGTCACATAAGAATTTTAGTGCAGAAATGTGTCACACTCCTGGTGGTAAAATCACCTAAAATTTGATTGGCCTGTGTGAGAAGACTTCTTAAAACTGTTCTGTAGAGTAGAAACTGCAAGATGACCGCTGATTTTTAGTTGTTAGGCTATTTATCGGCAAGGGATAAAGTGCAGTCAGGAAGAGGAGAACCAACTTCTTCTGTTTTATACCTAATAGGGTTTTATTATTTTTTCAATTTTTTTCTGAAAACAAAGGAGTTGATAAGAATGTACATTGTGTATTTCAGAGTCTAAATATAGTACTGCATCACTCTGGTTTGTGTTTGTGACATATCACAGCTAAATGAAAGTAATTTGTTTCGGAATTAATTGGGCTGAATTGAAGAGTTTTGGTGTAGAATGGTTGGGTAAGATACAATGTCATACCTTTGCTTATTTTCACTTTGTTTCAAGAAATGTCAGAAGCAAAAGATGAGTGTTATCCACATACTCTATAACAAAAACATGCTACAGTTTTGGGCTTCTCCCTCAGTAACTAGAATAAATGTACTTTTTGGACAGCATTAATAACACTGCACTAAATAGAGGACTATAAATTTATTTCACCATTAGCTCTTGAATTTTACTGTTTAAATAAGGGCACAGGAAAGTGCCTTCTTTGATGTGACATGTAAGAGTTGCTGCTGCAACCCAGCACAGTGTTCATTCCTGTCATCCAGAATTTATCACTCCTGTGGTCCGGTTGCAGTAAGGTGTCACAGGAGCACTCCTCAGCTGCTCTAGGCTGAAGTAATTCATTTTGTTTCTAGAGTTTGAATTTACTTGAGCTACATTGTTTTACTCTGGGTTTTTGGGAATGCCTATGTGCTCCTTTCTCTATTGTACATCATACAGCTGCTAATAAGAAACCAAGTATTGACACTGACTTACAGGGTCATGGCTGGTTTAAGTTGCTCATCTGAAATCAAGAATGTGCTGCAATTTAAAATGCACCCCAAATCTTGTTTCCATCTGTTTGCAGTTCTGGAGTGACTCAGCACTTGGATATTGAGGGATTAAAGGGGAGAGAGATCAGTGTCTGAGAAGAAACCTCTGTTCCTCAGATGTCTCTTCCTTAGGTGCTTAAGAACCTTTAGTCAGAAATGGAGTCCAAAACAAGCCAGTAAAGGATGATGCTTATCAGTAGTTAAGTCTATGCAGGTGCTGGAGTAGCCATTATGTTATATGCCTTCAGCAAGTGGGTGCCTGTACACACACACATCCCACTGCAGTTGCCTTTGAGTTTAAAATTCTGCATTAGCTTCCTTCTAATTTTTTTCTGACTAATTCTGAGTTTGTCGGAGTAGGGCTTATATGACAAATTCTCTACTTTAATGGTGAGATGTGTATCAATGTTTTATATCTTTTTTTTCCATTAAAGTAAATCTTTCCAAGCTGTTGTGACAAATCGGGAGCAGTATATATATCTTGCAATTTTGTATTTTGATCACCATGGTACCTCTTGGCACGACACTGCAGGCGGTGTGCAATGATGCGTACATAAGTGAGATTTTTCTGTAGTCTCTGAAGCATATTTGGAAAGTTGTATTTAAAGATTAGCTTATTAATGTTGTGTTTCAGGGACATGTAGGTAATTACTTTTACAGCTATAGATGGGTGATGCTGTCTCGTGAATGCAAAATAGGTTTCTTCGCTCTGGCTGAATCAGCTCTTTGTGGTTTTCGATGATATTAACCAGTGACTTACAAATGTGCCAGTGACGGGCGGGTTTTGCATTCTCTACTCCTCTGTAAAAGCACAGGTCTTTTTCCCCAGTGCTTGCAGGAAGACTTCTGCAGGCCAACTGATAAGACTCTCTCCTGTGCAGGTAGATGCAATGTAATGAAATTGGATGTGTGTGCTGAGTTTTGTAAATAAAATGAGATTGACCCCAGCCATTATCTCATTTATCTCATTTATCTCATTTACAATGTAAAATCAGTATCTGCACTATTGATTAGAGCATAATTAGTTAATTATGAACACGATAGGGCTAGAGCACAGCCAGCTGTACTGCTAAAAAAACTAATAAAAACAATCCAAGGGCAAGAGCAGATGGAGATCACTCTATTAAAGAACAAAGCAAAAGTATTTCAGGTATGGAAATGTCTAATCAAGTTTTCTTGCTGTGAAGATGCAGCTGACCATTCTGTACTTCTAAATGTTTGTAAAAATGTTTGTTTGGGGGTTTTTTTTAACATTTTTTTCATCATAACTACTTCAGAATTCACCTTTCTTCTTCACACTCCATTTTCTCTGCATTTAGTGGGCATGTATCTATCCTCATTAATTGCTGGAATGAGGAACACAGTGAGTTTTAATTTTGATGCATAAAGTAATTTCAGGCTTGTTATAACAGTGATAGTAAGCAATTACCTGTCAGCTAGAGGTAATTTAGGAGGTTAGGTTAGCTTGTCTTTGTGTGGAGCTCTGCTTTCATTTCCACAAAGTTTTCAGTGCAGCAGCTAACCAGGCCACTGAAGATGGTCCATCACTTAGTGGCTTTTATAAATCATGTGCTTCACCACAAAAATAGTTATCCACAAATAGCAGCAAGAGAAAATATTTGCTAGTTTAAGTTTGAACGTGTGACCTTGAATGCACAAGGGTAAAAATTTCAACAGCCTGTAATATGGAGGATGTGGCTTCTTTCCCTTTCCCTCCCTTTGTTTATCCTATTAAGCCATCTTCAAGATGGGAGAATGAGACTTGTAAAAGATGGTGGGACATGACTCCTATGCTCTCTAAGTGCCCTGAATGTGATGGGTATGAGTGCATTTACTGACAGGCTGCGAGACTGGCAGCATGACATCTTTTGTGACCCAACAATTTCATTCTCTATAACTAAGTCAAAAATACACTGTATTTTGTGTCGCTTTCTCATTTTCTGAATGTGACAGTAGGATTTCTATCATTTTTATGTTCCTAGACAAAAGAACACAGCTAATAGTGTACACTTGAGGGATTAATCTTGTTTTATTAGTGCCATTTTAACTTAGGTGCAACGTTTGCTTTTGGAATTAGGAATTAAGAATGCCAATTTTTTTTTTTTTTCACTGTGGTGTGTGTAAGCTTCACATTTCGTCCCCAATCAGTCTCAGCAGATGATGATTGCCAGACAGTTGAGCATCATCTTTAACCAAGGTACTGTGGTATTCGTCCATTTTCCCAGCATCATGCACTGGGAACTTGAAAATCAGTGAATTTCTGTTTTCCAGAACAGAATTCATATTCCAGTAAAAAGCAGTAGGAAGCAAGCATTGAAAAATATTTGGTATACTTACACTTTTATCACCATGCAGCTTTTTATGTTTTGATATCTGAAAATGCTCATTTGCATTTCCTCAGCTGTACAGATGAGGATAGAATTTATTAGTATCTGAAAACTTTCATATGGATATTTTTAACTCATTCTAGGAAAATGCAAATTTTCTTCTACCAAACTAAAACCTCTGAAGTGATAAAAATTGATGACAATAAATATTATAAACATTGCGCTTTAGAATGGCACCTTGAGATACATATTTAATTTCACAATGTCGTGGTTATTTCAATGCTGCTTTGAAAACTCCCTCAGCGTACTCTGAGGAAACGTGGCTGAAAGTGCACTCAGGAAGTACCACATTCTAGATAAAAATGGTAAAAATGTAAAAAATGCCAAAATTTTAAAGAGGAAACATTTTCTTTTGAACATAGAAACATATAAAGCAATTACTTCATTAAAAAAAAAAGAAAAAATAAATTGGTGCTGTTTAAATCATAGGTAGATTTTAGGATTAAACTCTGAAAATACTCTAAGTCAGAATCAGTATGTTTCTTTATTTTCAGTTACTTAAGAGGATCCTAACGTTTACATGAAGGGAGTTCTGATAAGCACTGCTCAAGTGCAAGCCCTTACATGCATAAGATTCCAGATACAGAAATAGTTTAGTAAAAAAATACTCCTTTACCGATAGAACATTGAGCCTCAGAGGAGGCTTAATCTTTAGCTGAAGGTCACATACACTGTTGGGATTTAGGAATGTGACCTCCTAAATGATCCCATCTCCCATTCTCTCAACCTTTTTTATGATTTTAATACACCTTTCACAGGAAAAAAACTACATGTATTCCTGATTTTAAGTAATATATTTCAACATTAAAACTCTTCTGTCTTTAAAAACTGAGTTTGGTTTTCTATTTTAAGTGTTTGCTTTGTGCTGGAGTTAGATTGAGTCACCGCTAAGCAATCCTAAGGATATATATTGCAAAATGATATATCTCATTTTCAAAAAATTGTCAAAACCTTGCCAGTCCACTGTGGATAGCCAGATTATTGGTTTTCATTTCTATTTAGCAGGAAACAGTACATGCCATACCCTTACTGGTGCTCGTGTGTTACCTGTGACTGCTAGCAAGCCCAGCCTTGGCAGCGAGGACAAGTTTTCACTGAAGTTAAACAATCACAATTGAAAACAGTTACTTGTTGTTACTGGGAGACTAATCCTTGGAGCAGTCACATGAACATTTTGTTCTATTAATGCAGCAGTATGTGCTGTTAGCTGAATCCTCTTCCTGTGCTGAACTGTCTGTTCTGTTGATAAACAGAATGTTATGTCCCCTCTGTCTTTGATCTGATGATGCCTGTGCCATGCTATTACTACAATTTTTGGAAATTTTTGTGCTTTCACATACCGTAGAGGAAAAACTGAGTGGCCAGGAAAGCAGAGAAAGAGAGTGGGGGGAGGATTTCTTTAAAAATTTTGATTTTTAAACATTTACTCTTTGCTATTTTTCAGTCATTTATATTGGCTTTAATTCAGAGTTTAAGACTGCCTAATGAAGAGACTGTTGCAAAGTAAATTTGAAAAAAGCTTTCCTTTTCATACAAAGGAATACAAGGGGATATGTAAATAAAGAGAAATTCAGTAGGGTATATGAAAACCTCTGTAATTTGCTTTGAAAAAAATCTCTTTCTCATTTTGAGCATTTTATTATTCTGATTTAAAAGTCCCTTCAAGAAACACTTGTTCTACTGTAGTATTTTTTCTATTTGCGGTACATTAAAAGTAGGTTAACAATAGCTGTCCTGAATGTTTTGAGCTTTTTGTGTGGACTCTGCATAGTGCAAAACACTAATGAAAGGTTTATTAAAGAAGAACGTTGTTGTGTGTACACAAAGCACTTTTATAAGTGAAAGATCACAATGAAATCCTTTTAAATTAATGCCCTTTCCAGAAAATTCAGTGTGAATGAGAAAATACTTTGTACATTTGTTTATCAACCACATAGTCCTGGTGTAAAAAATGTAATTCATAGCTGTAAATTATACTTGAGTTATTTAATATGTGGGTGAATTTTTCACAAAGCTTTTATTGAAAAACTAGATGTACAAAACAGTGTCTTAAAACTATGAAAAATACATATTGCCACTGTCTAAAAAGTTAAAATTTCTGGGGAAAAAAAGGGCAGTGAATGACACTGAATTATCTAAAAATTTAAGCAATTTTTTTATTAATTTGCAAGTCTTTGGAATGTTGTCATTTATATAAGATGATGACAAAGGTGATATATGAGTGTCCGCATCAGGATATTCCAGATTAAGCAGAACCTACTTGAATTGGCTGTTTAAAATTACCCCTGATAGAAAATAGACTTTCTTTATTATGATAATGGATCAGGAAATATTCCACTGAGAATTGCAGGGAAGCTCAATCTAAAATAGTACAGAAGTACCATTTAATATAAATATGTATTTTGTTTTTCTCTTGCAGGTGTGATGAATGCAGGCTTTGCTACCATTTTGGCTGTCTAGACCCTCCTTTGAAAAAGTCTCCTAAACAGACTGGATATGGATGGATTTGTCAGGAATGTGACTCTACATCCTCCAAAGTAAGTTAATGCACCCTAAAAATAGTTGTAGTATTCTGGTTTTCAGAGTTTTACTTAGTATCTGAAGTTTTTTATGAAATGCTGTGCATAGGCATGTTCTGTTAGAAGGTCATAAAATAAAGATTTCCGATTCTCTTCAAAATAGGTATTAAAAAACCCAGAGCATATGCAAAATGGAAATATTCTTAATCAGTAAAGAAAATTTTACTATCCTAGTTAAATGCTTGTTTTTGATGTGCTCTCTGTGAGAAAGGTGTGAGTACAGATACTGTATCAGCATTGGTAATATTGACAAGAAAGAGTATTTCAGGAGTACTACAGAAAACACGCCTGTAAGGACAGAGAAAATGCATGTGTTCTCTAAACAAAGGAAGGTGATTTGAATTACTAAATATTTTTTCTTTCACCAAAAATTCATATGATGGTTATCAATATCTTATATTGATTGCCATGCCTTGTTCAAATATAACATTGTAAAACTAGAACTACATTTCTGGCATGGATTAGATCTTTAATAATACTGAAAGTAATAGAATTCTTTTATAGTACTGAGTTTTCAAAAACTAAAGATTTTGATTCTTTGTTTTTCTGCACAGAAGCTTCTTTAGCACTGGTATTCTTTTCTGTCATCACCATACTCTCTGAAGAGACACTTGCCAATTTATTTCATAAGTGTATTTAAACATCTCGGAAGTGCATAAATGCATCTGATACCTCAGTGTAAAAATAAAAGAGTATTCTAAAAGCCTTCAAGATTTTTCATGTTACTGCCACTTTGTATTTCACAGAATTTTTTAGCTAGTAAGTACCTCAGTATTTGGATACAGAGGGACACAGCTGTGATGAGATGTTCTTATGTGTTATTTGTCAGAGTACTTGGATAGTTAAACTCTGTCATGCATTTACCTATAAGATTGGCACATACAGAATGTTTAGGGAGTGGTATCATTTTTTGGTTTGCAATTGCAAAAATAGGTTATTCAGTTTCCCCCTGAGGGATTAATCAAATTGTTATTTTGTAAGGAGTTACGGAGGCAGACACAGGAAATTAGCTGTCCACTACAGTTTGGACATCAAGCAATCTTTCTTGAATACCACTTATATGCAAGAGACATTCCAAGAGTGAATTAAAACTGTTATTGAATTTCTGTCACCTGCTTTAACTAAAATGGGGTCCTGATAACATGAGTTAAAATCTTGTGTCTCTTGTATTCTTGAATTGCAAGTAAACAGAAAAATCCAAGGGTTTGTAATTTCTAGTTGTGTTTTTCTGGAGATTAGTACATTGTATATCAGGTACAATTTTTTAGCTACTTTATGAGTTAATCATTAATTATGATTTTTAGCTACTTTATGAGTTTCATCATTAATTATTGCAGGGTGTGTGTTAATTTTAAGGTGTGTTGAAAAATAGAATGTTTTAAAGATTAAACAAAATTTTTCAGTAGCATGATTCCACATTTTGTGTTAATCAGTGATTATTACAAATTTTAAAAATACTCTTGTGTCTGATTTTCATTTATAAAGATTTTTAATGAGAAAATCTAAATAAAGTCTCTTGCACTTTCAAGTACAGGCAATTGGAATTGCATTTAGTGAATATGTAATGAATATGAAAAATACTGAAAAAATTGTCTTATGGGGACTCCTTGTGGTTTTGTTTAGTCACTTTCACGTAGCTTTTCTAGAAAGCTGTGCAGGGAAATTACTCTGATAAAGCTGTATTGCCCTATATATTCCCCAAAGCCTTTTTTTGGTAGCTTTTTTCTGTTCTATATTATGCAGTGTAATAAATTCAAAAAATATGGTATCAGGTTAAACTCCTGTCAGCCATAATGTGAACCTATATTTTAAAGGACTAGGACTTTGTCTTGTACTTCATAATTTTCAAATTCTTTGTTCTACATGGCTTTAGGATTGTGTATTGTATATCTGTGATTTTTCACTGCCAGGGGGAGCTGATATGATAAGGCTTTTTCTACCTCTCCTCAGAGGGGGTGGTCTCTCAAATGTGTGCTTGGTGCTCAGAAGTGAACAAGTGTAGAGAAAGTTGGGTCATTTGCTGCACTCTGCCTGACCTGTGGATGAATTGCAAGCCTGAGCTGCTGATGATTTCAGTCTCTCAGTCACTCACTGCATCCAATTTTTGATGTGTCACAGGGAAGTTGCTAGTATAGATTATAGCAGCAAAATGGGATTGAATTTTCTGCTTTGGCCAAGGAGACTATTGTTTAGTTCTCATTCTTTTGACTTTGTTCATCCATTTTGGTCCAGTTTAAATCACTTATAATACACGTTTTAAAATTGCCCAACAATATATCTTCATTAGCACTATAGGGCCTTGAAAATAATTGGTAGGTAAATGACACTATTTCAATGACAAGAGAGGTCATAGTGCTGAGCTTATAATGGCTGTTAGTTTTTATTTCTAATTATGAAATTCAATTTTAGATGTTCAGGAAAAGTTACATTCTGCTGACAGTAAATAATACTATTTTGTTTTCAGATTTTGCCAAGCACTTGCAGGTGTCAGCAGTACAAGGCATGTAATTTGGCAGTAATAAACACGTGGTTTAAATTGTTATCTAGAACAGACATTGGATGTGCTACTTCCATTTTGCTCATCCTAGTTGCAGGACTCTCCAGCAACTGTGTCAGTTTTTCCACCAACATAGCATATTCCCATATTACCCTGCCTGTCAAATAATAGGCAGACAGTGACTTTGCTGCAGGGCATGAGGGCAGCAGCTTCTCTGCTGGTAATACTTGCTGTCACTTCTTTGGAATGGGTGATGCTCACTACTAAGGTCTGACAAGCTCTCTCATCTCAAAAACATTGTAGATTTTGTTACATCACATGAAAGCTGAAATAAACTTATAAGGTCTCCATTTCTATAACACTGTCCATTCACCCTGTGAAAGGATTACAGTGCACTTCAGGACTGCCAAACAGCACTAGAAATCATGATTTTCCTGGTATTTTTTATTAGTGGTATTCAGGCTTAATATAGACACTTGTTTCAACTTGTTCTGGTTGAATTTAAGAAAGATAAATAGAACATAAACCAAATATTTCAATATCATGACATGGTAATATTTGGTAGGAATAAATGTGGTGTGACCATTTTTTCATTTATATACAATAAGATCTTATCATGAGGTCTCTTTATTATTAGATGTGGGCTTCTTTCTGTGGCCTTCCAGTGAAAAAATACTGTTTGAAACATCTCCTCCAATTTTAAACTTTAGCAAGGACCAAGGCAGTAAGGAGTTTAGACATATTATCATGGCGGTTACACTGACCATGCTAGTTAAGTTTCTGTCTGCTCATCTTTGCATATAATCTGTTTTGCAAAGCACTGCAGAGTGTATGTGTCAGGTCATTATTTGAGTGCTGCAGGATCAGCTGCCTCATCTCTAGACTTCTGTTTAGTTTCCTTTTATTTCATTTCTTTACTGTACTGCATTTTTTCAGTGGAAATAAATTGTCAGTACACATGTCAGCATGGAATTCTCATCTAAACCCCTCAGGAAATATTTTCTGGAACTGCAAATACACAACACACCAACCCTGGCAAGTAATATATTTTTGTACACATTTTGTGTTCAAAAGAAATCATGGATGATTTTGCTTATTAGCCATGTAGAAGCATTTCTTTGGGTGTATTTTGCTTTCACACAGCAAATATGCAAATGTATTTTGCCACTGTTATTACATTATTAAGTGTTTGAAATAATATTTTACGCTTAAATAAAATTTTAATGTGTAGAATGTATTTCAAACCTTTAAATTTGGTCAGATGAAAAGAAAAAAGTGCACAATTCAATTCCTGTAGTCCATGGAATTTTATTCTAATCAAAAACAAGGTTGGTGATTAAGAATGTCTGTGTGGAGTGCAGAAGTGCCTGATCACTCCTGCATTGTGTAGGTGACAATGTTGTTATGGTTTATGGAATTTTATCTTTTTCACTATGACTTTTCTCGAAACATGGGAAGCATTTCCTCACACATGTAGTTTCACACAAGTGTGTTGAAAATTAAACAATGAACCCAAAGACCTAATGTTAACCCCCCAAAATTTAGAAAATCCCAAAGTTGAGGTGGCATTCAGTGCTTTAAGTGCTTTTTTGGCTATGTGTGACTTTGCAGCTTTTAATCACTTCATGCTATGATTTTTTCATTTTCTTTCATAGGACTCCTGCCTTTTCTGATTTAGCTGTTGGGGGTCACTACAAGGGATTAATTTGGGTTGAGAATTAGGAGAAAGTCTGTATTTAAGGTTTGCAAGGCATGAGAACTGAAGCAATGATTTCAGAACAAAAAAGGAAGTTTGACCTTATGTTTGAAGTAGTTGAGTTGTTACCAACAAATTGAATTTCATCTTTGTCTCACCTCAGAGCTGCTGTGAGTGCTAGGCAAAATTAACATTTTCAAATGTTTAGTAATTTTTCTCCTCATTTACTCTTGCCCAGCTTGGATCCCTTGGCCCAGCCTGTAAAAATGCTGAATTCTCTGAGCTGAAGTGGGAGACAGTGTGTATGTATGCACAAGAAAATCCTATTTGAATGTGACAGATGAGGTTGGCATGCAGTAGTAATATAGTTCTTAATCATGCCCTCAATATGTTTTACATGTGCTTATTTTATCATTCAATACAATGCAGTTTTACATTATTGTATCTAAAACGCATTTTAAAAAATAGGAAAAAAATCTATACAGGTCTTTTGAATTAATTCAGACTTGCTTCAATTACATATTCTGCCAAAGGATGGCCCTCATTTCGTCACCTTAAATCACAAAGATCGTTGCATCTTCTTTTGAGGACAGAACATAGAAGCAAATGTACTGCCATCATGGCACCCAGCACTGCAGCTGAAAAATGATAAAAGAATGCTCCTAATAAATCTACTTGCTGCTTCAAGCAGAACTAATTGTAATGGGAAAAAATGTTCAGTTTCCATGCAACATTTTTCAGTCAGAATTTAGGAGTATTTTAAGGTAGTTCACAGAAAAATTACATAGTGGAATTCACTAACTGCATTTTTCTTCCATGGGTGTGAATATCATGATCTATGTTATGATATGGTCATAAGGAATGATAGAATTAGACATTTTTGTGTTGATGTATTTTAAAGTTTCTTGAGAAGGGTTTAACTAACACTTTGGTTTCTTGTGTGATGTAGAAAGAAAGATGTTTTTTAATATAGCAGCTGGATAATATTTGGTTATTTTGAAGTCATTGTTGTCTTCCTAGGTTTGTGAGGAGCAGTAAAACATTGTCACTGGAGTGAGTTCCTTAAAATTGAACAAGAGAAAATAAACCAAATCTGTAAGGCCATGTGAAAATGTAACAAGTCCTTACAACACCTGTGCCCTGTTTTAAGAACTTAGCACAGAAATGGGTTTCACTACCAAGATGGTAAAAAAAGTGTGAAATTTTAGTGTATCTCAGTATCACCTGGCTGAAGTGTTGCCAAATGTGTTTTAGCATTTGCTTCTGAGGTATCATATTTAAAAAAATGAGTTGGCACAGCCTCTGTTATTTTCTGGCAAACAGGTATAATACATCTATGTAATGAATAATTTATACCATAAAATGTTCCAAAAATAATCAGCCTTGAAATTAACTTAAGTTGGGGCTTGATTTATGAATAGCAAATAAGTTAGTTCGTTGTAAATCCCCAAATTAATCCAAAAACTCAGATGCACTTAGTTGGCACAAGATTCCCATAGTCTAGGTGGAAGGCTTACGTTTCAATAAAAAAAAAAGAAAAAAAAGAAAAAGAATGGTTAAGCACTGGAAAGTATTTGTGGAACAGATGCTTACTTTTAGTATTTTGATTCTTCTGTGCATCAAAATCAATTTTACCAGTTCAAATATTTCCTGGTGCTGACTGCCAGATCCTCATCATGGGCTTATAGTGCTTGTAATTTTAGGTGCAGCTTAACTGTATTTAAAAAAAGTACCAGAAAATTATTAATACAATATAGCATTGTCTTTCACATGAAAAAACATTGTCTGAAAAAGTCTCTTTTTGAAAGATGATAGTGCAACTAATACCAGCCAGTTATTTAAAGAATTAAGAAAATGGAATATAGGGCTATTTTTTAAAATGTATTATTGTTGTTTCAAACGCAAAACGAAATTTCTGATTCTGAAAGATAACACTGAGATAGATCAAAAAAGTAAGGTAAAAATAAATTACCAATTAGGAGTGCAAAGTGAAATACATAATTTTTTTCTTTGCATTAAACTTTGACAAAAAAACAGCAGTTAAAATAAACCTGATAAGAGTCTCTTTTCCCTGTGGTATATTCTTAGAAAATTGAGATTTAAATATGCACTGCAGTTTTAAATTACACTTAAAAAAGAAAGAAAGAAAGAAAGAAAGAAAAAGAACCATTTTAATGGCACTTGGTCCAAAAATTTTTTAGTTTACAAGTTCATTTTCTTCCCCCTATTTTTTGTTATGCAGAAGAAGGAAGAAATCCCTTGCTGCTTACCTTCGTTTGCTCTTTTTCATAGACAACCCAGCAATACAGAGTTTTCTCCAAAGCTGAAACTTGGCACAATGTTCTTGGTCTTAGTGTGAGAGCAGTAGTTCTTCACAAGCTGCTCCATCCAGCTTGTGTCCCTCTCCACAGGAAGCTTCAGGATCAGCCTGCTCCACTGGGTTCAGGAGTCCTGCCTGCACAGCTGCTCCAGAGTGGGCTCCTCTCTCCATGGGGACACAGCTCCTACCAGGAGCCTGCTCCAGCACAGGCTTCCCACAGGATCACAGCCTTCCTTGGGCATCCACCTGCTGTGGTGTGGGGCTCCTCCAGGGCTGCAGGTGGATCTCTGCATCCCTGTGATCCCCATGGGCTGCAGGGGCACAGCTGCCTCGCCATGGGCTGCGCCATGGGCTGCAGGGGAATCCAGCTCTGGCACCTGGAGCATCTCCTGCTCCTTGTTCTGCACTGACTTTGGTGTCTGCAGAGCTGTTCCTCTCACTCCTTTCTCCAGGTGCTGTTGTGCAGGTTTTTCCTACTTCTTAAGTACATCCTTGAGGCATCACCACTGTTGCTGATGGGCCAAGCCTTGACCAACAGTGGGTCCCTCTTGGAGCCAGGTGGTGTTGGCTCCATCAGATGGAGAAGCTTCTGGCATCTTCTCATAGAAGCCACTCCTGCAGCCCCCTGCCCTGCTGGCAAAACCTAGCCAGACAAACACAATACAAAAATGAAGCAGATTTATTTTTATGAGGCTTTGTATCGTACAAATCAAATTATTACTGAGGTAGTCCTACTTTTCAAAAGTTGTCTTGATCATTTTGCTTTGTTGTGATGAAAAATACATTGCTGAAGTAAAAAGCTGGATGGCTGAAATTAGAAACAAACTTGTTCATTAACAATTGCTTTGGTTAAAATACACACCCAAGTCCAATTGCTAGTGGAACTTTTAAGAGGTACCTGATTAATATAAAATTGGAAACAAATCATAGACAGCATAGAAGTTGTACATTTTTAATGCATGTAATCTAAACATACACAATCTAATATTTAAATGACTAAACCTCTAGTTTGTGTATAATAAATAATACTTACTCTAAGGTAGTGGATAAGGAAGCAAAATCTCTTCATGGGCAGCTGTTCAAAATGCTGCTGCTACTCTGTACCTTCTTTAGGTTATGCTTCTAACAAAATCTGCTTGCAGTTATGGTTTATCTGGGTAATAGCTCTGCTGCTGAATCGTGACTTACTCTCCCTAAGCCATGACAAAATGAAATTACAGCCTACGTGGCCTGTTGCTGTAGTACTGAGAGGCAAGAAATCTCTGCTGGGAGCTGGCTGCAGTTGGGCAAAATCCAGAAATCAGCTAGTGTCATGATTGAAATAAAGCCACTGAATGTGGTTTTATGCTAACACAGCATGAAAGGCTAAAGCAACAGAAGCAGTTTTTGAGCTCTGAGCAGCACACCACAACAGGAAGATTTTATACATCCTCTTTGGGGTACACCTGTGCATATTCTCAAAGAATGTGAGAAGGTTGAAAGAGGAGTAGTGTATAGGAAGGACAGAAGAAACAAGGTTGCTTGCACCTTACAGAACTGTAGGCTTTCTCTTTCTTGCTTTTGAAAGTTGATTTCTAGGTATGCACAATATTGGGAAACACTGTGAATTTTGGATATTGAAAATGATATATTGAAATTTAAGAGACACAGAAATACTGGTTTTAATGCAAATTTTCTCATTTTACATTCCTTTTCGAGTGAAGTCACAAAAGGAAGATACATACGTGTCACAGTTGCTTCATGGTAGCTTCCAAAGAATCATAGCTTACAGCACTGATGTACATTCAGATTTACTTTTGTCAATCCAGTTCTCTTCCTGCTTCTGGAGTTCCCAAAATAAGGAGCTCATTGGGTATTGATAATTAGACACTTCATGCTGACAGTGGAGCCATAAACAAATTTATCAATAAATTGTAATTGATCACCACTACTTTCAGTTAAGAATCAGTTTGGAAATTTAGATTGTTATACTTAGTTAGTAAAATGTGTTGAATTTGGAAGTGTCTGAAAAAGTATGAATTAAAAAAAAAGCTTGTAACTGACCTCAATTTTTAAACCTTTTGAGTCTTGATTAAATTCTTGAGTTAGATGAGATAGCCTTCCAGGAGAACAGTATTGAAAAAACCCCATTTCCATTGTTAATCTTGTTTGATTTGAATATTCATCAAGAATTAAGCAGTCAACAGGAGATTGCAAGGTGTGTGCTTTGCAGTGACATAAACAGGGACTCCTGATGTGCAAAGGTGTGTCTGGAGGCTGGTGGCATCCTTTTGCACCCTAATGTTGCAAAGTGCTGTTCTCTTGCTTCCAGATTTCTGAGATAAATTTCTTAACCTAGGACTATATTTCTTGTCTTATATTTTGCATAGAACTAGAAGGTATGTAGTTAAAGAAGAATTATATCTTTTAATTCCTCATTAGTCCAGCTTTATTACTCTGCAGGTTATTTTAGCACATCACCTATACTCATATTCTATATGACAGAAGAAGAATTAGATCTTTAATTGTTAGTCTCTGTATAAGATTTGAACACATTATCATAGTTACTCAATTAAGTGCTCATGTTTACTCTCAAGGTTGATTTTATTTTCAAGTCTTTCAAAGAAATGTAGCCATAATCACTTTAAGTAATGTGTCACTCCTCAGTATAAATTGCTAACGCTGCCTGGGCAAAATCTAATCATATTGAACAAGGAGAGAGAAAAGTCGAGGCGGGGGGGGGGGACCAAAAAAAAGTGCCGTTTTATGAAGTGCTAGGCAAGTAATGAATTCTAGTACAGTCAAGATTTGCTTTTCATCATCATGTTAGATAGTGGAAGTGAGGTTCAGTTGCCATTCTAAAACAGAAATTCTCTTAGTGGTAGCCACATTTAATCACATTTCCCAGAAGACAGCTGGATATTGCCAATTCTTGCTGTGTCAGCCACTTTCTCTGCAAAGGAGTATCTCATCACTTGGATTTTAGCATTCTGTAGCAGAAAAGTTCCATCCTCTTAAAAATGGCTCAGCAGATAGCTTGTGTGGGAATATAACTGCAAGAGCATTACAATCAGTTCTACCAAGAAAATGCATGACTATTACATGGAATTTTAAGATGGCTTTTGAAAAGATTTTCACAAAACCTTTAAAATGTATAGTGCATTGTTAAATTCTAGTAGCAATTAAGTTTATCTTAGATTTTGTAGTAAATGTGGCTTTGGTAACTGTTGAAAATTATTATCTGGTTCAGTGGTTTGAAACATCTTTGTGCGTGTTTGAAAAGTCTTAAGTATATTTCAGCTGTGACAAACATTACCAAAAGATTTTATGTGTAGAAAACCTTGGAATCTGTAGATATCAAAATTTTTTCTAGCTACTAATCTCATGAAGATGGAAGGGCAGATGTTATCCTTTCAGATGTGATATAAATAGCTGAAGAAAAATGTCAAAAAGAAGATAAAATAGCAAGATAACTCCATATTTATAGACAGTACCCACAAGTGTACTTTGAGTGAGTTAATCACATCACATACTTATTTTGGGAAAGAGAAGGGTGTCAGCAGAGTGATACAGTCATTGACATAATGAATATTAAATCTGTAACCAATCCAATGCAATAAATAAGGATACATGTGAGATACTAATATTTACAAGCACATTTTGAATCACTTGAATATGCATTTGCCCTACCACATTCTCCTACTGCTTAATATCTCCACTGCTTGTTTAGCTAAATGTATTGCACAAGACAGAGGAATTGCAGAACACAATGATGTTCTAAATAATTTGTTTTGTAACTTGCTGGTGGTAATAAACTTCTTGAAGGTCTTTAAAATGTTTGTTTTCATGTAATGGTAACTTCAAGAATCTTAACATTTAAAGGTAATTATGAGAAAATACAAAAAGATTGAGATTTGGGAGCTGTGGCCTATTAATCTGTTAATAATTCTCTCACTGAATGAGCTAGTGACCTGTTATTGTTTATGTGCTTTCTGGGTATAGCATAGACAGAGACTGAAAAGCTCCTTTAAATAAGAATAGTAAAATAGTCAGAAGACAGTAGATATGCTGGCTAATAGACAGTGAATGATTTTACCCACTGACTCATCCCTCCATGCAAAACAACCTGCTTCAGCTAAAGAACAATAAAATGGTTAGGCATTCCCTTGGGAATATTATTTTGAACCCTCTTAAGAAGAGGAGGAGGGAAGTGAGCTGAGATATTTGCTATGATATGGAATGTGTTTACCAGTTAATTCAGGGCAGCAATCAAACCATTGTCTGAAAATAAGGCATAAAATATGTCTGTCTCTCTTATGTTCTCTCTTTTGATTTGGCAAAAATTATAATGGAAAAGGTAGGGACAATTCCTAAACCCCAGAAAGCTTACAGTGAACCTCAGGAGGAGGAAGGGAGACTGTTGATGATCCAGGATAACACTGCTGAACTCTGAAAAAAGCTGGTATTTAAAATACCCTTTTATTTTGGAAAATCCTATTACTAGCTTAAATGGTTCTACATTCTGGTATTCTGATTTTGATGGATTTTATTTTGGTTAAGGTCAGAAATGCATTTTTGAAAAGAATCACCCAGTTGCCACCACTTGCTCTGCTTTGGTTCATATTGTGCAGTGGTTTTAGGAGCGTGCAAAGTGAATTTCTGTCAAGGGGCGCTAAAACCTAGGGTGTATTCTGACTGCTAATGGGCATGCTGTCTTCATGACCAAACTAGCTGTACCTTTGAGATATGAGTTCTGCATCTGGCTGGTCCTCAACACCAACTGCTTTGCCCCAAAGAGCTGCTCCTGTCACACCACAGTTTCCTGGTATGAAGTGACTCTTACGTTTACTGTATCGAAGATATATTTATGTTTCAGTTTCATCTATTAAAAGAGTTGTTTTATTCCTATTTTGTTAAGATAATTAGTGGAAATCTTGTATTAGTAGTCTCAAGATCAAAAGCCTAAAAATTAATACACAGATCTATATTGCTAGGGTAGCAAATTTTATCATTTGTCTGTTTGTATAAGCACTGTATGCTTTTAACTGAAAGCATATGATCTACAGTGATAAGGAACCATATTTAAGAGTAAGGGACTTGCTGTATGTTTTCTAGTACAGATGAGAAAAAAAAAAGGAATTTTGCCTGGTAGGAGTAATCTCTAGGAAAAAAACACCACAGGGAAAATATAAATATGCTTCTAGGAATGAGGCAGTAAAGTTGACATTTTGTGTGAATTTAGCCTCATCATTCCATGTATCATTTGCAGTGTTCTTAATTAGGGAAGAATGGGGAATTTCCAGGCCTTTATGAGGATGCTTTAAAGCTGCAGCAGTAGTTGTAACCTTTCAATTCCTATGAGCTCAGCAAAAGACAGCTGATTAATGTCACATCTTAAACTGTGTCAACTGGGCTGTTCATTCCCTTTTTCAGTAAACATCCCATTGTCAGTGCAGCTCAGTGTGCTAGCATAAAATATCCTAGTGTTTTAGCTGGCTACTTTAATTAATGAGTATGTATCTCTGTTTACTAGTATAAAATTAAATGGAAATTTTCTTTTATTATTCTAGTGACTAGCATGAATGAAAAAATCAAGAGCACCCACAAAATAGTGTTGCTGGCATTTGTTTGAAGCTTCTCAAAGGATGTGAAGGATACTTTTTTTAATTTGGCATATTCAGATATTAGAGAGATCTCGGAGTGTGTAGGAAACATTTTTATACAAAGCTTTTTATAGGAAGCTATTGTTAATTCACTCTTTTAAAAATGTTTTTATAGCTTTGAATGTTTTACTTTTCTGCTTTATCAGCTGAAAATAAATGATGGTAGTTTTTAAGAAGAGAGAAGGATAGGAAGAACAGGAGTGAGAAAAGCATGATGACAAAAATAATGGGACTACAAGAAGCACCCTTGGCATAAAAGGAGATCTGAAAGCACACACACATTCATAAGAATGAGAAAATTCCACTTGGAAAATACACAGAAACCCTTATAGGGGAGAATGGGGTGACTTAAGAAAAAGGATTGCAGCAAAGTGGAAAGGAGGATTTGGGGAACACACTGAGAGCTTTCTCCTGGAGAAGGTTAGAGTGCTTATAGAAAAAAACCTCTGAAAAAACAGGTGGGTTCCATGTAAAGATAATTTAGAGAGCTATAAAACTTACGTAACAAACTTAAACTGTAAAAAAGGATGTACTGAACAATCCCTTTCTTTTCTATTCGTTTTTGTTCTGTTCCCTTTATTTTTCTATTTCATCTTGCCACTGAAATAAAATTCTGGAAGTGAGGAGATATGAAAACAAGTCTTGATTTAAAAAGTAGCCTTTGACAATTTTGTGATTCTTTTGGCGATCACACATTTTAATATAACGCTGTTTTGCATTATGTTGGGAAAATCTGGACTTCAAGGAGTTGAAAACCAAGAATCAGTGCTGATGAAGATGTAAGGAGCTAAATAAATATTACTTAAAGGACTTCTCAAAGATGAAAAAAAAAACCCCACAACCCTATGAATGTGCTGACCCTGTCTTGAGAATTAAGTTAGATGGTACAATTTAAAGCTTTGTTCCAACATCTGACAGACACACTCTGCATGCTGATGCATAATATCTGAAGATTGTGTGCTTGAAAGAAAGCCTTTTTTGAGCTACATTCTATTTTTGTTAGAATAAAGCAGCTGCTTTTTGGAGCAGAGATCTTCTCAAGTGTTCAATCTTCTCATTCAAGTTAAGAATTAGCCAAATATTGTGAGCAAATTTTGTGTATGCTTTCTTCCAAGCTGCTGAAGTAGACTAAAGCAAAGTATTTTGACCATAAATAGTGCAAATGTACAGCTTGACCCTAAGAGATGAAAGTAAGTTTTCTTCTGTACCTTACTCCCAAGTTGTCACTGCCTCAGTAACACAAAAGCACAGAAAGTTTGGAGCATTTCAAACATGGCTTGAAAAGAAATACAGCAGGGTAAAACTTTCTTCTAGAGAGTCTATATGAAGGGATGCTATGATCTGCCCCATATCATTTCTGAAGGAATAAAACTTTGCTTAAGGAAGGAGACAACTGCAACCCCAAATGTAGCTTTACTAATGGAGTTACTGTAGCTGCAGCACTGCTGTCCAGGCGTGATACCAGATGACCTTGTAAATCTGTTGTTTAGAAGGTCTTGTTTTAAATGTTGGGTGTAAAATGCCCAAGTAATTTTGTAAATATGTTGAAGTAATTGCAATACTATCTAATATACATACAGCTACACAGTAAACATGTACCCAGAGTACCAGATTAATGTTACATACACCTCTGGTGTGTGAGCTGCAACAAATCAGAGTCCACTTTACTATGGCTCTAGATGCTTGTGCTGTGCTTGAGAATTTGTTTTGCGACTCCTGAGGTTTGGATTTGGGAGTCTTTTTGTTGGATGGTGGAAAAAAAAGTTTGGAGACATCAGAGCGGTACCAAACAGGCACAGGGAAAATGAAATATCCTGATCCAGCTGTAATAAATTATGTGTGGACTGTCATAAAAAGCTTTTTGAACTAAATAAAATAACATCTACAAACTCTGTCAGGTATAAAATGAGGACAAAAATAACTTTTTTAGGCTATAGTATCTGCCTGTAACCTAATTCACAATACAAAAAATATAGCAGAACAATACATAGGAAGGAAGTGTGGACAAAGAAAGGGAGAAAGTACTGAATTAGTCTTACATGCACTGATAATAGCACAGTACAGCAGTGTTGCCAATATATTAATATCCTGCAAAAGGATAGTCTTATAAAATCTGTTGCTCTGGTGCACCAGATAATTACCAAATTATGCAAGACATAGGACATTTAATGCACACACACACACACATACAAAAATAGATACGGGTTTTTTGCTTTAGTGAAGAAATTCTAAAAATTCCTGGTGATGATATACATGTTCATACAGAAATTGTTGGCAATAGTTTAAGCCATACTATATCTGTGGTCAGTAGTTTTAATCCATGACAATAACAGAGAAGTTGTTTTCCTTATTTTATACACACAGGATGTGTTTAGTGTTTTCAGTGGCTATAATTAGAAGTTTAATTCCTTTTTTGTATTCTAATGTGGTTTTATTAATTACAGCATTTTAATAGATAATTTTTAATACAGTTCAAAGACTTCTGGGGTCAGAAAAGGCAGCTATTGAAAGGGTTGCTAAAAGAATAACTTTTGAATGTTGGGAAATAGTGAATGGTGAGAAAGAAAAAAGGAAATACAATAATCCAGGAGACTTTGATTGAGAAGGTGGAGAATTCAGTCCCACGAGAGGTAGGATTAGTACACTGAATAATGGAAATGTAGAAAATACGTGAGCTAGAAAGGGGAAGCTAATTCAGGTTCCAGAGGTCAGTGAATGATAATACCTTCAAACAGTAAAATGTTCTTCTTTTTTCTGTTTCTATTTGCGTGTGATAAAGTTAGAAAAAAATAGATACGAAAAACATTTTGAGAGTGCTCTTTCTAGCTTTAAGTAATTTTTTTTTCTATTTGAAGAAGGCATCCATAGAAAACAGATGACCCTGTTTTCTTTCATAGTTTAATTAAACACTTCTAGTAAAATACTAAAAGTAGCAGCATTCTTATTTTAAAACAAAAGTTAAGGTGGGAATTCACCTTTTGCACTTGGAAAGCTGGGTAGATTTCAAAGATGAAAGTATACTTTGTCAGTGCTGTAGTTTATTGGAAGATAAAGAGATAATAATAAACTTTTACCCTTATTAATTCCTTATTAATACCCGTATTAATTAATACCCTTATTAATTCCTTGTATATTGCAAAAGGTGTTTGAAAAGAAAAAAGGCAAAACTAGTGTGAGGCTAAAGAATGTAATTTAATGTCTGTATTTGTAAAACAGATAATTATATAGGTTTTTGTTTTGTTTCTGTTTCTAAAAGAAGGCAGAGGTTTTAGACACAGCTTAAGGTTTATTGCTTGAACTGAACTGGTTTCACAGTGGGCTGAGAAAGAGACCTTGTTGTGTTAACAGTGTATAAACATAGAAGTCATCATCCCCTTCCCCAGAGAGAGAAAATAGCCAAGGACATAACAACAGTGTTGCCTCTGTGACTGGCAGCATAGGAGGTTAGCCACATGAATGTTAGAGGTTGCATTTGTAATTTCCTATCTTTGGAGAGGGCAGAAGAAGAGAGGATATTGTCAGATGTTGAATAAAAGCAGCATGAAGAGAATGACAAAGGCATAATAAAAGACAAAGGGAAATTTTACAACTGTGGAGCATGACTTAAAAGTTTAAAGCCCATATTCTTGCTTCATTAACTAACCCAAGGTAAAATCTGAGGAACAGCAAAGTGATTAATCTTGCATGTGAGTAGATTGAGATAAACTCTATGTTTCTCCTTGGGGATTTGCTTTGGTCACCTGTGAATCGTGGTGAGCTACAGAGACCTTGTCTGCAGCAGATTTCTGAAATTCTGGCTAAGATGTTGCGAATACTTTCAAAGTATTCCCCTGGGGTGTGAGAATAAGAACAGCAGGAGTGGTTGCTCTGCTGCTGGAGTGATGTTCCATGGTCTGGGCTGGAGAGGCACTGTGTGTCTGACCCAGGAAGGCTTTTGCTGTGCAGGCTGGAAATGACACTCTGTGAGGCTACCAGCACTTTAGCACTTCAATAAAAATGTGCTAATTTCATCCCATAGTGCTTCAACTGTAAGAAGCTGTCTTCATGTTTCAGAAGGGCCTTTATTTCCCCCTCGCTTTTGTAAGTCTAAAGGGGGACAAGTATTTCTACTTTGTTACTGTTAGAAGTCTTTGTTAGTAACTTTGGCGTCCAATTCATTACTGCAGTCATGTTTTCACAGCCTGGTGTGAGAGATAAACCCTGTGCAAATGAAGACAGCATCCATTTTCTTTCTACCTCAGGCCACACAGAATTGATTGGGGTAATAAAATGATAGTACGATGTAATATACTGACGGCTCTTTAATTTGAAAGCTAGTTCCAGGCTGATTCAAAACTTGTTTAAAGCTAATTTATGACTTGTGTAATTCTCAACTGGACCAAGGTAAAGGATGATATATGAAAAACGATGCAGAGCTAACATAATATATTCAAACTTGTCAGCTTGAAATCATCTATAAAGGATTTGTTTCAATCTCATTTTAGTTATGTTTTAAAGAAGCAATAGCAGAAAGAATAGTGACTGTTAGGCTGATGTGAACACTGTTGTAAGACACTGTTTTTCCATCATCATGTTTCAAATGGAAGTTATTGAGCTTTTTAGGAAAGTATTTTATAGATAGTTTAAAAATGTAGAAATATACATTGCTTTTTCCTTTTCTTTAAAATGAGAAGTAATGTCGGGTTTCTATTTTCTTAAGCTAGTATCTGTGCTGACAGTAACATGGATTGGTAAAAACAGCATTTTGCTACCATGATGTTCACTGTGTGCTTTGGCTGTATATGTATATACATATATGTATATACAGACTACACATGTCTGTATATACATACATGTATTCTATTTACATATACCACACATACCTGTATATGTGTCTCAATCTGGAATTAAAGGTCTGGTTTTTGAAAAGCAAAATGTGAGAATAATGAAATTCTTAAATTAAGTCACAACATCGGCATAGCATAAAACATAAACATCTCCCTTTGAAATCTATCACTTTCATGTAGCTTGCAGATGAAATCCACATCTGTTCTGTATGCATTATTGATTCTTCAGCATACTGTGCCAGTGTTCCTTCTGCACAGAAAAGCACAAAACTGAAAGCACAATGTGTGCTCCTGTATGGTAGATGCAAAGAGTAAATACACCAATTGGAGTGAAGGGAAGAAGAGAACTGAATACTGCAAAAACTAGTAAGCAGATTCTATCCCAGGACTAGAATATCTGGTTTGTTATGTATTTGTGTCAATATATAATTAAAATATATTTTTTTGCAGAAAAGAGATTGATCAAGCCTATGCAGATGTGTTGTCTTAGACTGCATGAGCATTTAGATCACAGGAAAACAGCCACAGTTAAAAGCAGGGCTATCTTTCTTGTATAAACATAGTAGAATATCTACACATTTCATTTCTCTTCAAGGTTTTGTAAGTCCAAGAAGTTTCATGTTCTGAGGAGCTTTGATCAAAATCTGCATTTCTCAGGAAAAAATTTATTAATGAGAATTTGGAATTTATTTTTTTATAATGCACTTATATTTTCACAAAGTATTTCTACATTTTAAAGAAGCTGGAAGTACCATTTAGTGGCTTTCCCCCATAATTTTTTAATTAATATGACTAAATACTGTGATCCATTATAAAGCTATGGATTGATCTGACTGACTTGAAAATGCAGGTTTGTGATTTTCATGTGTAGTTTGGAAAATATAATGATTAAATGAAGTGGGAAGGGCTTAAGCACCAGAAAAGACATGTACCAAAATAGTTACTGTAATTATATGTCCATAAACCACCACGTCCATCACTGCTATAGCTGAGGCTGACAGATCAATGATAATGCCATTGTCATTGTTTTCATCATGAAGGACCTTGAAAAAATAATAAAATTAAGACAGTAAATTTTAATTATTTTTGAAGTATATTTTTCCTTTTAACACCTCCTTGTTAAAAATACTGATGTAGGTCAGTGGTAATGGTTTTTTGCCTTTCCAAGTGTAAATGATGGTAATGCTTTTTCCAGTTGTTTTACTTGCCAGAGTACAAGTACCAGGATTTCTAACCAAAACTGTTGCTCACTTAGCCACCTACTCATAACACACCTGGGAGCAGCGCTGTAAAAGTTCTCATTTGCACCTGGCAGCATTTTTATTGTGGTACCATCCGTGAAAGGATCTCATTCCACTTACTGAATAGGTCTCTTTCTGAAAGCTGTATTTCACATATAGTCAAAGTAGTTCAGAACAGCATAGATTGCCTGTGTTGCATATTTAGATTGCAGAATAGTGTGGATTGGAAGGGACTCACAAGGATCATCAAGTTCAGCTCTTCAAGTGAGTGGCCCATACTGGGATCAAACCCAGGACCTTGGCATTATTAGCCCCATGCTCTGACCAACTAACAGTGTGAAAAGAGATAATAAAACCAGAGCAATTGGGAAGGGAGGCATATTTGCTTGGATTGGTTTCTGAATAATAAAGTAAATTAGGCTTCCATCCATCTTTCTAAAAATAGAAGTATTAAATTAGCCAGCTGGTTCTTAGGAAAAGGATAGCCAAGCTGCTGGGGAAGAAGATGCTCAAGATTTGATACAAAAAAGAATCCATGGACCTGTTGAGACAAAGAAATGTAACAGGAATGTAAGCTTACCAAATTGCAGTTGCTCAGATAATTTTTGAAAAATACTGTTTATTATTTTAAAAAAGCAACTGAAAATGGTTGCCATCATTATCTGGCCACAGGTAATAGCAGCATAACAAAAGCTTGTTCAGGTACAAAGTACAAGCAGAATTCAAGGAGAAAAATCACTGAACCAATGGATTCAGACAAGTGTATAATTTTCTTCCCGCAGATGTGTTTGTTGCCTTTGTTTTTGTAAGAAACACAGAAGAGCTTCTGGAAACATATTGAGCTGATAAATGGCATTGATTTAACTTTTTCAAGGAGAAAACAGTACTGTTCTGTACTCAGAGTGAGCTCATGGCTAATTGAGTAAACAAGAAAAAATATCCTCATCATCATAGTTCACTGGGACCAAACTGAGGTGGCCTTTGAGAGAGATTTTTGCCTCTACAAGTCCGGGGAAACCAGTGAGCTGTCAGGATGAACATGATGTAAATTTCCTTTTGATGGCATATATAGCATGGGGAAAATCAGACTTTTATTATCAGAGTGCTAGAGATGTTTCTCCTTGCAGCTCACTCTGTTTGGCTGATATTTTTCTAAGATATCTCTTTTTTTCTTTTGTTCCACAGATCCAACATTATGCCCATAAAACTGTTCAGTGCAATGGCAGTTGGACTTCACTGTTAACATTTTAATTGATGGTATTCTTTAGTCTTCACTAAAAGCTATTTTTTTTCTGAAAGCTGGTTTTTTTCCTAAAATATCTTCCTCGAATTTTAATGTGTCATGTCACTAAATGGCCCAGAGCATCCTTTTTTGACATCACAGAGAGGTGATGCAATGAGAAAGGTGTAAAACATCTTAATTAGAAATATTTAAGCACAGAAGTATTTTTTCCACTTTATAGTCTTCGGGAACTCCCTCCATGTGTTAATTTTTTTACAGTAACTGGTCTCACCAGATGTGATTCTCTGATTCAGTAATGGTTGTTGGACCAGTGCTCACTTTTTCCCTTTCCATGCAATGGGCTAAACTGCAATTGCTGAATATTATCATTATGAAATTTTAATTTACTTCTTACAGGTTGTTATGTTTGAAAACTTAATAATGAGCTCTGCAGCTTGCAGTTTCCAAAAGTATAATCTTGATTTCATTGCAATTAGTGAATGTAGAAAGAAAGTGATATATCAAAAGCACATACTCTACTTGCTAAGTGACATCTAAAATACCTTCTGTAATGAGCATTACGACAAGCACAGTAGAGATTGTACTGACTAGTGGATTTTTTCTCTGCATTAAAATATCTCAGTCTATGCTGTTATCAAAGCCTCTGTGTGAAGCAGTGAAGGTATTGAAGTGGCTTTTATTTTGAATGATTAAGTCACGTTTCCTGGCAAAATCAAGGCAATTTGGAAAATAGAATGTAAATTACTTAAGAATTTTTATTTATTGTACTGTAATGTTAAATTTACTAAAAGATAGCAAACTCTACTAACTTCTTTAACTTTACCAGGTTGTGTGCTATACTGGTTTGCAGTGACTGGTAAAATACATTTGTTGGGGGTTGTTCTAGCATGGCCCAGCTGTTTTGCAGAAGCATCCTCCTGCCATAAATGGACAAAATGTAATATTCCCTTCCTTGCAGTTCAGGAGCAGGGGTAGGTATGGGTAAAAAACCATGCTGATTCAGAGCTTTGCAATTCTGAAATGCTATAACTACTTCATAAGTCTTAAAATGCTCTAATGAAGAAAATATTATTGTCTCAAGAGAAAATATATGACAGATGTTTTTTACTCAGGCAAAAGAAGTTGCCCAGAATAAAAAGAGTAGAGTTTCAGACCTCAAGTATTTTTTATTTTTCTCACTGTGCTTAAAGCACAGTTCCTCTGGGAAGTCTCATTTTTTGGCGTGCCACATCAACACGCTGCTGAGGGGTCTGTTTGTGTCTGTTGCCCTCAGGACTCCGAGCCGTCAAATGAGGTGGTCTCAGAGGCCCCAGGTAACGTGGTACCCTCTACCTCAAGAAGTAGCTCTGAAGAGCTGGTATCGGTGGCACAGAAACGTCCAGAAGAGGTAGGACATTCTGTGTCTGTTTTTTTCCAAGATTAACTGTCGGGGAATACACATTTGCCTCTGTTTTTCATGCCTAGGGTTGTACTACTAATAACAGAGACTTTTTAAAGCTACAGCTCAGTCTCATACTCCCAAATAAACAGCATGCAAGACCAAGGTAAAACTCAGGACTATTGTTAATGGTACCTACAAGTATAGTCCATAATATATGCTACTTTTTAAATACTGTTTCTTACTGTCAGTAATTAGGATTTTTTTAAATTGTTCCTATCTGTCATGCCTTGACAGTAACAGGAGATTCTGTTAGATTCTGGCTAAATAAACTTCATTACACAGAAGAGTCAGAAATAGAAATCTGTATATAGGTATGTAGCTAGATACAAACTTTTATCATCCTTCACAAAATTTCAATATGTCTTACTTCCGGTTTGTGTGAAGGAAAGACTCTTTCTGAGATCGGGCCTTTCTTTGTTCTCTTGCTGTCAGAAAGTGATGTAGTATGGTCATAAGTTCATACTTCCTGTTGCTGTAAGCAAAGGTGCTTGTAAGGTAGTTCCATAGGGCAGCCAATGACTTAGGGTGTTTTCTGTGCATCCCTGTCATTGTACACTATAGCCGCAGGAGAGGTTGTCTGTAGAATTCAGACTCATAACTTCATTTCACGGTGGCAATCATCTTCCCAGAGAACCATTATTATCCCTAAATTAACCTTTCCTGTGAGATGTAAGTTTTTCCTTTGTAGTAGCTTAACACTTAATCTTGGCTTATTCAAACAGTTTAGTTGGTATTATTGCTATTCAAAATAGATCAAGTACCAGGTATATAAAGACTAGTCTTTGCTGGGTTTTTTTTCTGATATTTCTTTTGACTGTAATTTTCACAGGAGAGTATGAAGTGCTAGTCATAGGAAATACAATGCCATTTATTAGTTTAGTGCAGCCTTTAGATAAATATCTTAATTTCTCTGATAGTCTTGTCACTTTGCCTGAAGAAGAGGGAAGGTGCAGAGTGTGAAGCCAGGAGAATTCTTGTTTCCTGGAATAAGACCAAGTAGATGAATTTATTTTGGGATATCACTGCATATTCCAAGATAGAAAGTCAGGTTATCAAATCTAAGCAGTCCTGAGGCTAGAGTAGTACAAGCTTTTAGTAACACTTTTTTTATGTATTCCTGAGTAGCAGAGGGACCTCTAGTCTGTGGAGAGATGTAGGATCTGCCTCTTAATTCTCAGCTTTGTCAACTTACCTCACTCCACTGGAGAAATTAAAATTGAGAGCACAGATGATGTTTAAAAACAAAAAGAGAGGAAAAGTCCTGCAGAAAGAGGAATGAAACATGGTTAGTTAGTAAAAGGTGACTAAGAGGAGGGTGAGTATACAGTTTTTGCTTTTGTGGAATAAAAGCAGCTTAGCTGTGAGGAAGAGAAAACTTCAGAGAATCAAAAGATGGAAGTACATCATTCAAAATTTTCAAACAGTTCAGTAATAGCTCGTGGAAGCTGTTTTGCTGAATGTGGGGTCATATGTTTTATAAGGGACTGAGACCTTCTACAATCATATTTACTGCAGTTGTACAAAAGAGAGAGAGGTGAGTCAGAAAGAGTTTTGTGGTTGGATTTGCAGGGAACCTTGAGAGGGGAGCACCAGTATGCTGAATTTGCAAATTCAGAACCCACCATGAAACAAACCATCTAAGTTACTCATGGGTAAGTCAGCATGATAAACAAACATTTGTGAATTACACCCTAAAAGTCAAGTCCAAAAAGTGTTTGCAGAGCTTGACTTAAACTAATGCCTTTTTATTTTTAATTTTGTTTGAAATCTTCTGGTACATTTTTCAGTATCTGCTTAATGAGCTGATAAGTGGAATTGACTACTGACTAATTTATGTCTCGTCTGAATTCAAACCATCAGCACTGGTGACCGTTGTTGAAGAAAATCTCAAATGCAGCTGTGGAATAGAGAAATATGAGAAAAGAGCAAAGCAGGCAAGGTGGCTAACAACAAAGGTTTCAGGAAGGTGGAGAAGATTTGAGAAGGTTGTGGAAAGTGGTGTTCAAACAGAGTCTTGGGCTTGCAAATGTGAGGACACACAACTTTGAGTTGGAGAAAGTATGGAAACTCCCACAAGCTGCTACATTAATTTGAATAAAACACTTTTTTTCCTGATTACAATTTGATTTTCTCTCAGATACAACAGTCTGAATCTAACACTCGGTTACTTGTGTCATCAGTAGGATGATATTTGTAGGATGTAATTTGATCACTCAAATGAGGTTTTGCTTTGCTTGTCTAGTCATTCCTCCTAATAGAAATGATGGCTGAATAAGGAGTTCTCCTCAACAGGAAGGCAGAATGGTGTCCACTCCTCCTACTGCTGCCCTTCCTCCCAACCGCTTTTGGTGCTCTAAAGTTAGATTTGATTCTGTGTTGGATCAGGACAGTGTCCAGCTATGGGGCATAGCACAAAAGCCACTGCAGAAATAATTATTGTTGAGTGTTTAGATCTACAACAACTGTGAATTTTCTGTGAATTGCACAGGTGTCCTGAATCATCTGTTAGTGATTCAGGAAAGTGTGTGTATTCATCAGTGTATTTCACATGCAGAAACCTTTTGAGTTAAAAAGTAACTGAACTGACTTTAAAATTAGAAAGATACTTCATTATTTCTTTCCACAAACTGTGCCAGCCTCTATAATTTTTAAGTTGTATAGATCTTAATGCTTGAATAATTTTAATTAGTGTCCATCCTAAAATAAGGATGTGATTGATAATATTATATATATATGTCTTGGAAGTTTTTAAGAATTGGATTTGAAAAGTGGCATTGAAAGAAGACTTCAGTGCATTTGGAAGGAAATAGATGTGTGTCATCCTAATTTCAGTATAATTTTTTTAGACCTTCCAAGCAGTTTATATAGTTGCAGCAGTTTTCCTCCAATAATAATGCTTAAGATAGTATTTTTGTTCCTACAAGACTTTCAAAATTAAAAACTACATCACTGTTACATTAGTATGCCCTTTTTTCTCTGATACTACACATTCTTTACCGTGAATGGATGAAAGGAAAATTCTCTGGATGTTGTGGTTATTTAAGATGCAGAGCTTTTAAAATGTTTTAAATATTCAAATACACTTGCTTGAATAACCCTGCAGTTGTTCAATAAGGTTGAAAGGCTGGTGTATCAGCTTTCATGACCCTTATTCTGTTTTCTGTGCTTCACTTTGCATCTGGCAGTTGCATTGGTACATATATTTAAGTTGGTTTTTGATGGATATACAGATATGCTGAAGAAAGTGGAGATTTGTTGCTGAAGTACTTTGCCTTTTTCATGTGTCTAAAGAGCAAGATGGGTGGGCTTTGTCTTCTTGATACCATTTCTCATAAGCAGCACTTTAATCCATGGGGAATGATGGTGTCAGTGATTTGTTATCTAAGTAAGAAAATGCTAGTTTTGACAGTTCCCTTAAATGCAAGTCTCATAAGAGGCATATTCTCTTGTTTAATTAGAAGTAAAATAGAACTACATGAGTTATGTGTATTAATTTCCTTTGCCAATCCTGTGGCAAATTAATTAGTCATGTTTAATAGTGTAAGCCTAGAGGCTAACAGCTGATCTTTCTGAATGTCTGCATTGCTGAACAGATACAGAGGAAAAGTTGTCCTATCCTTTCTCTTGGATAGAAAAATGAATTAAAAAAAAAAAAAAAGCACATATAAAGCATGGAGCACTTCAGGGTAAAATATAAATTATGTGTTCATAGCATATGAACTTGAATAGCTTATATGTCTGCGGTGCTTTTTGGGTGCTGGATTCAAACTATAAAAGCTGTTGTGGTTAAAAAAATATGTGTTATAAAAATCGTTGTGGTTCTTAGCTAAAGAAGGATTAAGATAGGTACCCTCTAACCTGTTTCTGTGAGACATTCAGTGCTTCCAGTTTATCTGGATAGGGCATAGACATTTTTCCATAAGTAATGTACAGCTAAGGTATAGTGATTTGTTTGATAGAAAAAGATGTGTCACACACTTAAGTAATCTGCCATTAGTTGTAAGTATGGTACAAGCATCCTAAAAGGATTGTAGAATTCAGTTTTAACTGCATTATTTCCTATACAAGGGAAGGAAATGTTGCTTGATTTCTGTTAATACAATTGGCAGCTGATACTGTTTTTTGTTTCTTGATTTATCCTTCTTCCTTGATCTTGGGCTAAAACCTTTCCCAACAAATCCCTTTGGTATTTTAAGCTAGTACAAAAGGATTTGTTTTTAACCCAAAGCTATAAATGTCATCAGCAGCATGTCCAGTCCATCCTTACAGTATTTTATTACATTGAGGTTTTTACTTTTTAAACAAAGTATGATCTTACATGTTCTGAAATGATTGAATTGAAAGTAATTCCATGGGAAAGTTTGTAATAATGCTCATGTGATAATTTTTTCCATCTGCTATTATTAGACTATTAAATAACTGAATTTCCATCACTGGCATAATCCATTTCAGAAAATAATCATCATGAAGATTAAGCACCATCAAGAAGCAGAGACATTATTTGCACTCTTAAAGAACACAAGAATGTATTACATAAAATATATTTGTATATCTATCTGTATGTATAAATGCACAGCTCTTATGATTGTACTTGTGAAAAGCCTGTGCATTCTTTTCTAAATTTCATAGGCCTAACAATATATACCCTCTATTCTGTGTGGCTGCTGGCTTGAATGCATTTAATAGAAAATTTGTGTCAGACAGTTGTTGCTATAAATGCATTCTTTCTGACCCATTGCTAATTTTAAAAAAATCTAGTGGCTGACATAGGGTGAGTTGGACTCATATTTAGTCGTGACCACTAATTTTTGGGGTTTTTTTAACTTCTGAGGAACTTCCCCAATCAGAAAAATAATTGTACAGACCTAGCAGTCTGTTTCCCTTTGAAAAATCATAAGTGATAGCTTACTAGTTATTTTGTATCATAGGTAAATAATTCCATTTTATATCAGTAGCGATACTGGAATATGATTTTGTACTCTGAACCTGCTGCTATGCTGAGATCTGCAAACAGACAAAACACCACCAAAAAAAAAAAAAAAAAAACCAACAAAAACAAAAACATGGCGTACTTTAACAAAAAGAAGAAAACATATTGGATAATCTGTGTCATCCATATCCTGGTAGACATAGGATGGATCCCTCGGGTGCCTTTCTTAGTACTTCTTTCTAGTTTTAAAGCTTCTGAGCAGTGGTGGTTTTCATACTTCTGGGGTCATTTCCTTTATGCTCCTTCACAATAAACATTCTGATGGTGTTTATTACATAATGTTTATTGCACTCCTCCCCTTTGTTTTCTCTGTATGATAGCAGAAGAGTTGCAGCAGATTACAAACCTGGGATTGAAATGCATTTCAAATATTTTCTGGATCTAAGTCAGATTCGTTGTAGAACAGACTGATAGCTGGTTCCTTGTGGAATTACTTATCGGTGATTTGGCCCATAATCCAACTCTTCTTGTCATAGTGTGTCTTCCAGTCATCAGACTCATTTATCAAAACAAGGGAGTTAAGTCACCTTTTCAGATCATTTGGCACTCAAGAGATTTGTTTGATTTTACTTTTCATGCTTCTACAAGTAATTATTATTGTTGCTGTAGTTCCCATTAATATTTCAGAACAAAAGTCGTAAGCCACATGCCTAAAGAGCCTTAGAGTCTAACTGTGTTAAAAGTGAATTAATAATGAACTGAGAAAGGAACATAATACCTTTGACTACTGAAGTGGTTCCACCGTAAAATAAACTGGAAAATACAGTTAAGCATGTAAATGCTCTGGAGTTAGGAATTCATATTTTCCTGCTAATCTCTTCACATGACTGTTTCATGTAATCTTCTTAATAACTAAATATAAAGGTCGCAAGATGGCTGGAAAATGCTGTCATGCAGTTTTGCTTTTGAAGTCAAAATTTATTTATGTATATTTAAGCTGTAAATGGCCTTATGAAATGAGGGTTCTTCTTAGAAGAACATTATTAATTTAAAAAATGAATTAGGTCTGTTCAAAATTTCCACAAATCCAAGGCATTTTTTTATTTAACCTTTTCACAGTCTCTGCCCTTCTTGAAAGTACATTCAGTCCTATATCATCTGTTACTCAGGAAGGTATTTAATACATGAGTGGGCATCATTTGCATTATACAAGAAGATTAACTTTACAAGCTCTGCTATTAATCTGAGTAGCTCTACATATTGACCTATGAAAGAACATAATTAAGTTAGCTTAATTAAGTTAGTTAATTGTTACAGTCTGATGAACTTACTATTGAGAGGAAATTAAAGGCAAATAGAAAATGGCATTCATTGGTTTGAAATCATGTTTTAAAGGGTTTCACAAAGATACTTTATATATAGATGAGAATATCTATTGTGTAATAAGCAAAGCAGATGCCATTAAAATCCCTGCAGTTTTCTCCTTTATTGCCTGACACTCATCCATATTTCTAAAAGAGATTTTAAAACCGTGCTAAAAATTTAGAAAATAACTGTTGTGAGGTTTTTTTCCCCAATACCCAAAAAATTGAATTCAGGAATCCTGTCTGCATGTGGACTACAGAGAAAAGCACACCATCTTCATTAAGTTGATTAAGTGTTATAATGTGATACTGAAGTCTCCTTTGGGGTAGAGAACAGAATTGAAAGACCCCTCAGGGCAGCGAGCAATACCCCATCATGTGTACATTCTCACACATCAGCATAAGAATGTCTTTCTCATGCAGTGATAGAGGGGAAAGGAGAGACACTCCTGGAATTTACTCTGTCAGCTGCGTTTCTGTTGTCAGGAGTGCCTGCAAGTTCACTGCAGGAAAACATTGAGGGTTTCAGCACAGATCCTGTGCTTGGATAGACCCTCCGCATGACTCCAACATCTGGGATGCATTCATCAGTCTTGATAAGCACTGATAAGTACCCTGGAGATCATCAATTCCAAGTAGATGCAATTAATAAACAGTAAGAAAAAATGGCCAAACATGCAAAAATGTGCTACAGTGAATGCTGCCAAATGAGCAGTTTATTAATCTGTGAGATTCATTAATATTACAGTGGCTTTATTTTGAAATTATTTTCTGTGAACGATTACTAGTTCTCTATTCTTTTTTTTTTTTTTTTTTAATTTGCCAGGTCTATACATTTTCTGGATGGCATTCTCAAAGATTTTAGGTTTTCTGCTTTCTTTATGTTGTAAAAATTAATATTTTAACTCAAGTGAAAACAGTATTTTCCCTGAGGTATTATTCTTTGGCATTTCCAGATCACATGAAAGGGTCATTGATCTGTGGATATATTATCTGGAAAAATAGCAGCATTGAAAGCAGGAAGGCAGTGGCATTTAGAATCACTTGTGTACAAATTTGTATTCATATTCTAAAGACAGATAAGTTTGAATTGCATTCCTACAAAGAGAAAAAAGTCTTTCCTTAAATAATCCTTAATTCTTTTTTATTTAAAAAAAATCTGAAACAATTTTTTAAATTGATAGGATAGGAAGAAGCAATTAAATTATAGCTACTGTATATTTTATGAGACACATTGTTTTTCTTTAACAGTTTCTACAAAATAATTAATTTTTGTAAATTCAATTTGAAATTAGCATGTTGTTACATTTGCCCCCTTTAAAATGTTATTGGAGCTTTAAACAACTTGTTATATTATAAGAGGAAAGAACAGCTTTGTATTCAGCTTCAATGGCATGCTTTAAATCATAATTTTATTTTTTTATACAAGAAGAGAGTGGAAAATTGATTGAAAAATTATAATTAAGCAAGCTTTAGGTGGGAAAATAGGAAGAATTTCAAGATTAGGGCTGTTTCCCTCCTGCTGAGGATTTTGATGGTTGTACTGATGTTAGTGAGCTTCAGTGTACCTCTGTGCACTATCTGGTCAGCTTTGACTGTGTTGCTTTGAGATATCCATGATGTGGCATGGTGCAATGTCACGTAAGCCACGGTTGTCATTTCCTGTGTGGCCCATACACAATGGAAGTTCTTTCCTGGAGGAAAGTGTAGTTTCTCTCTTCTATATATTATGGTCACACTCTTAATGTTCTGGATTTTGTTTCTTTGTTCTGTTCTCTCTTACCTGGAATATTTAAGAGAAATATTCTTTGGTCTTTGCATGCAGTGTAGGTATTAGAGCTCACACTGCACTACATGAACAAAACAGTGATCCTTTTTGTAGATGATAAATAATATCAGAAATGTTCTATTTTAATATGATAGTTTGAAAATATCATTAGAAACCTTTTAAGTTATTACAGGCTAGATTTGAGATAATGAAGCTTGAACAGAATCAGAGATTCCAATGTCATCCTTAAGGCAGTGAAGATAAGCAGAGGTCAGTCAGTAGTCATTAATTACGTAGGTTATATAGATTTTCTCTACCCAGTTGCTTTGGGGTTATCTCTAAACTGCAGTGCAATCCCAGTAGTGTCCCAATGCTGCTTTGCCAAACTATTGTTACTTTACATTTCTCTCACTGTTAAATGGAAAATTTAGACACTGAAGAGTTCATGTTGCCTAAATATTTCAGCACAGTAGGATCAGTGATTCATTATTTGTTAGAGTACATCTTTTTGCTATTAGTGTGTATTTTTGTGATAGTCATATACACATGAATCTACCTGAATTTACAATATTTTAAAACTAAATTTGTATTAACTTCAAGCATATATTTTCTAAAGACAGTCAAGTAGATTAACACACACTATTATTTTTCCTATAATTAATTTTTGATTTTTAAGTATGGCTACATAGCTATCATAGTGTCCCAAAACTTCTGGAATACCCAGAACTACATATTCTATATTCTATGCTGTAGCTATGGTCTTTGTTTTACTTAGAAACTGAAGGTGTTCCTGAAAAGATAGCTGAATTCAGAGAGACATAGACTGTGATGAGGAGTGGTATCTTTGGAAAGCTGGTTTCCCATTAGCCAGTCCTAGTGTGCTTTACTCTGGTAATATTCTTGTTTATGTGATTGGAATCATCACAGGAAAATAGCACACACCTGTCAATTAAGATATTTCTTTCTTCTCTCATTATGACTGCTTTGTATTATTCTGTAGTTCTGCATATGCACAATAAAGATGGAGATATGCCTACTGCATGATTTAGCCGGCTAAAGCTATTTGCCTAAAACCCCACAGATTCTGCCAGTGCTTACCAAGGCAGATGCTTGCAGAGGACTTCCCAGGGCACCTGGGAAAGGCTTTAACCTAGGGGTGTGAGATGGGCTCTGCAATTCAATGGCCACCACACTGAGCCCACACTGCTGCTGAAAGGGCAGTCTGTGTTCACAGACTGCCTGCTGCTCTTGTTGGACCAGCAGATGATGAGCTGGGTCAGTGGGCTGCTCTGGCAGAGTGATATCCATGGAGGTGAAGGACATGCATAGTTGTGGATCATGAGCTCCCTCTTCAGTGTCAGTATATGCAGCTCAATGGTCCACGGCTGACACTGAGATCGCATTGTGATTTGGATGCTCTGGAAAAACTAAATTAAAATAATATTTTAAATACTCACTAGTGTTTTTGGATTTACTGTATTAGCCAGTTCTTCTGTACTTATCTATTCAAAAGGAGCACTTTTTCCTATTTAACAGCCATATTCCGGTTTACCCCTCAAGAGTAGGCTTGTCATATTTGGGTTGTTTAGGAGAAATTAAGAGCTAACGAGCTAACATTGTAACTAATGAAAATCCTGATTGTTTCTGCAATTTAGGGTGAATTTTTGCCTGTAAGGTGATTAGTTACAAAATTTAGACTCCTATTTGGTGTCAAGAACCACAAGGACTGGAATTCACACAAAGTGGTCGTACATATGCTTGCATCCTTGTGAAGTATTTTTGTGATAGTTAACAGGAGAAATCTTTTCAGACTATTACTGGGCAGAGGCACATCCACACTTTGCTTGCTGGAAAACTACCAGTGTTGATTTGGATTTATCATGGTACAGGGAACCATATCCTGCTCTTGCTCACAACAACCCAGTGCAGTGGTACAGGCTGGGTGCAGAGAGGCTGGAAAACTGCCCAGCAAAAAAGAGTCTCAGGGTGCTGGTGACGGCAGTTGGATGAGCCAACAGAGTGCCCAGGTGGCCAAGAAGGCCAGTGACATCCTGGATTTTAACAGGGTTACGGTGCACAGCAGGACCAGGAGAGTGGCTGTCCCCCTGTATTTGGCACTGGTGAGGCCACACCTCGAGTCCTGTGTCCAGTTTTGGGCCTCTCACTGCAAGAAAGAGTTGCTGGAGAGTGTCCAGAGAAGGCAATGGAATTGGGAAGGGTCTGGAGCACAAGTCTTGGGAGGAGCAGCAAAGGAGTTGGGGGTGTTTAGTCTGGAGAAAAGGAGGGACCTTAACACTCTACAACCACGTGAAAGGAGGCTGCACTGAGGTGGGGGTCGGTCTCTTCTCCCATGTAACAAGGGACAGGACCAGAAGTGGCCTCAAGTTGTGCCAGGGGAGGTTTAGATAGGGTGTTAGGAAAAACTGTCCTGAAAGAGAGGTTCCTCAGGGCATTAACTGAGTCACCATTCCTGGAGATATTTTAAAAACTTGTAGTTCTTGAATTTAGGGACATGGTTTACTGGTGAACTTGGCATTGGCAGGGCAGTGGTTGGGCTTAGGGATCTTAGAGATTTTTTCCACTTAAATGATTCCATAATTCCATGATTCAGAATTCAAATCTAGGATTATAACCTGAGAATTCTATCTGAAAGCAGAAAAAAATTCAAGTAGTAGCTTCTAATCTTTGGAAGACTTATAATCAAAATTCCAAAATGAGCTGCCAGTAGGGAAGGTTGGCTTAACTCTGTGCAACTGACAGAACCAGTCCCTGTATATTTTCCAGTCCTTTGATTGTACTTGCCTACAGTTTCCCCCAAATTTTCAGTAGACTTTTTGTCCACTGCCTATAGGCACTAGCTATAGGTAAACTCAGTTAATCCAGTATTGATCACATAGGGTCACGAGGGTATTATGAAAAGAAATGTCCAGAGTGTAGGAGCGTAAACACAGGCCTTTAGAAAATACCCATTACAGAAGTGTAAAAAATCAGTCAAAAGAAAGGTGGAGTTGTTGTTATGTATCTCTGAATCTGGGAGATGTAATGCTCAAAATGGAAGTCAAGATACTAAGTGAATGAAAAAAGACAACATAAGGGAAGGAGCAGAGATTTTTAAGGCATTTTAGATGCTTATTTTTACTCTCATTTTCTGACAATCTTTATTTATATATTTCGCTCTGGGAAAAAATCTCAGTAAGTCAGCATTTAAAAACAGATTCACCCACAGAATATAATTTGTGTGCATGTGTGCATGCTGTGCAAACTTTTAGATGTTTTTTTCTGCAAAATGTTGCTTGTTTTAACAGTCACTTTGTGGTTTCAAGGGTGATATTTGAATTGGGAATTGAGGCAAAGATGATGGTTTTGTTCAGTGTGTAGATAATCCCAAAGTCACCATTTTTCATATTGTAACCTGATAAGCAGCAGAGTAAAAATAACCCATTTTTGAAGTCATGGTGTTACTTGAGAAAGCTTTTAGTGTCTGCAGAGGCACCAAGGTATTCAGAAAGGGGAAGCACATGAAAACCTTACCAAAAAAAAAAAAAATCCAATTACCCCGTCACTGTAGAAAAGATGAAGTAGAGGAAACTTCCTTCTTCACCTCAAGCATGACTGCAAGATCTCCCTTATGCCATGGAGTGAAATACATTTGATCTCCCCATCCCTGCCTCAAGATCTCATGCAGAAGCTCTAAGAACTCAGAGAAAATTTGAAATCAACATTTATTTCAATTATTTTATCTCAAATCAAAAGGTGGAAGAACTTGGTGTGATGTTCTTTAAAATACTATTCCTAAAGCCTGTGTTTTCTGAATTCTTCATATGATACTAAGTATTCCAGGTGGAATTTCTTTATCTTTAAAATACTTGTATATAATAATATTTAATTTTGGAAACAAGTATGGGTAAATTTGATTTTTTCGTGCCTTCATCGTGCAGTCTTCCATGGGGCCATTGTATGTGGCAAGAAACTGGACTAGGGAAATATTTGCTGCTATCCATTGTAGCTCCTTATTTCTTTATGTCACAACTTAACCTGCCAGTGATCATGTGTAGTGATGAAGCCAAAAAATAGTGCCAAAAGTTAAAACTTTTCAGATGCAGTATTGCAGATGTGCTGTGCTGAATTTTTTTAGCATCTATAAATTGTGATTTCTAGTTCACTGTTTAATACAAGCATAGCACTTTGAGAAAATGTCTTAAACAATTTTCTAGAGTGTTATAACTTTAGAACTTCATTAATTTTTTATTGAATTAATGTTACTTTCTTTTCATTTAGATCAATATGTATTGAATTCAATAAGCACAGGGTTTCAGCTTTGTGGTCTGTGAAGCTCCCATAACACAGATTAGCAAATAATTCTGTGCAATTAAATATTATACTTTCTTCGTGGCAATCTTACCCCAATAACTTGTAATTTTGGGTATTTGTTTTTAGCTCCATAATTTGTATCATGAATGCATTTCAGTGTTGCAGTCAGGGCTGTATGGTTAAAATCACTGAATCAAAAAAAAAAAATGTATATAATTACCTCAAGAAGCTTTCATTTCTAGTATCAAACCAGACATTATGGATTAAAAAAAAATAAAAAGTTGTTTTAGTTATTTTCACTGCATTTTGGCTAGAGTTTGGCCTTAATAGGAGAAATCTATTTTTTTAAAGGAAAGACTGATCATAAGGTTGATAATATTTTGTTAAACATTTGGAAATTTCATATTCTTTTCCTTCAGTGTTTGTTATTGAGCAGGTTATAATAGCCTTTGCTTCTCTACATAATGTAGAAACTTAAGTTAGGAATAGAATCAAGATTAACGACAGTGATCACAGAATGGAACAAATTTATTCCTAGTCTTATTAATTGGTAAACTTAAGCTTAAGCTAGAGAGGTATTGCACATATCAGCCAGGAAAATGGAAGCTTGTTTGTATGAATATTTTTCCACTGTTAAAGCACGTCATTAATAGGCTTTATCAAATCAGACCAAGGATCTGTATCAAGCAGTTTCATCATCCATAGAGTCATGAAGTGAATGGCATCAAAAATCACTGGGCCTCAACACTTATCAGTTCGCTATGATGAAATGACTGCATTTTTATTTCCACAATAACCTCAAATCCTCACATTAAGAAGTGGCAAGTTTTTTTGCCCTTTACTGTTCTAAGTGTGACACATGTAACAATTATTCATCACTCCATAATGGTTCATTTTTATCAGAGTCTTATGTCTTTTCTGTATACATAGAATAAATATTTATGTTTTCTCATTTTTCTGAACCAGAAGATACCGACAGAATAGGTTTGAAGTGTCAACTGTAATTCATTGCATGCAAAGAAAAGCTTTATACTGATACTGTGCAAAAGGAAAAGAATATCTAAATCATTTCAGCAGCAAGCTTATAACCGAGATAATATCAGCATTTTCCTTCTTGAAAATATATATGCCATAAATTAAAGGAAGTCTTCAGTATTTTATTAAAATGCTTCAGACAAGTTTAACCCTATCTTCAACAGGCATATATGTATGAATACGAAAACCTTGAAAAAAAAAAAGTGAAGGTCAAGTCAAAGTTAAAACAAGCTTGCAGTAAACTTCCTACTAATCCAACAAATACTTTGTTTATCAGACATTAGAAAACTATGACTTGTGTTTAGTGTCAATTTAAAGGTGCCCATTTTATTCTTACAGAAAACTTAAGATATTTCTAGCACTTTACTGTTTTGTACAATAGTAATGTAGTCTGGGAAAAAAAACACAAAATATGTGTATACTGAGTGTATTTGAATGAACTCTTAATTTAGTTGAAATTAGCCTTAGCAGTAAATGTAGTAGTGGAGAGGTACATATCACAGTATATAATTATGTTTAAATAAATACATAATTGTGTTAATAAGAATATAATATAATGATTGGAATCAAAAATACACTTATAATTAAGCATTTTATACAGAAATACTACAGTTCTTTTAAATACTATGGTATCTCACCACATTTTCAGCTCTGCTTCCAGCTTCTTTAGCAAGAAAGTGCAGGGAAGTGTTGGTACTATTTTTAAGGAAGTAACAACAGAAGAGAAAAGTTGTATATGATGAAACCCTGCATCTGTTTTGTGGAATTTGCAGCTGTTCCTTTGTTATTGTTTTAAACCCATTTGATTTGTAGTATGTTGATGACTCCTCTCCGTGTGTGGAGACACGAGGCTTGACTCCATTTCAGAAGGCTGATTTATTATGTTAAATATTGTCTTGAAATACTACATTAAACTATACTAAAAGAACAGAGAGATCAGAAGGCTAGAACAAGAAAGTACAGAACAGAATAGGATAACAAAAATTCTGTGCCTGCTCACAGCCTTGACACAGGTGGCTGTGATTGGAAAACAATGGAAAACAATCTACATGGACCAATCACAGATGCACCTGTTGCATTCCACAGCCGCAGATAGTAATTGTTTACATTTCTCTCCTGAGGCTCCTCAGCTTCTCAGGAGAGGAAAAATCCCAGCAAAGGATTTTCATAATATCATGGCTACAGTAGTACTTTAAAATGTCATATCCAATGTTTCTCTAATCTGTTGAAGGGTGAGTGGTTAAGTTTTGTGCTTTCTTTCTGAATGCTCTTTTCCCAAGTCCTGCAGCAGCAACTCCCACGTTTATGGCTACTACCTCCCTAATTCCAGCTGCATCTTGGCAGTTTTCTGAGAGAGGCGCTCTCCAAGGTCCTTGGTCAGAAGTGACACTGCTTTTTTTAGAGCCAGTCCCATCACAAAAGACCCAAGGTGTCCATCACAACTTTTTGCAAACAAGCAGAAAGCTGAAATGAAGTCTGTTTCTGATGTGTGTCAGAATTTCGCTTTGAACTCCAAGTGTTTTCTTCCAGCAATAAATTCAACTTTAATCACTAATTAGTATCACATCACGTTGATGATGAAATAAGCCAGGAGATTTAGTAAGGTCATGTATTTAATAAGAAACATCAAAATATAATTTTTTGGGGTACACCCAGTGTTTTGGTTTAGATCTGCTGTCTAGAAACGTGATAATTATTTTCTTTAGAAATCAGATATTAAAAGACAATGTGAGAATGAATCTTTCTATGATGAAATCACAGAAGCAGTCCATTTTAGAAGCAAGTTAGTATGTTTGAAGGTGATTAATGTAAAACTGTGAATTTGTCCCCACAAGTGACATGGATAAGTGATCTTATAGTATTTGCTGTTGTCAAATTGCATTAATATCTCAGGCATGATAAGAATGTCATTAATGTGAAACAAAAATTAATTGCTATGATAAGGCAGTAAAGCTTGTTTAATACTTCATGATCAGTGGCTTGAAAGCAACTTGCAATTTCAATTTTAATTCTTTCGGTAAACATTCCCAGTTCCTACAGACTCTTTACCTTTTGTGATTATTTGCAGACAGAGTGCAATTTGCTCTTGGATGGGTACTCTGTAGAACAGCTTGCTGACTGTCGTTGCCAGAACATTTGTAACATATGTATTAGGGAATTTTTGCATTGTTGCATCCTAAAATCAATGTGGAACATAAGGATGATGAGTTATGTTCTAGGCATTCCTTCTGCTGTCCATCATGCATCTTGTGAAAGCAAATTTCCAAATTTTCAGAGAGCTCAAAGCAAAGAAGAATTTGAGTAACAAGCATTGAAATTAACAGTGGTTCTATATCCGAGTGTATTGAAATAAATTTATTACCTTTGGTTATGCTTTATTCAGGTCTTAGTAAGCTTTTTTAACCTCATACTTTTTATGTGCACTGAACTCTGGTCAGCCATGTCAGAGGGCTCAAAATAACAGAGTACTTCCATCCAAGCAGCTGCCTACATGCAGGATAAGAACCTGCTTTGACTGGTAGGTTCCACTGTTTTCTGGTTCAGAATAAAGGAGATGCAATATGAGGGTATGGCTGCATTGAAGTGTGGGATCCTACCCTTGGAAATCAGGCACTTATTTAGACCAACACATCCATTTGGCTTTTGGCCATGAAGAACCATGCTGGCAAATTTGCATTTGTGGTTCATCTTTCAAAATACTGCTTTCTAGATAGTGTGGGAAAAGTTCATCAGACAAAAACTGCATTAGGCTACTGATATGTATAGTTGTGCATAGCGGAGGTTTTTCTCATTGTGGTAAACTCAGTATCTTCGGACATCAGATGAATTGATTTCATTACAAGTCAGGTTTTTTGTGCTTTGAAATGAAACTCCTGAGCAGTCCTTGGTTGTCTTCATCCCTTCCAGAGCCATGAGATCCTGTCTACTTTGCAGAACAAGCGTGATGTCTTCATGGCAGATGGAGCAGGCACGCTGACTCCTAGTGCCTCACTCTTTTCAAACATGCATCAATCCTTCTGAGCCAAGCAAACTCCAGAATCATAAAATCTGTTAAACTTTGATTGACTGGTGGTGGCTTCTGTATTCCAGCATCTCCAGAATGTTTTCAGAGGAGCTCACTTCACATCTTCTGGCACCAAGTAACTTCATTAAGGAAGGCTGTCATGTGTCAGAAGTGAGGTCATACTGGTCTTTTCATGACCAGCATTCCAGTTAGCTGTAAGTGCGTGGCTTAGAAATTTCACCAAGTCAGCCAGTCTTGCATTTGAAAATGGTATTTCAGTGACACTTTGAGGAGAGATACACCTACAGCTCTCTGAAGTGGAAGTTTCTTAAGCAACATATCTTTGACAGTGCCTCTCAGAGAGTACAAAAAAAATTGTTAACTGCAGAGTATCTACTGCTTGATTTTGAAGGGCTTGATAGATCACTGGTTCATAAACATTAATGTAGAAAGAATAAGGCAAGCTTTTGAGGAGGTCTGACCTTTCATTTGTTTGGACAGGCATTTTGTTGTTAATTGACTCTTCTCATCCTTTCCTGCCATGGGTTATGAAATCATATGCCCTAAGGAAATGAAATTCAATTATGCATTTAATATTTTTTGGATTAGTGGGGTGCATGCATCTGGCATAATGAAAGCAAGATGATTTTATGTGTAGAAGTTAGTTAGAAAAATTATCTCAGTTGATATAAATATGATCACAACCTGCTGCACTCCTGAGAAAATCTCTAACACTTGAGACAAAAGCTGCTGTTATCACTGTTAGAATCTGTTGCATTAAGAGTATGGAAATCTGGCAGAAAATAAACACCCTTGCTTTCCAGCTAGTCCTCAGCGATCAGGGGTGTGGCACATCTCTTGGAAATCCCTTTGGCACATATCTCATGACATGTGTCATGGCTTAGGCCTCATTCTTATGGAATCTAAGAAATTTTTCTGAGTGATGAAACATTAATATGACGGGAGTTCTAAAATATTTTAATATCTGGCTTCTGAAAGTTATAACAAAAATATTTCACTGTGTCCACATGGGTGGTGGTTGTCTGATTGGAACACAGTCCCAGAACACATTTTAGTTCTTTAGAGAGAGAGCGGGAGACTGGTGCCTGTTTCAGTTTCTTCACTTTAATAATCTTAAATGTAAGATTAGAGGAAAAATTATTACTCTGAATCTTAAAAAAGCAAAACAACTGCCAGAAATCTCCTTTCTAGGGAAATCTATTCAGTCCTATACCTTGAACTTACCTATAAGTGAAAGCTGTTATGTCTACCTTATTCTTGTATCCAGAGAAGATGTTCTTTCAAGGAAGTAGATGAAGAACAGCAACAAAGAAAGAAAGAAGAGCTTGTATCTAAAGGAAATTATACTAAGATTTTTAAGTGCCATCCTAAGGATCTCCAGGAAATTTCCTGGTTAAAAGATGATTAGTTCTGTAAAGTAGGTTGTGAAAGCTGGAAGGAAACAAGCCTGAAGGTGATGAAAGTAACTTAAGTATGAAGTTCTACACATATTAAGAAAGCAGTTTTTGGGCAGAAAGTGGAGCAACGCTGAGACATTATTTTCATCAGCTTTGTCTAGTTATCTGGTCAAAGCAACCAATTGGGCATGGAGAAAATTCCCTTTTATTCTCTGTATCTGTGGATAAGACCTTGAAAATGAAAAAATATGTTTGGGACTCAACCCAAGGAGTAGGGAAGGGCTGTGTTGCATTTAATGAACTATTCAGACAAATAAAAATCTTAGCTGTCACCTCAGTTACTCAGAGAAACAGCAGGAAAAAGAGAATCACAGATGCAGCCTGTATTTTTACATAGGCCAGGGATACAAGTCCTTTTCGTTAAGCAATAAGGCTTGCTTATTACTGAGACACAGTGCAGGACAAATGCAGTTCAAATCATATTCAAAAGAATATTGCCAGGGAATGTATTTTTTGGTTTTTTGTCCTTCCTGCACATTTTTTTTCCTTCTACCAGCCTAACTTTGAAATGTCCATTTTAGACAAAACCTTATACTTTGTGAAAAATTGCAGAAATTATTAATGAACAAATTAACCTTTCTATGAATAAGAGTGTAACACTAAAAATTTGAAAGAAACTACATTAAGAAAATGTTTGCTTCACAAATGATAGAAATTTTTTAATATGGGTATACACCATTTTCTTTTTCCTTCTTCTGCCCAAGACACATTAAAGACAAACACCTCTATGAATAGATACTTGTTTGGCGATGATAAAAAGGTATGTGGCACTGTTGTGATGGGAATATGTTAGTGGCATGCTTCCATCCTGTTCAAGTTTCTTAAAGACTGTAGAGTTTCTATTTTTTTATTTAAATCTCTGCTTAGTCAAAGTCTGACATCATATTCACAAGCAATGAGCAGCAGCCTTGTGCTGCCTTTGAGACACAAATGGAGCCAGGCTTTCTACAAGGAGAACATGGGAATGCTGGTTTTCTGGCCAGGACACATACATGGCAAGCTGCTGGCATCTGCAAGCATCTGTCCTTTTCAGGGAAGAATCGCTTCAAGAAATAAAAGACAAAAGTAGCAATATTCGTTGTCTAGGAAATTACTGTTTTCTGTGATGGTAAACTATGAAGAAGTTTTGTCTGAGTGGTCTCCTGGCTGCTGCGAGGTGGCTGTTTAAGGTTACATGTGGTGCTTTCACCTGAGAGGAGACAGTACATAATGACAAAGCTCTTGCTGAATAGGGGGGCTTATACTCTCTGCACAGGCAAAGTACCTGATGCTGTAATAGCCTACAAATCTGAGCTATTCAACTTGGGATGAGTGTTACAATCAATTATTGTAGCTTTCAGTAGAGTGACTGTTCCTTTTCTTGTCAGACTTAGCCTCTTACCTGCCTTGTTGAGTCATGTCTTGATGTGTGAGAATATTTCCAGTCATAGCTAGTGCAGAATGCTGGTTTGTATAAAGCCATCTGTGGGTCATACCTCTCAGTTAATGAGAAATGTGCTGTGTGGGATTGGATTACCACCTGGATTAGATTTCTAATGCAAGAAATTTCCAGGCATCCTCTTCTAGTATTTTCACAACACTTCAGTCTATATTATGGTGGAAATTGGATTAAAAGGACTAAGCATGAAGTTATTTGTTGAAGCAAACAGGGTGTTAGTGCCAAATTTTATATAAAAGGATGCTGCTGAAAGGACTGTGTGTCTCTCTTCTAATCCACAGAGAATCCTCTGCCTCTGAGTTTAAGGACTTCATTTCCAAACACAATGCACAAGGGGGTACATAAACCTCTGTTAAGCAGTTAATTTTGTGCATTCATCTCTTGTTTGCTTATGGTATTAAAAATGTTTTCAGGCTGGAACAATCCCATTCATGTGGAAATCGCTTTGTAAATTTAAATAGTGCAGTAGTGACAGTTCTGTTCAGAGAAAGTATTTTAACGTGTTGGGTAGTATCAGTAGCAGTCCTTCTGTAATTAAAGTTTTAAATATATGAAAGAAAATTCTGCCTTTTATTTTTCTCAATGAAATAAAGATTTTCAAGAATAAAAAAATGGGTTATATGTAGAGACAATGCTCACCATGCCTGAAAATGTGATGTTGCTAGGTCAAAAGAATGATTGCTGTTCTTGGATGAAAGGAATATTGTAGCAGTCTGAATTGCTGCTAGCATAGTCCAGGGTAAGGAAGCAAAAACGGCCTTTGCATAATATCCACAGATGTTCTATTCAGGTGAGATGATCAGGTCCCATACACATACACACAGAGTCCTGCTTTCTCTCTGCAGGGGCCTGGGGCTGACCCTGGTCTCGGGGCAGTACAAAGATGAGTGCCAATCGGGAAATGGGAAAGGAGTGGCTCAGGGACATAGGAACAGACACAGGAACAGGGCGAAGGAGCCAGTGGGGTCTAACAGCTTTTTGAGGGAAGCTTCTTGTGTCTCCCTAGACCAGGGGATGCCCATCCAGGGTCTCCACAGAATATTGTGTGTGAAACTTCCACTGTCCACTGAGTAAAGTTTGAATTCTAAGTGCAAGACAGGACATAAATAATACTTTTTAAAAATCAAAAATCAGAAGGTACATATCCAAAAGTTTCTACTCCCTGGGATGTAGTTCTTGATCACAGTCTTAACAATTATCTTCAAATTATGCAAGATGGCCTAAAAATGAAAGTACTTTTCTGTAAAAAAATTTACCTAACTCCAGATGACCAGTTTTCATAAAGAGATGACAGACCACCACTTAAACTCCATTAGAATCTGGTCTTCCTTGGAAACCAGGTGGTTCTCCTTCTGAGAAGGACAAATAGAGACATGAGTTTCATTTGATCCTACTGGCTGATGTACTAGCACATACTTGGTAGTTACTTCCTTAATACATTATGTTTTAAAAATTTACTCCATTCTCTATTCATTGTTCTAAACCAGACACCTTTTTATGTATTGTTTTTTGATTGCTCTCAAAACATCTTTCCAATTAAATAATTTCCTGAAAAAACAAGTTTCTATGAAGTAAAACTGGTTTTCATATATGTTATAGGTTGCTGCATATTATAAAATGGCAAGTAAGATTCCTGCTGTTGATGGTTGTTTCCTTTTTCTAGACACAAAAAATAAGCATCAGAACTTAAAACCAGACAATTTCTTGCAATAACTACACTCATTTTATGTCTTCTTTTCTGGCTTCAGAAAGAACGGGTGATGTTCTGTGCTGGAAAAGTTAATGCTTTTAAAGTCTTCTGTACTCACTGAATGTAATAACAATGACAGCACTTAGCACTTATATAAATCTTTTCACGCATAGAGCTCCATCCTGACATTGAAAGTATTATTATTCACAGTTTATGGAAAGTTCTTTAACATTCTAGTAGTGAGTTCAATTTCCACATCCTCCAGGCCAAGCAAGGATTATAGTAGGGGTACAAATGTCAGAGATTTCAGCTGAGAAATTCCTCATCTGAGTCTCAGACCATGCTTTACTATCGACACATGCTTTAGCTTTATGCTGGTTTCTGTTAGTTACCCTCCTTTAGACTAGAAGATCTGTTAAGTACCACTTCTCCATTCTTCTTCTTCTTCACTGATATTTTCCAGAGATCCAGGGTTTCCTCAGCTTTTCTTACACAGAGTTTTCCCCATGACCTCAGCTCAGAAGGACACCTCTACAGACTGACTCAAGCCTCAGTATTGTTTTGATAAAATATCTGCAATAACTCTTTGATTTTTTATCTGTCCTGTACAATCAATTTGTTTTATAAAAAATATAAAATATTTCTATTTGAAATAGTTTTATATACATTTTGATGCTACCCACTTTTTAATCATTCTTCATTTATTAGCCATTCTTGGAACTAAAATGTGATTAATGTACGTGGCCATTACCCTGACCTACTTAGCTTCCCTCATATTTTGCTTCTTTTTCTTCTTTCATTTTGTTTTCATAACTGATTTGTTTACATGGTCAAACTCCCCAGATGTCTTTATATAGCATATGGTATGATATGACTTGACCAGATTTGTATTATTTATTAATGTTACAGCTAAATAAATATATCTTTGTATTATCATTTATCATTTTGAACAGCAAAATCTTCGAAGGAGACCTAGAGACCTTTCTGTATCAAGGTCTTAAAAAGCATAATTTGGTGGAATTTTCAGTGGACAAGGGAAGAAACAGCTAACAAACTTTTCATTATTTGCTCTTTTGAGAACTTATATCCTGAAAGGTTTCCTTGAGTGCAAATGAGTTGAAAATACCTAAGTCAAATTCAAGTAACAAGTAATTAATGCTGCTTTCACTGACATTAAGCAGAATACTGACAAAGAGATACATCAGTTAATGTAGGAAAAATAAGATCCTTGATTTGTTGTCTGCCAAAACAGATGGTATTTGCTGTATTTTCTTCATGGTCTTATATATAATAATTAATAATCATATTTAAAAGTTACATTGACAGAATAGGTAGTAAAGTTATCTTTTTTTTCTAAATTTAAGTGCTGATTTAAATGGCAGTGCTACAGGCTTCTGTGTTTCTTGATTTGTTGGTCATCTAAGTTACATTAGAGGAGAGGAAGCAGCAAAATGGGTTGGCTTCAATACTAAGTGGTATGTGCCAAAGAAGAACATGAGCCTGTTTTTTCTACATAACCTTTTTATAATATACTTCCTGTTCAGTTTTGTGAGTAAAGGAGACATGGTAAGTTTATCTTAAATCATCAGTAATCAGAAAATAAGGAAATAGCTACTGGCTGTTAACTCTCAGAATAATGATATCCAATTCTTGGAGCTCCTGTATATGCAGAAAGAGAAAAGCCAGTGAAGGAAACCAAATAGATTGCCACTAAGTAAAATGAATGCAGATGGAAGCTTTTGCTTGGTGTTGTTAGGAAACACTGACAGGTGCAGGAGCAGCTCTTGAGCAAGAGCAGAGAGCAGCAAGTACCAAACATCACCATGGGGCTGTAGCTGACCCTCCGTGAGGTGACAGACAGAAACTCTGTAGAGTGTTGAGTGGCAGCACTAGGATTTCAGGAAAACATGAGACATCTGAAAATAGCTCAACTTCCTCTTAAATGCCCATAATTAAAATACCCTTCTTGATTCAGGGGCTGTTTGAACTTGGTATCCACTCCAGAGAAATATTGTTCTGCAGTGTAGCTCATACGTAGCCCCAGTCAATGGTAGTGTTCAGCTCAGTAATCAGATGGGTTAAATGTAACAATGCATGTATGATTGTGCAAGTTATGCCCCTTAATGGTAAAGAATATATGGTGAAGAATATTATGTCTTGGAAACACTGTGATATAATGTAATGGGAGACAAAAAGCCTTCAGAGGCGTGGAGTTTAGTGAGCTTCAAAAGGAGTTTCAGTGAATGATATTAAGTGACTTCAGACTGTCAAGGAAAAAGTACATAAACAACAATTTATAATGTAAGCTCTGTAATGAGCTCTTCTCTCATAAATATGCAAAACACTAATTAGTTATAGCCAAATTTCCCTAGCTTTGGGAATCTTTTGGAATATAGCTTTTCAGTAATTGAATCACATCAAAGTATTCTTTCTCCCACTCTTCTAACAGTGTTATGTGTGATTTGTTGGAGGGTAGGCAGAGATGGGAAGCAAGCTGTTGACAAACCAAAAGATGACTTTGATGTGGTTTAGTGAAACAGTGACTTACAAATTTATCAGAAAGCAATGCACAATGAACATATAAGAAGCCCTGTTTGCTGTGACTACCAGCACCATGATGAGGTCTCTCAATTAATTTGATTCTAATTTTCTGAAAGGTAACTAATTATTTTTTTCATTAAGTGTATAAATATTTTTAGATATTAAGTTATAGCCTTATGTTATAGGAGGATTTAAGGATTTGGAAGCATTTCAAAATGAGTATGTTTGAAGGCAGATGCTGCTTTTACGGGGCACTCTTTTGTAAAATTCCTTTTGATGATATTTGAAACATTAAATGGTGGGACATCATATTATTTGTAGTTGAAAGAATTTCATTTGATTCTGACTTCAAAAAATTACAGTGAAGCAACATCAATATCATGAAAAATTACCAAAACATTCCTCAGTATGCCCACTGAATTAAATAACATTTGGCTTTCAGTCATCACTTGGAAATGCAAAGAGGAATGGAATTTGAGGAGATCTACTGTTAAATCTGATGCATTCTTTTTTTTCTTTCTTTCTTCTTTTTTTTTTTTTTTTGGAGGTTTGTTTGTTTGTTTTTTATTACTTAGAAGCTGATCAGTCTGAAACTGTTAAAACCTTGGTATATGAAATGTTACAACTTTGTTTCCAAATTGACTGTGTGTTTATTACCAATACACCCTTGATGCTTCTAAGGCAATTGGTCTAAACTATTGTATGAAACAGAACTGTTTAGGCATGATTACAGGCTCAGAACAGGCTCCTTCAAATAGAGCAATAAAGTCAAAATATGAAAACAAACCTACAACACTCCCTTTTGACATCAAACCAACTGAAGTCCAACCTTTAAAGCCATAGGTTTCTTGTCTTGTTAGGTTTCAAGTCCAGAGCCAAATGGATGAAGGGAATCATTCTGTGATTCTGTGTAGTCAAATTAAAAGTGTTTTTGTACATCTTGGAAAGCAATGATTTTGTCTTCTGGGTAGGTCTGCAATGCTTGTGTTAATTCAGATTAAATGAGGGCAGTAGGAAAAGAGTAGATCTTCCTTCAGAGATGAAAGGGACTGCTAATATGATGCTACAGATCTGGTCCTAAAATGCTCTTTTGGGGATTTTATTTAATTGAAGTTGTTGAAATAATTGAAACATTTGTTTAGTTATAGTTGTTGGATTCCAAATTTAAATATCAGTATGTGTTTGGGGGACCTGCTGAAAGGAATTTTGGGGGTTTTTGTTTGGTTTTTTGTTTTTTTTTTTAAGCAAAAGTCTTTTTAGTCTTTAATTGCTTCAGCAGTACAGCAGTAGCACTGATTCTGTTTGCTCTCACAGTCTAGCCTTCATCTAGCTTTCAGCTACTTCTACATCTTCATTCATTTCTATCTGTTTTGTTGACAACTTCCTGAATTGTGACTAAATATAGGAGTTCAGTATTACAGCAAATATAAAGTAATTTCTACAACATTTACTTATTTCACATTTTGGAAAATAAATGACAAAATGAAGGCAATGTCATTATATTAACTCCATTGAAAGTTCCAGCTTTTATGCCTTGAACCTGAACAGAATTTCGTGGCTGTACTCAGGTGAAATGTTCCAATGAAATAAGAAGAAAAAAGCTTTCTGAATTCTTATCTGTCACATTATAGCAATATTTTCATGAATTCCCAAGTTATTAAATTTATAATACTGCAATAGGTTTTTTCAATTAAATGTGCATTTTCTTTTGTTATAAAGAAGGAAAAAATGTTAGTTATGGTTTTTACAGTAATTTAATTAAGCACTTCCTGTAAATTCATTTCAGTATCTATCATGGCTCACTAAAGTTGAAATTCAATATAGAATGGTAGATTAATTGCCCTTTGTCTTCGATGAAATAAGAATCCTAAATATGCAGAGTCATGAAATTTAATTGTGTTCCCCAATTGCTTATTCAATGCTTTGGAAACCTGAATCAAGGAATACAGAAGAAGAGGGCCAAAGGTTGTTAAATGTAGCGAGTAACACAGATTCTGAACTTTACTTAATGAACCGAGTGTTTATTGCTATGAAATAAATGCACCATTTAAAGAATTATGGTGGCAATGTAAAACATTAAAACTCTAATTAATTTTGGTCAGAAGCATGCAATGCACTCATTTTTCCTAAAACATTTTCATTAGGATATGTATTTTCTCTGTTATTGAGATAAATTTATTCCTTTCTTATGGTACTACTGTCTTTTTCTGTTATAAACGTGTCCTTCAGTGGTGTTTACAGTGATGTCTTTCAGCTGCCTTCAACTTTGGGCAGCCTGTCTTGACAGTAACTTCCAGAAACATTATTGTATAACTCAGTTTTTATATTAAAGTATGTTAATACTTTTCCATTTAATTTGTTAATAATTTTTGAAGCAAAGAATGCTCAGACCTCTTGATAAAAGGCTATATATATATATCCATATATAGAATATGCAGGTTATATTTCACAAACTTATTTGAGAAAGCAGTTAAAGCGTGAAAAAATCTTCAGCTGTCATTTGGTACCTACCAAGATACATGTATAGACTAACAATTGAGCTCTTAAAAATTAAATTTGTGCTTCTTAGTTGTTTTTTTTTTTCTATTAGATAGTACTAAGAAATAGAGCTATTAATCCCTCATTGTTGGCCAGAGCACTTTTTGTTCTCATGTAACTGTTGTAAGAAGAAGCCATTTTATTTCCTAGTGTAAAGAATACAAACATGAATAAGGTTTATTTCTTGTAATTCAGTAAATGTATAGTGTAAATATGGTGAGAGTATAACCATAAATATTTCAAATTATCTTCATTATAATATGCATTTCTAGACTATGAAATATTATTCTGCAGCAGTATTGTGGAAAATAGTATAATATATATAATATATACTATATATAAATTATATAATATATATTATACTACTACTATATACATATATAGTATATATGTAGTAGTATATATAAATTAGAACTCTCTGTTTTAAATTTACAATTCATAACAATAATTATCAAGTTGCTACACAAGTAGTGCTATTGTGGTGTCCATGTATTTGTTTATATATGCATAGATGTCATTATTATAACTGAAGGACAAATTTGCCTTAGCAATTATCTTATTCATGACGGTGTCAGATTTGAAAACTAGAGTGCCCTCTCACACTGAAGTGGATTAAGAAGATTTGTCCTATATGGGCATGGTACAGTCCTGTTAAAGCTGCTTTTCATCTCTTTCTTAGTTGATGTTGCAGGTTTGTGATATCTAAGTATTTATAGGTGCAGTGGAATGTTCATAAACCTGAACCTTCAGAGACTCAAATTCTTAAAGAGGAAATATTGTCCTCTACTTTCTTCAAGGAGAACCAGCTGAACTTGTAAAACAATGCTTGGGTTTCGAGCACCACCTGCCCTGAAGAGGATCCCAACTGTAGTGGCAGTCAGCCAAAGGGACCACTCAGTGGAATGGTTGCCTCCTAAAAAGGAGAGGAACAGATGGAAGATTTGAAATCTGGCATGAAATTCCACTTCTGTACTAAGCGTTAAATGAAATTTGACTGTAAGGGCTCTTCGATGGTACATTTATCTGTATAATCAGAATTAGCAACAAGGAAGTAGAAAATACATAGCACTGACAAACATTTCAAAAAGACTTTAAAGTTCTTGTAGCAGTGTGAGTTAAAGGAAAGAGTTTGTGATAAACATGCAGCTGCTTTTAGCTTCTTAAAGAGGAGCTTTAGTGTAAAAGTAGTTCTGCTGGTCTTGCATTGCCACCTAGAGCTCAGCAGTTGGTACTGCTTGGTAAGGGAACACTGCAGCATTGCTCTTTTCACTGAACAAAGTGGGGTGGAGAGCTGCTTCCAGTTAATTGATGTCATGTTTGCTTACATTGTAATGGCTAGTCCCTTCATAGCCTCCATTTTATAGTGTACCAGTTCAGCAGAGATTGTGCTGTAGGACTTGGGTGGGCTTTGACAGTAAGAATTAATAGCAATGCACATTAAAAGGTACAACTGTCAGATATCCAGTGGTCCCAAAGGGGTCATTTTCTTGATGGCTGCTTTAGAATTCTTCATGAAGCAAATGTCAAACTTGTCAAGGCTGTCACTATGAAAATGATCCATGTAGCAAGGGTCTCCTTTTCTTGGGAAGCAAACAGCTGCCTTATCACTGCAGAGCTGTAGTTACAGAAAACTGTCATCTATCACGAGAAATGTATATTTGCTTCTAATATCCATTGGTAAAGAACTGTTTCATTTGTACTCTATTTTTGCACGACTGTTCATCACAAGGGTTGTCAGTAATACTATTGAAGAAGATAGCATAGGCTTTGGAATTAAAATAACTTTTGAATTTTACTGCTGGATGCTTTCCTTTTGGCGATTTAACAGAGAGACTGTCTTAGCTCCCAGTTTCTCCCTGACACTCATTTTCTTCCAAATTTGGCCCGTGACTTTGGAAGCTAGACTTTTGCATACACAAACAAAAGCTCTAATATTTAATAAATTTCTTGTTTTCCTGATCTATTTTTTAAGATTATTAAAAGTATTTTTATCTATTTCCAGCTGTTGTTTTCCTAGCTAGATTTTGTGAGGCAAGAGATGAAATGCCAGCTGGGCATCCTTTATAATGTAGTCTGTTAGTCGTATTACAGGTCTTTTGGTTAAGATACTCTAGAAAGTACTGGTATCAGAATTTGGTCCTGAGTGCTTTTGAGATGCTATTTATAGTTTATGTACTAGCAAAGACAACTCTTTAGTCATTCCTCCTTATAGCAAGGCATTTTTGTGTTACAAATAATTTCTTAATATTCAGATGATTCTTTACATAACCCTGTAATGTATGGCTGTTTATTAAGTTTAGAATATCGATTACAGTTGGTAAAATAGTCAACATTGTAATGCAACTCCAGATATTACAGGTGTGGTGCAATGAACAGAACTGGGAATTGATGCATGTCCTAGCACAGTTAATTAATGTGTGGTCTGTTCTATTTGCAGAAGAGTGTCAGATTTCCTGTAGGGTTAAGAATTGTCTCATTCACTGTCATTTTCCAGTTTTCATTTTGTTAACTAATGGAGGAAAAATAAATTCTCAGACATTTTGAAGGAAATTGGTTGGAGGGGGTAAAAAGCAAAAGGGATACTCAAACCCCTGTTTCTAGGTTTTTTTTCTTTCTTTTTTCCATTCCAGAATTTGTCTACAGGGGAATATTCTGGAATAATTACTACAGAATTAACTTTCTGTGTTAGACTCATTATTCTTTGGTCAGAGAATAATGTGGTTGACCTTAAACAAGCTTTCAAAGGAGATGAAATTGTATCACAGTCTTTCTCAACTGTCAGCTCAAAACTTTAGAAATAGAATTTAAAAGTCAGACTCTTAGCTTTAGTTTTTGTCACCTAAAGATATCTAAATATTGAAGTGTTCTCATTAACTTCAGCAAAGCTATTGAGTGCTTAATACTTCAATAAATCAAACAATTATGTGGCAGATTTTAGGGTCTTGTTTCTAAATTCCTGGCCCTATTCTGTCACTGTGACTCTTAAATGCTCACCCATCAAGTATAGACTAAGCAGTGTGAAAGAAGAGATGTCCATAGGACATTTGAAAACACCTGCAGAGCATCCAAAAAGACCCTTTAATCCAGTACCTTGTTTTCATCAGAGAAAAGGTGGGATGCCAGGGCAAAGGATGTAGGAAAACTATTGTGGAAGGTCCATCTCTCCATCAGTGTCACCAGAATGCAGATGAGGTGTCCAGTGGCTTGAGGAGCTCTTGAGCTGGCATTTCAGTTCAGAGTGTTGGGTTTAGCAGCACTTTGTAATGTTCTTTGTAATTTTCCTTATCCCTGTTGGCTTTATAAGTCTGTAATAACATCAATTTCAGACTAGTAAACTTCATTCACTTGAATATAAAAATAATCTTTGGGCTGTTGAGTGCACTTTTTCAGTAGGAGTAGTAGTACAGTCTTGAGGGATTCACCTCCCTTGGCTATTCCAAGTCACCAGATCTGTGCAGAAGAATCTTTTTGGTGAGTGTATTCACTATATATTTGAGTCTGTGGTTGTCTGTAGTCACAAAAGATACTGAGACAAGTTTGATTTTTGGCATCTGATGGCAAGAACTACTTTAAAAGTTTGACTTGTGACATCTGCTGGGAAAAGCTAGTTAGATTTTAGGATTTTTAGAGCAGAAAGCACTAGATGTTAGAGTCATAGGTGGCTGAAAAATAAATAATAATATAAAAAGATGTGAGGTATTAATAGAATAATGTGAACTGAAGTTCTGTGGGCAGAAACTGGAATTCAGTATTTTGTCTTCTGTGTAGCTGCTGTGCCATCATGGACTGATTTTAACAGATAACATGAAAATAAAAGGTTTTCCTTTGCTATTCATCAGAATTAAAAGCATTATAATGATAATGATAGGTGGTAATTACTAAAACAAATATATTAAATATATTTAATCTGCAGTCTGTTTTGCATAATTTTTGATAATTAGGCTATATAGGCTATGTAGATGAAAATTCAAACATTATTAATGACATTAGTAACTCCAACCATTTCATTATTCTCTGTGCAATCATCGGGCTGCCTCTTGGGCTACTAAAAAATGGATAAAGCATTTCATAGAAATCTTGCATTGTCAGCAAACTGAAATAATAGTGGGTTTTCACATCTTGTAATATGGTTAATGTGTGCTCTAAATTGTCAGTTCAGATCTTCCTCGAGCATACTGGCAGTAATAGAACACTTCTTATAATTTGTAGAGGTTCATGTCCCAAATTATTGTGACATGGCCATTCTGAGGCCTCAGCTGTCACTTCTTTTCTGACAGAAAGCTGCATGAATGCCAAAACTGGTGGTCCTTACTTTCCAGTGTTCCCCAAAAGTCCTTTCTGCCATCCTGTTTGTGCTGGCACTGTTGTTCATGTGGCAGTGCCCAGCCTGGGAACTGATCTGACTAAAGGCATGTCTAACAAGGAAAAAGTTTTCTCCCCTTGCTAGTTCATGCTATGAGAAAAATCAAGCACCATTACTCTGAGTTTTGCACAGCAGACACCTGTGTTCGAGGTACCAAACTTCTGTTTCCAAATGAGGTGTGTTTCTGTTCTTGGAAAACAAGATGCAGTGAAAACCCTTGTACGAAATTATGTTTTATGTGGATTATAGTTCGGTGCAATGCTAGTCAGACAGTTTTCAGGCATAAAAATGCAAAAAAACCCAACAAATTTTAAAAATCAGCCAGACATCTGGATGACTTGTGCATTGGAATCTGCCCACATAAGTCAAATTTATGTTCTGCTGGTAGATTTTACCTGTTTGACTATGTTTTTCTTGATTGAAGCAACAGGAAATCAACAGACATAAAGTATTGGTTCTGCAAAATATCCCAAAGTTGATGCTTCCATCTGGAGGATTCAACCCAAGCAAATCCTGGAACTGCCATCACCAACAGCCATTGTTTCTGCATCTCAGAATACACTGATCACTGCAGCTGCTGCTGTAACCTGGGAATTCTGCCAGAGTGCAAGCATGACCTTTTGAGTACAGAATTAAATATTTCATATTTACACAAAGCCAGAATATTCTCTAAAAAACCTTATTCATTGGATAAAAACTTATTTGCCATCAAAAAAGTCAGGAAGCCAATATTCAGTATTGAGCCTAATGTGCTTTAACCCTCTTGTAGTCCTCAGTGAAGGTATGGCCCTGTTGTGTCTGAAACTTCTGCACGCTCCATCTATTAGGAGAGGAAGCCCTAAGCAATATGTGAAGAGTTCTGGAAAAGAATGATAGTGTAGGGTTTATATTCCTGTATGGGGGAGGACAAGTCAGAACATCAGAATAATGTCGAGTGCTAGGACGGGGGATTAGTTGGCACTGAGGTCAGCTGGGATACAACTGCTGTAGGTAGGGACCTCCAGAAACATGCAGATTTTCTGTTCTTTTATTAACATGGTCTTCATTAAATAATCTGGCTGGTTTATCATAGCAGGCAAAAGTTTCTGTGAGTGATTTTTTTTATTCCACAGTACTCTTTTGACACCTGTAAGCTTGGTAACCCCTTCCTCCTTTGTTGTTTCTGATTCTGCCCTGTGTGTTTTCATCTGAAGTTTGACTTCTGTATGTATACTATACACTGCACTTTCTTTAATATATTCTACACTTCTAATTTCAACAAATCTTCAGTGTTTGGTTTCACACACATGCACAGACTTGTTTTCTCAGCTAAATGAGAAGAGCCACAGGGAGCACTACATGTTTCAAGGGTAACTGAAAAGATGATGGTCCAGAAAGAGAAGAAAAAAAGCTTTTAGCAGTCAGTCATGTAAATATTTCTCAGTGCCTAGGCTGTCCCCTAGGGGAGGATTCAGAGGCATGATGGCTTGGAGTATCTGCTACTTTAATAGAACAACTAGCTTTTCCATGTTATTACAGCTGGGTGTAACATAATACGAGATCACATTTTTGAATGAGATTTTCTACTGCTATCCTATTTTGAGCTGCCCATTTAATCCTCCTATATATTTTCTACCTCTAAATATTATAGTTATCCTTATAAAGCATGCTTTGATGGTGAAAGAAGGGCTAAGATGCAAAAGATAAAGTTATTTTCCTACAAGAATGAAAATGTTCTTTTAAATCAGGAAAATACACCTCGGGTTACTGGGTCCCACCTAAATGTCCCTGGTGTTTCCTTTCTCTCAACTCTTGGCTTGTGATGAGTACTATTACAGCAGCCAGGATGCTTCTTCATTCAAAATATCTGTTCATTTCTTTTTTGTGTTATTGGAATGTGGAAGATTCTCTGTAAATTGAATTAAAATGCAGACTAGAAAACTGGTCGTACTTTGAAATTGTGATAAGGACCTTTCATGATGTGATGAGTTGCAAGTTGCCTTATAAAGCAGTTTTCTCACTCTTCCATGATTTATACTTTGGAGGTCACGATTTTGTACTGGACACAAAATAGTATCCATTCCTATGGAAACAGGCATTGTGATGTCACTTCATTTTTTCAGTGAGATCCAGAGGAACCCATAGTGAATTATGAGCCTTACTCTTGGAGCTGAAGCTGTAGAATATTGTAAGCATGCTGCTGTCTGACATGCTCATGTTTCCTATTTTAGACCTGACTGATCTTCAGATAACATATGGTGGTACAAGTAATTGGAAAATTGGCAGACCTGTCAAGAAAATATGCTAGATGGGACAAAAATACGATGCTGCAGCACATAAAGTGTCTCTGAAGTTAAATTTATTGTCTTTTATCAAATGGTGAAGTAAACATATCTGGTTGCAAAAAAATGAAACATTTTTCAATGGCAGATGCTTTTCAAAAGTAATTTTTAGTACAATGATGAAAGTTCTTGCATTCAAAACTTATTTAGTGGGAGCCTCTGGTCAAGAACAAAGGAAAGGTGTGTAATACTTTCTGCTGTAGGCGTTTGGATATATCTGTGTGTAATTTAATAATTTCTTTATGTAACTATCAGTAAAGTAGTCAGTAAAATATTTACTCATTAATTTTTTTTTCTCCTATAAATGTAGCAAATTAGATTTGTTGAACTTTTGTATCATTTTTGTTTCAACACTTGAGCAAAATCAATCACTTGAATAAAGGACTTTTTGCTTATTTTTGTGCTCATCAGTCAGGCAAAAGATGGCAAAAGACTGTACCGAGTTCCATACATCTGCATAAGCAGAAAAAGTATACTTTTTCAATAAATTGATTAATGTTCAGGTTTTCATTTTCTTTTACAGGAAGAAGAAAATGAAGCTGAAGCAGAAAATCCATCTCAGGAGCTGAATTTGGAACAGAAGAAATCAAAAAAATAGGAGATTGCTGTCTTGTTTGAAATATTTGCAAGTTGTGTAACAGTGGTTATAGTTTCTCATTGTAAAATTAAGAAAAAAGTTCTCAATAAAGTCATTGAAAATTAAATTCATGGTGCACTGGGGAATTAATTAAGTAGCTCCTGGTGATATTCTTGATTGCATTAAAAGCTGAATTATCAGAACTGAGTACTTTACCAATAAAATTCTGAAAGCTTTTTGAACACATTATGGAAAGCTGATGGGTTATTCATCACATGTAGCATTTACTAAGCAAATAGGGCAATTTTCTGTTTTACTCTGCAAAACAGTGTTATCCTTAAAGGATAGTTATAATTCAGACGTATTTTGGTATTTCTGAGCAAGAGCTTTGATTCTTAAAAGTTAGATAAATATGTTCTACTAAAGGAGTTCTGAAATTTCTTCTGATCAGTGATTAGAGTAAATGTTTCTGAGAAGCAGGTAGAGGCAAGAATTTTTTGATATGTATGGTACATTTTCAGAAGTAATTACTTTTACATTTGTATTGTGATTTTTAATCAATTTCTTGCTGCATTATACTTTTTCTTATGTAAACCTTTTCCATCTTCATGTGATCATTGTCTTTTAATGAATGTCAAGCTTTTGTCTTGATTAGGCCATCTTACCCAGGTCTAATTCCCTCATGCCATTCTTTTCATTCTAACAAAATAAAATACCTTCTTCCTATGTCATTAGACCTTCAAGTGAGTAATAAACATCTAAAATAACTTTTCTTCCTATAGTCCCAATTTTGTTTTCCAATTTACCTTTGCTTTTTAGCCTGTGCAGGTCACTAAATGGGAAAGTGCAAGAAACTCAGAGGTAGATTTATAACCTGATAGTTTCACAGATTACAATGAAAAAAAAAAAAAAATCTCACTGATTCTCTTTCGGGTTTAAAACAACACTCACTGAAGTCCCTTCAGTGAAGTTTATCATACTCTAGGGAAATAAATTATTTTAAGCTGAAAAATTTCCCACACTGCTATACTTTTATTTTTTGCATTGGGTGTTAAATCAGATTGTAAATAATATCCCTCTGCAATTTTATCCTCTCTGTGTAAATTACATTTTCAGATATTTTAAAAACTATATGCCTATGCTTAAGCAATATCTTTTAGGAATTCTTTCCTGGTTTATGAGGTTCAGATGTGTGTAGCTCATGGAGAAATTTCAATCACAATTACTCTACAAGAGTTTAATAACACTGGATCTCATTTTAACGAATGCAGCTATCATGTAAATAAGCATATAGAATAAATTCAGCATTGGTCCGTTTGGTGCAGATCAAGCACTGTAGCCATCTCAGAGAGGAGGGGGGAATATGATTTTCTCTTCACTGCAGTGGAAGAGACAGATTTAGGAAAGACAGAAGCAGAGTTTTACCATGCAGACTGTTCTCTGTGCAGCGACGTGAAGGATCACAAGGGAGGTGAAAACAAAGGCAATGCTTTTCATTTTTTCAGGCTAACCCAGAAAACCATAGTTCTCAGAGCTTAGTTCTCATCAGGATCTGAAGAAGGGGCAGGGTGTCCAGTGGAACAGGCTGAAAAACCTCTGAACTTTGAAGGACAGGACTAGTAACTTACGAAAAAGGGTAAGAGAATGAAATTTTACATAGGGGTTAAACAAAGGAAGGTGATGCCAGGGGCAGTTCCTGACTGAGATGAATTGGCCTGGACATGCCTTGGCCTTCCAGCCTACACTTGATGCACTTGATGTTTGGGTTTATCCTGCCTTAAATTAACAGATAGGGCCTCAGCTGTGCAAAATATTTGAATCTTTATATAATCTTATTTCCTTTCAGTCCATGGTAAACATTTGTCCATTTGCTGTGAGTCTAAGCTGTGTAACAGCCCGGGGCTGTACAGGTGTGGGAGAAGAGAAGGGTGGTTATTTGTTGTTCAGGTTTTGTGTGAAAATGCATTACAAACACCTGAGTGACAACAACAGGTCAGACATTGAAAGATACCATTTGCTTCCATTTGATGCATAACTCTGATGAGATTTAAAGGAGTATTTTCATATCTTTACTAAGTTCTTCAAAAATTTATTGTGAAAGCATAATTGCATAAGCCGTACTTTTAGCTCCAAGGTACGTCACCAGAAGTCTACAGTCAGTGTTGATAATCTGTCTCTTGGTTATTTACTTCAAAATGGAAACATGGGAATTTAGACATTTTCACTGAAAAATAATAACCAGTGCTTTTACCATAAGTCAAAGCTGGGGTGGAAGTCAAGACAAATTGGCTGAATTGAAATGCAGTCCTACCTACATCCCTGCCAGAAAAATGTTGGAAACTGATTTTAATAGCATGTTTGTAAACATTTTTACTTAACAAAGGGGGAGAGGTGTTTAACTGATAAAGATCAAATGGATCAGATAAAGGCTATATCAAATAGGTAGCTTTGTTTATTTTGATTCTGTTCTAGTTAAAATTTGCAGCTGAATTGATTTTTTGTGTATTCTTGAGTTTTCAAACTACCAGTATGAATTACATTTTCATTATATATTTTTTCTCCTCAGTGTCCAGAGGATTTTTTGATACAATGCAATGGGTAAAGCAGGTGGCTGCAGCACTGCTACATGGCTCTGACATGATGCTTCTGAGTGTTACTCTTCAGCAGAACTCAGGGGTAAACCTGATACAGAATGTTGTGACTTTTATTAAAGGTGTGTCCATGCTGCAGTCAAACACAAACCAGCTTGGATACTGAAAACATCCTAGCTCCTGCAGAATTAAGTTCAAAGCTTATCTGGAAAAGCTCATATGAAAAAGCCCTCAGCTTAAAGGTGGGAAGAGAAAAACTTGAGACAGCTTTAATTCAGCTGACTGCAGCCACTTTTGTGGAGCAGTATATTCTTTGTATGCAGATACACACAGACACCCCTCTGTACATGTGCCCAAGCAGCCAGTTAAAATGCCCTTTTTATTTCTCTTTCCCTCTATTCTGTTATTTAACACTAAGAGTTACATGCTGTTCTGAAAGTCTAGATGGAGAACTACTTATTTCCCACTGCATCCTTCCCGTGCATGACAGTGATGATGCTCCCCAGTTGGGAATTGCAGTTTTCTGGATTGCATTAGTGATAGCTATTTTAGGGTGGCTTAGGGGATAATTATGTTTTTTGTGCTTGAGGAGAAACTGTCATTTTCTTCATATTAAAGCAAATTCACTGCTTTTGTGCAGTTAATGATGGATTGCTGTTGGTTTTTGTTCAGTCCTCCATGTTTGCTTTTTTCCCTCCTGTGGAACAGTGGACTATAGAGAATTTTTTGGTCTCCAACAATTTTTTCTATTATAGAAACTGTTTTCTATTATAGACAATTGTTTCATCCTCAAAGAAGAGCAAATTTCTCTATTACTATAATTTTTGTTCTTAAAAAATAATGTCTAACCTTTCCACTCCCTCATGGGAGTATCAAAAATTCAAGGTGTGCAAGTTCTTCACTTAGGGTAATATTTCTGATTTATGAGAGTGTGACTTGTGTCATATTGTAGATAGTTTGTTATTAAATGAATCTCTTTAGTACATTACCTAATTGTTGTTGCAAGGATTCTTACTCTGAATGCTGTATTCCTACATTAAACATAGGGCTCCAAATGATCAGCATGAGCTAAAAAATCAAAGCTACTTTTGAAGCAGATGCTTTTACTTTCCTGTTTGTTGCTTCACTGGCATTGAAATACTTGGATCTAAAATATTGTGCAGTCATAAGGATTCTGGACAAAAGCAAATATATCTTGGTATTTTAATCCCACTGTATGTATAACTTCTTATGACTTAATGAGAATCCACAGTCTTTTGGTTTTGTCTTAATGAAACATTGAAATGTATTGTTACACTGAACATTTGGTGCTCATTTAGGATCTTTCTTCTGAACAGCACAAATTGTAATGCTTTATGTGCACAAAGTGTCACATACAGCGGCTAATCCTAATACAATGTTCATTTTCTGCTCGTTAGAAAGCATTTCTATACCTGTAAATTAAGAAAACTATTTAACATTATTATTTCCTCTCAGAAGCTTCAATATTTGCACAGTAGGAATTTTTGAAGGGAGAAAACTATACTGACAGAGAAGTATCTCACTTCAGTGCTTCTTATTGCAGTCCCATTAGCAGGCTACCTCTTGGTTGGTTGCTCTGCATCACACTGCAGAAACTAACTCTCCCTGACATCAGGCTGGATAGGTTTTACCCTGGTTTTTCTCTGAAAAGTGAAGATTGATTAGAAACTGACTCTGTTTCACATGACCTAATGAAAACAATTTTTACAATGAGCAAACGACTTCTATCACCTATCTAAGGCTATAGAGTGAAATCATAGCAGGTAATAAATGTTTCCCCATGGTGAATTCAGTGTGGATTCTGCAGTGATGTTATCTGGGGAAGGAAGTGAAATGCTGAAGGCAACAGCATGAAAATGCACATAGCTATGGCATAATTCTGATTTGTTTGGAAGAACTATTAATTTCCTTGTTACAAAGCCAAGTAAGAGCAACCCTTTAAAACTGTTGAACCATGAAAGCCATTTCCTTAAGGGTTTTAAATTTGGGAACAGAGTCATGAAATTTATAGCTTTGATGAGATATTCTTTGCCTGCAGTCAGAATGAGAGCTAGATCATTGGTTTCCCAGCATGACACCTATGTATTCTTGTATGCAGTAGATATCATTAGGCTCATAATAACACAGCTATCATCACATTAATGTCTGAAAGGTTCAGTTTTGATGCTTGGTTTAAGTCTCATTTATACCTACAGCATACAAAGCAGCTGAATAAAAGCAAAAGCTGTATCTTACCTATATTGAGCTACTGTTATGCACTTTAACCAAAAATACAGTAATTTTATGCCTGATCAAATTTTTATTATTTTATTTTTCTTGCCAAGCCATGTTGTTTTGAAAGAGCTGCAGTGATGAACTAATAGCATGCCATGAATGCAGTAGCAGATAATGGTACAGTGAGACCACTTTTTTTTCTGGTTCATGCCAGTAAGGACAGTAGGGAACATCATATACATATTGGCCTAATAATTGTAAGTTTCAGTGTATTACTGAAAATTTATGTACTATGTCTGCCATCTTATGGTAGAAGAGAAGTGTGTCAGAACGAGCTGATAGCACCTCATTTCTTGTATTCTTACAGGTAAAGCAGTGCAGACTGTCATGCTCTAGCAAGGCACCAGCAGTTGGAAGTCACACAAAGGAAATACAACTGAAAAAAAAAATTGGGTTTTCACTGCTCTGCTACATATTCTGTGAGTTTCTGTTGGAAAAAAATATTGTATATCACTTTACAGCATAAAGTTGTGCAGGTTTTACAGTGAATATCGTACCATTTGTATCAAATGAAATTTGCAGAGAGAGATACCAAGAGAAATCATCTTTTGTTCTGCCCTGAGCAATTGGAAAGAGTTTGGGAGAAACATCTTTATTCCCATAATGGAGAAGAGGAGTCTGGAGAAGCACCAATGTAGCAAGTCTAATAACTTGTGGCAAATTACTCACTACTTTGATCTGAAAAGTCTTCCCCAGATCAGTGTCAGAGCTTTCATTTCTGTTCATGGGAGGGATACCTGTGGGAGTTCTGGCAAGAGAGAGTCTGCAGATTGGGGCTGTAGCATTGAGTTTAAAGCAGCTAATTCCAGTGGCTTGGAAAGAATAAAATACAAAGACAGCTTGAATCATCAGAAGTTGGGAAGGCTACATGAGACAATATTCTGCAAGAGCTTAAAATCCTTGTGGAATAAGAAACACTAATTAGCAGCTAAGGAGATAGGATTTATAAAAGATAGAGTACAGCATTAATGTTACCCAGAAGAAAGACTTCAGAATGTTTTCATTTTAGTTGTTAAAATACGATTTTTAGTATTTATTTTAAGGATCACTGTTTCAGTCACCAGTATCTGAATATTTTTGATTCAAACTCCAAACTTCTGTTTTAACATCTTGCTGTGAAAGATGTATTATGAAATAACCTTTTTTTTTAAAATATTTTAGGGATCAGTTGAATTTTTAATGTCTTTATATCTTCATACATCAAACTCTTTCAAATACTGAATCAGCTGCAGAATTATGAAATGTTTTGTCACTGAAAAGGAAAGCAATATTCATTCCTAGTTACTAACTTAATGCCAAGTGGTTAGGTGAAAAATGCCTTTTTCGGCCCACATTTGTTCCATAAAAGTACCTTGACACTTCTTTGAATCCAAGCATAGTGTAGCTAATACATGACATTGCTAAAGCCATCCTTTAAGCTGCATTGCTCATGTTAGGGAATTATCTTTAATTGCTAAGTAGCTTTCCTATGTAAATCTGTGTGAAATCACGCCATTGATTCCCACTTTTAGGATTTGAAGTCAAAACAAAACCATTTGTTTGTACCTTTTCTTCCTTGTAGATAAAGCCCTTTTTAGACCAGCCAGGGGAATTGTCACCTTTCAGAGAAGCAGGGTGAGGCAGCTGCCAGCAGTACGGGACAGCAACACAGAGAAAAGACTCCTGTTCCCCAAAGCTTTGTTTTCATTACAGAAGACAACAGCCTGGAAAGCGAGGCTGGAGAAGTGATATAACTTGGATCATGTTCTTTTAACACATCCCTACATATTCAAATGTATTATTCTGGCTTTTGTTAAGACAGAAAGGAATACAGGACTGCACTGCTGAATGCTTAAGTTACTTAGTAGGCCACTGTATTGGGTTTGCATGGCCAAGCTTTGGTGGTGGTGGGGCTACAGGGGTGGCTTCTGTGAGAAACTGCCAGAAGCTTCTTCCACGTAAGACACAGCAAATCCCTGGCAACTCCAAAGATGGATGTGCTGCTGGTCAAGACTGGGCCATTTAGAAATGGTTGTAAAGCCTCTGTGAGAAGAGATTTAAGAAGGAGGGGAAAAAATATATAGCACAGTTGTAATTGCAGCCAGAGAAGAGCAGGGTGAGGATATGTGAGAAGAAAACTATGCTGACATGAAGATTAGTGGAGAAGGAGGGGCAGGAGATGCTCCAGGCACCAGAACCGGGATTTCTCTGCAGACCATGGTGCACATGTGCCCTTGTAGCCCATGGAAGTCCACAGGGAAGCAGAGATCCACTTGCAGCCCCTGGAGGAGACCCCCACCAGAGCAGGTGGATGCTTGACAGGAGGCTGTGACCTTGTGGGAGACCTGTGGAGAGAGGAGCCCATGCTGGAGGAGCCTGACCTTGAAGGGCTGCATGCCATGGAAGGGTGACCCATGCTACAGCAGGTCACAGGGAGCTGTTGCTTGTGAGATGAACTCACTTTGGAGAGGTTCATGGAGAGCTGTCTTCCATGGGAGGGCCCCCACAGTGCAGCAGGGCAATGGCTCTTCTCCCTGAGCATGAGGGAGTGATGAACTGACCATAACCCCCATTCCCTGTCTCTTTGTGCCGCTGGAAAGGAGGGAGGGGTGGGGGAAGGTGTTTTTAATGTTTTATTTTACTTCTCATTATCCAGTTCTGATTTTGTTAGCAATAGATTATCTCTAATTCTAGCCTGTTTTGTCAAGGATGGTATTTGGTGAGTGATCTCTCCCAGTCCTTAGCTCATGACCCGTCTGTTATATTTTCTCTCCCCTGTCCAGCTGTGGAGGGCAGTGATAGAGAGGCTTTGGTGTGTGCCTGGCATCCAGCCAGAGTCAACCTACTGCAGCCCCGCTGGAGCACAAATGACAGATCTCCTCTCAGTCAATACTGGCCTTGGGCCCAAGCAGTCACAAAATTTCTTCTGACCAGCTCATTTCCCAGGAGGGACCTTGCAAACACTGCATTGCTTGTTGCCACACACAGTAACTGACACACAATTTTATTGCAACCGTGCAGATGTGAAGATTCTTAGAATCATCTTTTCGGTTTTTTTTTTTTTTTTTTTTTTGTAGCTCATCCCCACACAGTTATTCATTATGAATAAACTATCAGAGACAGACCAAATCTATTAAGTAACTTCAGTACCACCTATATGCAAGTACTGCTCCCTTGCAGGTGTTTTCTGAGGAGTGGACTAGGCTGGTCTCCAGCAGCTTTGCTCTTTGCAGCCCTGGGAGCGTCTCCCTGGGTGGTTGTGGGCAGTAACTCCTCTTGGATCTGCCGGAGCAGCGTGCTGTGTTGTGGCCCTGCCGTGACTGCTACTTCGATATCCTGAACCAAGGAGCGTATGGGATGCAAGGCAGCCTGCTGACCTGTATGGTAACTCAGTGCCTCGAGTTCAACAGTGGTCAGAGCATCAATAACTGCGAATTACCTATAGTGGGGCAGGACTGATTTCATGGTGAAAGTCTGGCATCAACAGCAGAGAATCTGGCAGAAGTAATAGTAGTCCTTTAAACTGAACTATCAGTTTTTCCATTAATAACTGGCAACTATGTCTTTAGACCCACTTTTGGTCATCTCATCATTCCATTCTCAGCCTGGTCAGACTTTGCTGCCCACACCTGATTAGGAAGTTATGGTTTGTTGATGTGGACATCAGACCTGTTATCTTTCCACTTTTCTTCAGGGATAGAATTCTGTGTAACATTAGGCCCCAAAACTGGTTGAAGTTCAAGTAAAGATAGAGTCTCAGTAAAGAAGGAAAAACACAAAAAGCTCTCATTCTTGTTGGTGTCTGGTATCAATTTAAATTTTTTTAAAATTTATTTTAAATTTTTTTTAAATCAGTTTTTTGAACAGCCACACTGCTTCTGCCCTGTTGCCTGGGACTGTCCTTTTTGTAAAGATTTTCATGTCTGGGCATGCTGCCATTGCTGAAGTCATTCAGGCTCACTTGATTTAGGTTCCCTTACTGCAAAAGATGACAGTTCCATGTGTTTTCTGAGAGGACACTGAGGCTGAAATAATTTCCTACCTTCTTGCTGCCCAGTGCTTGTTAACCATCAGAGATTAGCAGAGTTTTGCAGTAGGGCAAAACTCTCCTTCTTTCAGGCAGGAGAGAAAGCTGAAGATATAGCCCTTTTAATAAGGAAAGCAACTGCAGCTTTGCTATTTTGAAATATCACAGGAGCAAATCAGAAGGAACAAACTTCAAACATACCATGAGAAATACTACTGCACCTCATGATCATGGTCCCTAAAAATGGAACAGTCAATTTGCTGTTTGCCCAAGGTGTCAGTGAAGAGCTAGAGAGTTGCAGCAACTAAGCAACAGTTTTGATATCACTGCCTTTGAACTTATACCACTACATTTTAAAGATCTTCATTTTTTAAGTAAAGGTATTTTCTTAGTAGGAGCAAAGTGCCATTAGAAGTCAAGTTATTATAACATTTGTGAATTACATTTCACATAGAAATTGGTTTTCCTTTGCTTTTAGGAACACTTTCATCTATGGCACAAGGAGAGAAACATCACTTTTGTTTGCCTCTTTTACAATGAATTCTAATTTTGCATTACAGACCTGTTTTGCATATGTGTAACCTAACACCTGATATTCAAGCCTTTTCTGAAAATGATCAGCTGCTTTTCTAATTCTAGGTATAAATTAAATGTAGTATTATTTATATATACACATGTATAAAAATCTGTATTTGTTTCCTTCAGTTTTAGAGTTTGTGTAGTCTCCATCCTTAGTACAAAATTCCCTGAACAAACTGGTCTGATCTCAAGCTGACCCATCTTTGAGCAGGAGGCTCAACTAGAGACCTCCCGAGCTGCTTTCCCATCTGAATTATCCTGTGATAAGTACTTCATGTTTATAACCTTAGCAGCTTGAACGTGCCAATAGAGAAGGTAATAAAACACTTCCATTTTAAAGTCCAAGTGTATCTGTTTTCCCTCTGGGAATGTGAGAGGAGATGTCACTTTCCAGTGCAAGAGCTTGAGCTTCGCAGTGCATTCAGCTGCCCAGCTTTGAGCAGAGCCCAGGCACTGCCCAGGGCTCTGCGTGTCCAGGTGAACTCCCGGGGCTCAGACAAATTGCCTTCTAAAATATGACTTAGAGTGCAACTTTCCTGCTTCTAAAAAATTACAGCAGATTTTATTACTCTGTTTCAGAGTGTGCCAGCAATTTGAGTATTTGAGTTTATTGATTCATTTTTTATGCCTTCAAAAATACATGACAATGGAAATAGATTTGAGGGTTTGCATTCAGGTTTTTAAACTTTTTTTCCCCTCTCCTTAAATTTTCAACTCAAACATATACAGACTTAGGTGGAGCTTGTGGAGCTCAAGCTGACACAATTAAATGTCACTAAGCTCTGGCAGTGATAAGGACTTCAAGAACTTTTTCCAATACTTTTGTGCTTGAGTCCTGCTCTACTGACCACCAGTTCTGTATTTTTGAAAAGTCACTAACCTCTGGACTTTATCACAAACCATACCAGCTTAAACTCCAAGATGATACACATACATGGCAGTCTCCAAGATAAACCTTGGGAAGGATTAATATTTCTGAGTTGATGACTAGTTTGCAAGAGAACAGGGTAAAAGGTTTATTTTTCTTCTGTTCTTTTCTTGTTTTACTTCCATCAAGGTGATTATTTTTGCATCTCTTCATTTTATCTCTCACCATAGATGAAACAACTGATTAATACCAAGTAAAACAACAACAACAACAACAACAACAACAACAACAACAACAACAACAAAAAAAACCCAGATAAATTTATAGCAAAAAATCATATTTCACCTATAGAAGATCATTTATTAGAGAGTTCATCCTTGATGTATATAACATTTTAATAAAGAATAAGGGTGTAGTATTTATGCAAGGAAAGTGTGGTAATCCTGCAGTGAAGCAGTAACTTCAGGAGCTCCAATTCATCAGAAGCTTTTTGACATCTTTCCCTTGGCCCAGGTCAAGTGAAACTAAAAGCATTGCAAATGTCACATACTGAGGGCTGTTGAAGACAGAAGTGACATGCATTTACAAGCCTCTGCTGGCTGGCTTATCTTTGAAGCACTATTGATTACCCCATGAGGAAGGGGCTGTATATTCTTTCCCTTCTGCCAGATTGAGGTAAGTTATGTGGGCACAGGTAATAGAAGCAGTGAATTTGGGGAAAAGGGATCTGTGGTGAAGTAAAGTGCAATGGATATGCTGATGTCAAGGAAGGGGCTGTGATAAAAAAAGAGGAGAATGATCAAATCAAGAACTCCAGTGAGTTAACCTATGTTGGTATGGCAAGAAACAAAGCCATTCATATGACAAACTATTATACCAGCTGTCCCGTTTTGTCTTTCTAAATTGTTCTATGCCCATGTCCTTTGCAAAAAGCCGATTTCCTATGTCTTTGTAAGTACATCACCATGGCAGAAGGGTGTGGGTTATATGTCTTCTCATTCTTACCTAGGAAAGTTCTTCGTTTATTTATACAATTGTCTTTTTGGGGACATAGAACTTGGGAAAAGTTTTAGTGTTCTGCTCCTGCAGAGATGGTAATGTAGACTTCTAATAGTAAGAAAAACTAGATATTTCGTGACAACCTATCCCACCCATATAAAATTCCCATTGAAAATTGTTTAGACATTTATGTCATAAAATGAAGTTGTACTATGACAGAACTCTAATCAGTTTAAAATTATTTTCATTTGGCATAAAAGGACATTACAAATTCCTGCTGTTTATCAACTTAACTTTGGTAATTGAAGGAAATGGTTTGTATGTCCTTTAGAGGATATGCAAAGCACATTTATATTGCCAAATCAGCCTTTTCAAGATTGCTGCATAGTAGTAGCTGTTCAATGGCTACAGAATAATTCTTCTATATTTAAAAACTGCTGCTTCCATTTCTTTTTTTGTCTAAAACGTAATTTAACCTGTTGATTCAATTTATATTTATAGCAAAGCAAGTAAATAAAACTGACAACAATTTTTTTATGCTAATTATACACAGTAAGCAAAGAGGTGCATAATGGTTAAAGGCAGAACATACTATCTTTGGTATGTAAATAGTAAATTTACATATTTTTACTATGCCTGTCCATAGGCACTCTGTAGAATATTAGGACTGCTGTAATGAGAAATGAACATCAAGTTGTTTGTTGCATATAGCAAATGTCCATTTAAATTCCACATAAATTTCACAAAGATGTGAGAACTTTGCTTGCTTGCAATGTTGGTGAAACATTTGCAGTGTCTGTTTCTTGATGTGATTCTGATTTTTTTAAAGTTTTAGTCTATAAAATTACTTCAGGCTTCTATTTTGACATTAGACGTTTCTTAATTTTGCGAGTCACTACACACAAAAGACTTTTCATTCCCATGTGAGAGAATTCAGCAGAGACTGATTTTAATAGCATCAAGTATTATAACAAAACATTTTCATTTCAATACTGCCTCTATTTATCCCAGCAGGAAAGCTCTTATTTCTGAATTCCCCATGGAACTAGCTCTTGTACTTGCTAATTGCTGTAGCACTTCCCTGAAGCTTATCATCACTGAGGTCTAAGTTTCTCACAGAGAATTTGATTGAAAACAAACTCTCAAATAAAGGATATTTTCCATTAAAAACTAGTAAATTATAGTCCACATTCTCATAATGCCTGTTATCCTGTAAATATGTACACACGTACGCAGAATGTTATTACACCTGGAACTGCAATGGGAATGCCAGTCTAGTGGTACCTTCTGGCTTTCCACTTGGGTGTTTGCTAGGAGCACAGCATGAAGAGCCACATTAGTCATATACAAAGTCTGTAGTCAGGTGTTGATTATTAAATGGTGAAAATGTATGCTTGTATTTGAACCCATTCCAGGGCAATGTTTTTAAATTAATAATATATTAAAAATCCAAGTAATTTTCTCACATTGATTAATGATTAATTTCTGAGGGCTTTTACATAGGATCATGCATTTAGTACAGAATAAAAAACTACTTGGATAATGGGGACATTGTATTAAATTAATCATATTCTGACTGTGATTGTGCCTTATAGCCCAAGTAATTTTATACTGAATAGCATCAAAATCACATAATGTTGAATTTTTTGTTTCCTGTGGTAAGTATACCAGGAGATTATATGAGGCAAGAAGAAACCAGAAATGTTAAACAAATACTGTATATGCGTATGAAGGATAGCAGTGTGTTCTGGTTTCAGACTGGAGGCAGTCTTTAAGTCAGCATATTTGGAGTTAATACAAGATGTGACTGGTTTAATTCCAAATTCAAATGACTGCTACAGTAAGTAAAAGAAGGCTTTGATTAAGAAGATAATTTTTTACAAAGGCAAGAGGGTGCAGGTTTCTACAGCAAAGAAATGTTGTATTCCATGCCAAAAATTCTGGTAAATCAATAGATGAAATGAAAGGAGTTAGTGAACTTGCTTTCATAATTTCTCCATCTCTCTTTGCAATACAGAAATGCTGAGTGCAAGTAGTGGCAGCTGCTGAAGAATTCTCTTGACACAGCAAGACACCTTACCACGCAGTCACACTGGCTATTTATGTAACCCACAGGTACTCATTTTGTTACATTTACTAGATAACACAAAGTGTTACTAAATCAGATCTCAAACCCATTCCCAAAATGTTCTCTACATTATCATGAATATTTTATGCATAAAGATAAATATTTGGGGGTTTTTTCCTGTATTTTCTCAAAGGTTGGAAAGACCAATTGATCTGCCCTTAATGATTGATAATAGGAGAAATCTGACAAGTTTTATATCTGGAATAATACCACATTAAATAACAGTATATCATGTTTGAAAGAGTATAAGAATTGTACTGGTAGGTATAAAAATTATTTTCTATTCATTTTTCAGTCTTAGCAATAAATTATTCCTTATTGAAAAATAGAATTTACTACCTAATTCCTCTTATTGGTAGAACATTGCCATCACCTTTTTCATGTTTCACTGATCTTTAAATGACACAGACAATATTAATGAGTTTAAGGGTTATTTTCAAAGAGACTTTTTGTATGTACTGCCTCTCTTTGTTTAACAAGGAAGCATTTTCTACTTTGAAGGCTGGACTTACTCTACCTCTTTTCTTTCAGCTCTTTTGCTATTAAAGAGATCATAAAATTGTCAATGTGCATTTCAAGGAACAGCTGTAGAAATATTTTTCAAGCAGGCTTCATTCTTTAGCTCTGGCCATTTTAATACAAAATGCTGAATTGTGAAGTTCTTTGATGTGTGTTGGGCATGCATATCTTTCAGCATAGTCATATCAAATCCTTCCTCTTCTTCTGACATTGCACTGACCCATGGGGATTTTTTTTCATCCAGCCTTTGTAATTTTGAATGGGTTTGTCTGGTCCTGTTTAAGGTTGCTTACATCTTGCTTGTAGCAGAGATTCAGACTGGCTTTGTAGAACTGAGGCTTATGTATCAAATAGATAAATGCCTTAATAAATGCCTAGAAAGGGCTATGCTTTCATCCTCAGTTATTTCCAGGACTCCCCAGAGTTTCTGGTTTTGCTCTTAATTTACTTTATTCTTATGAGTCTTATTGAACAGCATTTAATTAATGATGCAAAACACTGTACCATGTGCTGATGGTTATATATAGATATGGATTGGTTCCTTTTCTTCCCTCAGGGAATAAGTTGCAAGATATTAACCCACTGATATTTTGAGGCATGTTGTTAACATAATTTGTTTCATTTGGCATCTTTTTTTATCCAGCTTCTGGACATGATTGTAGGTGCAGATAAATTATATCTCTCCCCTCATACATACAACAAATTCCTCCATTATTCCACAGACAGGTATTTAAGCATGTGGCTCGTCTTACTTACATGCATTTAACATATTGGGTTTTCTTTGGCAGCTGAACCCTCAAAGAGGCTCCTGGCACCTTAGGAGATGGCTAACACCCAGAGGAAATAGATTTAGGTGATGCTTGAAGTGCTTGACCATTTTCAGGCTACAAAGCCTTGGGGATTTAAATGCTAGGGTTAAATAGGCAGGTAGTTAACTTAATTGCATTTTAAAAAATTATATTAGTTTTTACAGGGCATTGATTTTGCACATCATCCAAATTGTCTGAGGACTCCCACCTTAACTGATCATTTGCACAGCCTTCCTAAGCTGAAATCTTTTGAGATAATACACCTAGAAGTACGGAGAGCTGCATTTGCAGGGAGCGGTGGCACTAAGGGGTGAGGGATTACTGTGAGAAGCACTGCCAAGATCATTTCAACAGCATGAAAACTGCTGATAAACGCTGTGCAAAAACCTGAAGTCCCCAGTTCACGGAAGCCTGCTCGACCAGATAGGCTTGAATGGCTGCCAGGGTGTGAATCAGATGTCACTTGGGTTTGTGCTAGAGCAGACAATCTGTTTCAGCAGCACCAGAGCCTGAAAAGAGGGAATGAATCAATGGGAAGAGACTCCTTACACAATGTCCTTTTCATGTTACCCGGAAAACCAGTTTTGTGCCAAATTACTCTGGGATCAGGCTTGTGCCATTTACCTTATTGGAAAGCAATAGCTCCCCTTTATCAGTCAGTACAGTACTCATTTTCATTCCCATCTTTGCATTAAAGAAAGGGACAAGGTTTCTTTGAGAATAGCATTGAATTAGGTTTCATTCTGTGAAGCCATGCAACTGTTGATAAATAATTCAATTTGCCAAAATTTAAATCACTTGTTTTCATGATAAGGAGAATTTAAATTTTCTTTTTGTATTAGTTGAAATTTTATTGTTTGCAGGTTCTGTTCTACTCCTGGGACTCTCTCTGCCCCACTTAGAGAAAATGGCAAAATCGAGAGCAAAGTAATTCTTTATTTATTTCAAGCTTTATTCCTCCCCTAGAAACACAAACATGCATGTGCACAGACACACACTCCATCATTTTTGAATGCTGGTTTTGGCCATTGCAAATGGCTTGAATTATTTAAAACATAGAAAGGAGTGACCCAGTAACTTTTTTTATATTTAGCAGTGGAGCTTAACTGTGTTCATACCATGGCTCTAGTAGGCCATCTTTTCTGTTCAGGTTTGGTTTACATGGTTTTCAGGTCTCTTCACTATTTCTTTTTCACATTCATTTTCTACTTATCTGACCTTTAAATAACTACCATTTTCTCTCAAGAATTTGAAAAGTGTTTACATTGGATGCAGACACAAAAGAAGAACTTTGAGTGATCTGTCCAGCCAGTCAGTGAAAAGCCATTCCCAGGTTTAAGTTTCTGAGGGTATAGATTATTGCTGAGTGATATATTTGCACTTGATATTAAACAAGTAATGCATGTATGGAATCAGCCAGGATGGCAAACAGTAGTTCCTTAATAGGGAGACATGACAATTATAATTTTTGCCCCATTATAGGGCTGTTATCCTTCCCCATTGCCCATCTTTCTAAATAAACTTGTACTGCATACCCTATTTACTAATCAGGAATGTAGGAGAGATGCTATCAGGGCAGAAATGAATGATGTGTAGAAGAAAGAAAGGCTTAATTTAGATTTAGAATTAATTCTTTTGGATCCTTTGCAAAATACTTTTTTTCCTCACAGAGTGTGATTATGTTTGTGGTGTCTTCATCTCTTGCCACTCTTTCAATAATTTTACCTCTTTCCATGAAGCCCTTCTCAAATGATCTCCAATGTCCCTGGTGCTGTATTATTCCATGCATAGTTTGTGTCTGTTGCTGATTTAAGCCATAAATATTTCAAAAGCTCAAAGTTAAAAAAAAAATCAATGACAACATATATGCAGCATCCATAATATATAAAGACAGTGGTCTGAAATGGCCATTTGAAAGTTCTGGAAAATTAATCATCATAATATTTATTGCAGAACTGTCTCCTTTATCAACATAATTATTATTGTTATTGATATTACTAAGGGCATCCTATTATTGTAGCCTTGTGCTTATTAAATGGGAGCTTGTTTCACAGGCAAAGGCAAAGTTTCTACAGCTTTTTTTGCCAAGTATTTGAAATAGTGAGATGTATTTGGACTTAGCTGCTCAGAGATATCCCTGCTGCCCTACACATGAAGGGTAGGACTTCAGCACCAAAGAGCTGAGCACAGTGACCCCACTGCTCTCTAGCCCATAGGCACAAGTGTGTGAAGCAATGGGAAGCATATGGTCCTCATGGCCTCCAGCCCTGAAGTCTCTGAAACACATGGGCAATGTCCAGGAGATGGTGTCAAAACAGAGCTGGAGCAGTAATTGTACACTCTCTCTGGTTGCAGGCCTTTGGTGTCATGCTTGTGACTCCAAATGCTACCATGAATAATTGAATCCCACCTGGGGTTGCAACTCCCTTCTGTGTCTGCTTTTAAACAATTATGAGTTTGGAGCCTCCGGGTGAAGACATATTATAGGCATTTTAAACCCCTGTATTCATTTATCGCCTCAGCTTTCTCTTTGCCAATTTGTTTTAAAATCTTGTAAAAATAAACTGCTGAGGACTATACAGGAGTTCATAATTAAATGGCCATTAGCTGTGTACCTCCAAATAGCCTTCATAGTTCTGATGGGATTTCACAATGCTGCTACTCTGCTGAGCAGAAATGCCCAATGCCCAGGCTGAAAGGGCAACTTTGCCCCAGCCAGCACAGAAGGTTCTGTGAGCTCTGTCCAAGATAGCTCTACTTAGCTGGATAACCACTGTAATAATGATAACAATAGTAATGTGAGTTTTATTGTTCTGTTGAGGAGAAACCAGACTGGCTGCCAGACCTGCAAGTTTCATCTGGATTTCCTCCAGCATGCTCCTCAATGCCAGTGGCAAAGACTGTGCAGCTCTGATTGTGGCTCATCCTGTTGCCTGCAGGTTTTGTCAGAGGTGTTTGTATGCAGCTAATGGGTCTGTCATGAGAACTGTGGCCCTGAGGTTCAGAGACAGTTTAAGTCTCAGGAGTACCAGTAAATTTTCTGAGTCTGCTGCTTACAGAAAATTAACAATGTATTTAGACTTGCTGACTAGAAATATTTATAATTGTAATAAAATAGTTATTGGGGATATAGAGCCTTGTGAACTTTTTGTAGGTAAATTTTGGAAGTTTATATAAAAAGAATTTTCCAGTAATAGAATTCCAAGCCACAGAAAGGTAAGTCCTGACATGTTTGTGACTTTTTGTGTATGTCAATACATTCAACAGTTTGCAGAGGTGACCAAACAAGATTTTCTTTTCATAAAACAGTAAGATTGGGTAATCTGTTGTACTTTCTCAATTAGTTGTAATGAGAAACATTTGACTACATTATTGGAAAGCTAATATAATTATTGGATGCTGTATAGGAAAATTCATAATGATTTGGAGCTGCTGGGAACATTTAATGAGATTTCTTTTTTTGCTTTCATTCATTCAAGCATGTCCTTAAGCAGTTAGATTGGTAAACGTTGATATATTTTGGCATGAAAGAGTTTCTTAAATGCAAAATTCTTGTACAGTGTGTCCTGTTCACATCCCAAACCTTGTCTGAGCCTGATTAGAATGGAAAACATTTATTTGGGAGTTTTTTGTAATTTTTTTTCTATGATGAAGTTTCTGTCATAAATTATGAGACAACTAGAGTTTTCCTAATATCAGATTGCTGCTTAACCTGAAAATTGAATACAGAAAATAATAATTAAAAAAGACTTTATTGGAAGGTTTAAATACTCAGAATATTCTTGAGTAAAAAAAAAAAGGGCAAAATGGAAAAAAAAAGACACAACAACAATTGTTGTGGGCACTTTTATTTCTAAATTCTAAGCACAGCTTATAGCTTGTGTCTATTCAATGCTGTAAGGCAGACTTCATGACTGCATTTAAATGTAATGGTAACCCAGCAAAAATTAATTTATCCCTCTGTATTAGAAAAATGACTCCTGAAGAACAAAAGTTGTCTGCAGTTTTAAGTAAGCTGTATCTTTGAGCATAACTTTGAAGTAATTGTTTTTATGTTGTATAATATGACCCAAATATTGTGTTTTTGTCAGCATGTCTAATAGGTTGCTCAATACCCTTGTTTTGCACAGGTCATTGAGCCCATTCATGTTCAATGATATACACTATGAATGCTCATGGGTAGTTTGATACATCTTTAATAGAAGGTGAAGGAAATGGCTCAAGTTTCTTTTTTGACCTTCTGGAAGTGCATTTCCAGATGAAGTGAATTACACTTTTAGCTTCATCAATGAAATGAGAAATTCTGGGGTAGAAAATGTTTAATTATTGCAGATAAACTTCTGAGAGCTGGCCAGTAATTTCCTGTGATTGCCATTATAATGCAAATTAAAAGAACATTTGTTTTAAATAAATTATTGTACAAAGTGAAAGGTCATCACAAGCATTTTCATCTCACTTCTGAGTTCTTGGATTAGTTTATGCTACTTGAACAACTTTGTCTATGCCCTCAGTGCAAAATGCTCTGAATAAGTAGCTCTGCTCAGGGCTTTTAGCTTGAGACTACATGAAAGAACTCTGAATACTTGACCATAAATAATATATAGTAAAAGCTGATGTCAGTGGACATGAAAAAAATTAAAAGTGGGCAACTTACTTCTCAGAAAGTGATTATTTGATATAAAAAAATCATTATGATTATTATGACAAAAATTCTCTAGTGTCAATAAAATAAATATTATATTGAACAAACAAATAGGAAAAGAACCCTGAAAGCCTAGTCCTAGATGACCACTAACTTTATTATTGTAGACTTAATATGGTTTGAGGTAATTCTAGGCCATTTACCAAGTTGCACAAAACTAAATCGTAAGAGAGGCAGTTCAGGCATGATCCTGGATAATTTTGGTGGAGTTGTAACAAAGAGGTGGTGGAGACTAGTGGTGCTTATCTGGAGTATGGAGATGCTTGTACTCTCTGACATGCCACTGAACTGATGGGTGTGAGGAATAATTGCAGTGGAGTGTGACTGTGAATTGAGCAAACTGGGGTAACCATTCACCTCTTGGTGGTGGTGCTGGGAGAGGAGTCTGACCCTGGGCAATGAAGAGATGCAGGTGCTCCTCCAACGTGGCTCTTCTCAGGCAGATCACCAGGCTGTGTCTTCTTGCTCTAAAAATTGTTGGCATAGGAGCTGGGCAAGTGCTCAGTGCCACGTTGTTAAGACATTTTAGCATTTTCTATCAGAGTATACACAGTTAAAGGTGTTTTGAAACTCAGTGGAGGTACAATGTCACATATTCTGAAGGTCTGCATTGAGGGCTGATCTGGAGAAGTCTGGTAGAATAATATGATAGGAAGAAGTATAAAGCAAGTCTTTATTTAAGTGTTTTAACATGGTGTGTCTAAGATCTGTAGCAGAGAAGTATCTTTCCCACTTGATGCCCAGTCTTCCTGTCTGACACAGTGATGGATGGCAGATGACAGTAGTGCTTACAGCTTGCACAAAGCTGTGAGGACATAAAGACCACACTGGCCTGTCTCACACACTGTTAAAGTCCCAGAAGGACTTTGCCGTGAGATAAGCATAGAATAGAGCCACAGGATGGCACTGACTCCAGACCTGGTAGAGGTGAGATCTGGTTAGCACATCCTGAGTAATATATCCAGACAAAAATTCCCACAGTGACAAACAGTGTAAAGACGTAACTGGTCACAGACACATCACCAGTAAAACAAAGATCACCCCAAGTTATGGGACAATGACATCAGTGGTCACCAAAGACTACCACAGCCCTCTCTGAATATGCCCCCCTGGATACCTGGAACTTGGACTGTAAGATAAGCCACCACAGTGGGACCCTGAGATAAGATAAAGGTAGTACTATTGTCTGGGTGTCACCTCAGACCAAGAGGGAGGTTAACAAAGCTGAGGGAGAAGAATGAACCACTGATAATGGACACAAAGAATGCAGAACTTATGGGCCATAAGGAAAACTTGGTGGTAGGTTTAAAGCACTACTACTCTATGAGTAGTGACCCCAGTTTTGTTACTTTATCTAGAACGCTCTTGGAAAGGCACACTCACTAGTGCTTCTGGGTTCGTTTCTTACTTTGGTGGAAAAAAAAAATCAGCTAGTGACATTGTTGTTATTTCTCTCCCAGCTTCTGCTCTGAAGAATCTTCAGGAAATGGAAGTGGGGCTATTGTTAGTTACAGGACTGACTTACACCTAGGTGGCATTTGGTAAGGTACAACATTGCCACATTTGTGGAAGTTTTTTACCATTGAGGAAAATGGCTAATGGGCATTGCTGTGACATTGCTGGCAGATCATCAGTAATCAGTTTCCTTCTTATGGAAGAAGGAGGGTTATGAACAGGAAATGCACTAGGATAAAGAGAACTCAAAAAGCTGTGCTAAAATGCAAATCAGAACTTAAGAGACAGAATTAAAACATTTAGAACAGGGTTTGTCTGATTAGAATTTCACTGCGGTTTAGAGATCAAATACGGTGCGAATTTTCTCCTCACTTTGTCATATTTGTGCTTGGAGATGTACTCTGCAGTTTCCAGCATATTACACAGCTTATTTCCAACCTAATTGGGAGGGAGTAGTGCTTCTTTATATTTTGTTTATATTTTGCTTTTTACCCCAGGCATACTTTATTAATTATGCCACAGCAGGCATTATAAATCTTACTGTACACATGTCATTGTACACATGTAAATTGATCCAATGGGCATTTATGTTGATCTTTTGCCAACTCATTGGTCCAGTTTCAATTTCCAGAGTGTTTTTTAATCTAGTCTCAGTTCCACCCCTGGATTTATTGCTCCTTGTTTAAGATTGATCTAAAAGTCTACTTATTGTTGTACTGTTGTGTTTGATAGAGAAATTTAGCTGCTTGAAGGTATATGGATGACAAATTAGTAACACTTCAAGAGCAACTTTCAGAATGAAGAAAACTCTTTGTGGTCACTATAAGACCAGGATTTTGCCTTAGATGAGCCAATGCAGTAATGCCAAAGCCTTTGCTGTAAGAAGGGGTAAAAGAAGGGACTGATAGCTTTGATACACAGTTCTGGAGAGTGAATAGATTGCCAAAGTGTGCCAGAAGAAAAAAAAACAGCTGTGAGAGACAGAGAGCTGCAGGGTGCCCTGCCACCAGGCAGCAGGAACTTTGTGCAAGAGAGGAGCATTCAGAGATGAAGCTCACCAGCCCCACCAGAAAAGCTGTAAATGAAATATAAAAGGAGTGCAGTGAGTTTTAGGAGAGAAAGCTTTCTACCCCTGGTTTTATAGTCAGTTGAAGGTCACATGGATCCTTGCTGACACAGCTGTGGCTGTATCTTACCTTTCCTACCCTTGCCCAGGCTCTACAGTCATGGGTGCTGGCAGTGAGCGCACAAGATGAAACATCTTTTTGTGCTCATGGTTCACAGGCCGGTTCTCATCTGGTGTTTGTGGTGGGGAGACCCCGAGACTGATATTAACCCCTTTGTCTTGACTTTTCCTGACTGGACAGTCATTTGAATCAGCACCTTTTCTTGGCCTGAGGGATTTTACATTTATGTAATTCCATGATCGTTAAATAGATATCAAAAATGTTTTCTCTTCCTTATTCTCTTAATTTTTTTTATTTTCTTTTTTGAAGCAGTTTTGGTTGGCTACATGCTGAGTCTCTCACTCATTGCAAAATTTAGCAAGAATAGTCTGGCAGACAGACTTGGCTTATGAATCCATTTTCATAATGTTCCAACATCCACATCATGGCTTTTTCCCTGACAAGTGGGAGATTTAAAAAAATAATAATAAAAAATAAGCACATTATAACCCAGCAGGAATGATTTTTGCAAAGTTACATCTTAATGCAAGAACTACATAGTAGGAGGCTTTTTAGGTCAGTATAATTGAGCTCTAGAGTAGGTCTGGGTTTTGTTTTCCTGCATGCTTGTTTTTTTAGTGCCTGCTATGGTTTGATGAACTGTGCCATGTGTGCTGTTTCAGAGACATCACAAAGAATCAGCAGTCGCAGAAGGGGCACAACATTGTCAAACTGGAGCAACAGGAATTTCCGTATGTGTCTTTTGTTTCAGTGCAATGACCCTCCAGGAAAAGTGTCAGATTTCAAAGAAATCCCTGTAGAAGATCAGTTTTGTGTATATGCATTTTAAAAAGCTTGCTGCTGATACATGGGGGAGATAAGAACAATCATATTAGAAAGACCTGCAGTGCCCAGGCTGAAGAGATGTTGCAAGTTTACATGATGCCCAGGAGAAAAAGACCCTGTTATCCCCAGAGGCAGCCTTCTACCATCTGTGGCCCTCATTTTTCTGTTAGGGAATTAAACTTCCTCAGTTTTTCAAGAGATTTGAAAAGGATTTTACTGATTTATAGGCTCATCCTCCTACTCAGCAAGTCACCAGTGACTTCCCCTCAAGCCCACAAAAGATGTGATCCCAGCAGCCACAGCCATGCCAGGGGGTCTCTGTGCCCGCGTGCTGCCGAGCCGTGTTTGTACCAGCCAGGGGACGCAGTCTCACTTTTCAAAATAACTAGAATGAGAGGAAACAGGAAACCTTTCTCCCCTTTAGCCTTGCTGGCAAGATAAGCAGCATGGGAAAGTTTTGCCAGGGAGATCATCATGCTGTCAGAAGGCATTAAAAGAGTCTAAGCAGCTTCAGAGCCTGCTGTGCAAGGCAAGACGTGGACACAAAGTCACCGCTTGTGTCCTGGTGAGCTCCCACTGTAAGACACTTTTTAGATGGAGCTGCTTGCACAGGATCTTCTTGGTCTGTTAAAATCTCCTCCTCTTCAACTTGCCTGTGCAAAACATACACTGCTGAGCCTGAACATGTATTTTTAATTTAGTCAGTGTTTTATTGAAATCAAATACTGCAATATGTCATGTACCATCAGAGAGTGTCCAGAGTTTTTTGAAGGTATTTTTTACTATGTTTGTGGACTGCCTCACACATGCAGCCATAACTTATGAGCTATAACCTCTACATTCACAGCATGTTCTGGGGCTACTTTGGTGAAAACAGTAAGCAATGCATTTTAAGAGACAGATTGTTTTAAATATTTTATGAGACAAGTATTTTCATGTTTGTTTTAATTGCAATCAAGGGGTCTTATATACAAGACACTCTAAAAAGTTCACTTAGTGGAATGGATGTTTCTCTAGCTTCTTATCAGGATAAATCTTGTTCTTTGGAATATGGAAAAATTCCATAATTGTTGACAGAATAAAAAATGTAGTGTATTTCTGCAAAATGTTGGAAGATATAAGGGCCTGTAGATTGCTTTTACTATACTTACAGTAATTATTTGCTTAAGTTTTCTTAAATCAATAATTTAAAATTTTTAGAAGTGTTTTAATTTCCTCCTTGCTCATTCTCTAAAATATCCGAAAAGTAATTAAAAATGGTCAAGACAGTTTTCTCTTAGCTGGTTCCAACAAACAGGCCTGTTCAGTCTGAGATTTGAAAGGCTTTCCGCCCATCTGTTTTCTTTTTTGGTCTTTGGCATTTTACCCACTGAGATTAAGTGATAGAAGAGGTAACATCTGTACTCCTTCCAATCCTGGATTACACTCTATGGGAAATAAACATAGGAAATTTGGTGGAATTAAACTTTTATAAAAGGTCTGTAACAGAGGAAACTCTGTAAGTGTGTGTACACAGTAAGTACAGGGAAGTCATCGCTTGTCCTCTGGGTTTCATGTTGGCATAGAGTGAAAGGCTCAACAGAAAAAAGAGAGAGGGTGTTCTTGTTTATTCAGGACTATGCATTTTCCTAACAAAGAGCTGTTTCAGATGACCTATAATGCTGGTTTTCTGCTTTGTGGGCTAAAAACAACAAAAGGAAATTAGAGACAATAAGGGAAATTCCATTTTGTAAGATATAACTGGAAGGAGTGTCACCACTTTTCCTTTTGTAGCAACAAAGATGGCACTGTTAAATAGCATCATCTTAAGGCAGAGCTTTTATACACACAGGGCTTCATTTATGGCACTCCAGCTCCTGCTAAAATTAGTGACTCAGAAATAAGGCATGTAGCCTGCCTTTGAAACAAATTCTTATTGCATGAATATTTCATGAAACTTTCTAGACAGATGTAAGTAGAAAACAAAAACTTGCCTTAGCTACACAAAATGTCTCTCAGAATGAGAGCCACTGGGCTGTTTTCTAGAAATATGACAAAGTTCTGGTCCATGTTGCTGAAAAAGACAGAAAACCCAAGCATTGAGCTTACTGCTCCAGTGACCAATAGGAAATTGCCAATAGTTGGTATTAGCAATTATTGCTTGGAACAACCTGAAAACAGGAGTTCAGTGGTTTCTGCTATGGGCTTCAATGGTTGATTCTGTCTCCCAGTAGTGTGAAACTTTACTTGTCTTTTCAGGTGGTGGTAGAAAAAAGTTGCTCACTGTCCAGGACAGTTACTGACAGAAGTGAATAATCTAAATAATCTCAATAAAACTCTGAATTGTGAAAAATTTGCATCCATTCTCTGATCATCCAGTGAAAGGGAAAAAAAAAAAAAAAGAAAAAAAGAATTTTTTAAAAAACCAGACCTGCTCACTATCTTTTCTTACTTTGAGAGCATTCCCTACACAGTCTTGGGTAAAACCAGTATATTTATATTGAAACTTTTGTCTAGATTATTTGATCATTTCCTATCAGATGAAGAAATTCCAAATCAAAAACATTCAAGAAAATTATGTTTATCTCCAAGAAATATCACTAGTACAACATAGGGGCAAAAAAAGGAATATGTCGTGGCCCAAATCCTACTTAAATAACTCATGTGCAGCTCTGATGAGATATGTGTTTTGCCCTGTAGAAGGATGTTACTGGAAGTGGAGAAATAGTTAAAAAAAAATTTCAAATATTATAGGGGAAGCAGATGCAAAGAAGAACTTGTTTAATAGATTGAATTGTTGAAATTATTTAAATTGAAATAGTTCTCTCAGCATCTTGGAAGATTTAGAAATATTCTCCTTAAGATTAATTAGTCACATCAAATTCTGCTTTGTGCTCACCCTCATCCAACTGGAAAACATCTGGCTTTGAGCTATCAGAGATCATAACTGTGTTAATAGAAGATTCTGAGAGCAGTGAGAATTATTTAACATTTGTCTTTTTGAAGTACTTAAATTGTCTTTTCTTAATGATGTTTCAGCTTCAAAAAATTGAAAAAAGAGAAAGTTCAAATATGTAAGAGGAAAGAAAGTTCAGCACACACATAGATGGATATTCTTTGAAGACTTCAGCTTCCAAGGACCATTTTTGCCATTAAGCCATGAGCAAAAAGAAACTTTTTACAGCTAAAACTAAAAAGCTTCTAAATGTTGGAAACTGCTGAGGCCATCTCAGAGCAATAACAAAGATTTTGCATCATGTAGATCCAAGCTAGGATATAGTGAAATTGATCTCTGGAAGTCTATACACACTTCAAGGTTTCAGAAATAATTTTCTACTAACACTTTGCCTGTGGTCTTTATAGACATTTTTTATCCATGCTTCAGCACAGTTCCTCTGTTATGATATATCTTAGGACTAATACAAAGTTACCTTTTGATGCAAATGTTCTTTATGTAATTTATGGAATGAAGAGCAGAGAAGTTTTATATCCTTTTATTGCTTAATGCTTCATAATATGGAACAAAGATTTTACATTACCTTTCAGTGATGCTGCGATAAGGAAGAGGATAGGAAGGCAAATAAATACATCTTTAATACTATGTTAATTTACAAAAGGACAAAGGATATCAGTGTTTGTTTCACTGACTTTCACAAACTATCAAGTCTGTGAAAATATTTAAAGTTTTCTGTCAAGCATACTATCATCATCATTTCTCCTATGTTGATACTGCATATTCTGTGTTGTAATAATTTTTAGGTAAAAATTCATTATTTTATCATAATTTCAAAATATTTTATAATCTACCATAATTTCAGATCCTTTTGCAGTAATTTTCTAAACTTTAATCCTTATTGTCCTTGAACCATTCTGCGATTATAGAATAAGACATGAGATATTTGTGGATTTACATGGCACTCATCAGAGAGTAATGGCTTGAGTAATATGTTTTAACATACTCCCCCTGCTTATTGCAACAGTGTTAACAAAATTAAATCATCAATATGATTTTTAAATTTTAAAAGTTAATAACTAGATGAAGAGAAGTTACATTTGCAAACATGCCTGAACCGGTTTTGTCTGTTTCAATTATAAAATATTATGGCAACTTTATGGTGTGATGAAAATATGTATTTACATATTGGTAAATCCACTTTTATAATACTTTTAAATTATTTCCACACAGCTGTTGCTAATAATAGTTATCACTGAGTGTGTACACAATTTAAAGAAAATATACTTGTGGCTTATTTTGCAGGTTTTCTGCTAAGACTGGGTGTTTCCAGACAGAAATTATACCACTTTCTTGTACAGAAATGATTCACCAGTAGATCTGGTGTTCGATCATGCCTCAAGTCATTGCATCTAGCCATGAGACAAAGGAAAAGGGTATCAGTTTTTGGCAAAAATCAAATGTTTCAATGTAGAGATGCAGAGCCTACTTACATTTTAGGATGTGGAAATCTGGGTGGTGCAGGGTGAAATATCTTCTCGGGAAGGGCAATTGCTGGTCACTACATGGTCAGAATTTGAAGAGTTAAAATTTTAAATGGGAATAAAATTTGAAGCTGTTTACAAACAAACCCCCTTCCAAACCAAGCAAAAGCTCTTTATGTTAGAACCTCCAATTTTGAAGCAGAAAAGGTGATCTGAAGTGGAAGACAACTACAAACTGGAAAAGAGTGTGGAAAGATAAGCAGAAATGCTGAAAATAGAAGAAAGGCTACAAAGGGTGGGGGGAAAAATTACCTTTCTGTGCTTGTTCCTGTTATTGAATGCATTGTTTCTTGGATTCAACCTCCTCAGTAATGTTCAAACTGCTAATCATGTCTGCAGTGTTTTTACACTCTGCTTCATCATTTACTCTTTCTGAAATAGCTGCTGCTTTGGAGTCAGTAGCTGTCAGGACTTAGGTGCACACAAGGATGAATGTTGCACTGCATTGAAACTGTTTGTTTGCTTCTTGTGATGTGGTCCAGGGCTAATGGAGTATTTCAAAACTGAGTGCCTTCACTAAATTAATAGAACCGGTATTTGTTCAGGTCCAGAGAGTTTGGTACCGAATCCCAATCCAGTAGTGCCTTCTCAGGGGCAGGGGGATTCTCAGGGTCAGTGGTGGGATTCAGGCTAGAATTGAGGAAAGGATTCATTAATGTTTAGGAGGATGAAGGCAAAATGGTGGCTGCAACCAGTGTCTGCTGGGACTTATGTTCTAGCTGAAGGGTGCTTTTGGAAGCTGCTGTCTGCTAACTTGGCTCTTAGTACACTGAGAGAAATTTAATCTTGGTGTGGGCCAGTTTGTGTGCCTTAGGAGCAGCTTCAGAAAAAAGCTGAATCAATTGTGTAGCACACATGGAGTCTATAGGGGACAGCACAGGGGATGCGCAGGCAAGAGTTTAATGAGGATATTAAAAGATGGTGGTATGGTGTGCTTTATCTTTTATATTTCTAACCATTTGTATGTCAGTAATGAATGAGCACAATAACACTGATTTTTTTTTTTTTTTTTTTGTTATTCCTCCTGAACAGCTGGTTACAGTATCTCTGGTTATTGTTAGCACTCTGTTGCAGATATTTTAGCAAGATGGGGACTCAAACCCCTCATCCTTCTTCCCTCGAAGCATGTGGAATCCAAAACACTCTCTAAAAATTAAGGTTTATTGTATCCATTTGAAGCTTCCACTCCGGGGAATTTTCTATCAGACATCTTAAAGAAGTTCTATTTGTTCTGCCTACTTTAGCTTTTTTCCTACTTTGTGGATAAAATGAAAGATGTTTCCTTTAAAAGCAATTTTCTCAAATCCTCTACAAAAGTGGAAATCAGTGGGTTTAATAAGTCCCTTGGCAACCAGCTCCTCAGGCAACAATGCAGCAATTATAAATAATATTAATAAGTTCATCTGATTGCTTCTGATAACAAGCCATTTCAGAATCCCTCTTTTCTTTTTATAGCATAGGGCCCTGGCTGGTGAGAAAGAGGCAGTAATATTCATGTGAGTATGCATGTGTGAGAGAGAGAGAAGCAGAACTGCTTTGCATACTGAGCTACAGCATATAACTGGAAAAAGAGCAACAGGAATTAATTTTTAGTGATTTACTTGTAGGGGAGTTATGAACATCCTCTCCAAAACAGAACAAAACAAAAAACCTAAACCTAATGAAAATTGTTTGTTATTCAGTAAACAACCCACATGAAAAATTTAATTGACCTACCAGGGTATAATATGGAAGGATGTCATAATCAAGGGTTTTAAGAAGTAATTTGAACACTTCCATTTCTATGGCAGCTAGTCTGGAGTATTTTACAAGGCCTTGGTCATCCATTAAGGGGCAGTTAAAGATTCCTGGCTGCTGTGCCTAAAGTGAAATATAAAGGGAAAAAAAAAAAAAAGGATATCCAGGCAAAGAAATCTTGAAATTCAAGTTCTTGAGCCTGAAAATGTATCATGTTTTTTGTTAGGAAAAAAAGAAAAGGTGTAGATGGGCATGACAGAACTTGTACAGAATATTTCTCTGTGAAACATCTATGGATTCAAGAGCTATAGTCTGAAGCTGAGCTAACCTGCTTTCATTCTTGCAATGTGACTCAGTGTTTTTCTGGAATTACAGAACTTAAAATACAGAGAAATCATTTGGGATAATGTTTCAATAATTACAGCTCACAGAATAAATGTATTTATGTAGAACAAATAGAATTTGTACATCACAAACAGTGCTACCACTAGTAGAAGTTGATGGATAAAAAAATAGTGATAATGAAATGTTTGCCCACATAACCTCTTGAAGCTGTATATACATAAGCATTTCCTTATGGAAATATAAAGAAATACTGCTGTGTAGATTGTTAGGGACAATGTGCTGTCAGAAAAATAAATGTTATTTTATTTTGTGGGATGCAAAGGTCATATGAAGAGATTTCGTCACTTTCCTAAAATTCTCAAAACAATAGCTGTGTGACTGAATCTGATATATCAGTAATGGTTGTTCATCTAAATAACCTTCACTGTTTGTTCCTATGTTTTTTCTCATCTTTGACCTCAATAAACAATGATTTTATATATTTTCTAGTTAATTGCCCAAGGTTATTTAGTACTTTCTAGCCAAGGATGGGATGCAACTGGATAATTATTTCCAATTAGCAGTTAATTTATTATTCCAGTAAAAATTAGCTTTATTTTTCACTCTGTGTTTTAGATAATTTATTTTGTAATTTGTAATATCATGAAATACCAAATCAGTACCTGACAAAAGACCAAGAAAACTTGAAACAGTGTAGGTCAATTTTCATAAAGAACTATTGAATAACTTCCCAAAAGGCATATGGAATTGTGTTATATGCAAGTGATTCAAAAGTGCAATAATATATCTAAATTCTGCCTGATTTATTTCTGTTAACTTAAAACAAAGATGGTATTTGGCAATGTCTTAAACATTACAAACCTCTCTTGAGCAGCTATTAATTAAAAGGAAAATAAATCTTGCACTATTTTTTTTTTAGGCATTGCTGTTTTATTCGGACATTGGAAAGCAAATATTTTAATTGGAAATTAAATTTCCTTGGGGATAGGACTTCCAGACCTCTCTGAAGAAAATATTTTCATTGCACTGCACATGCAGGATCAACGAGCACTCAAGATCTGTTGAGTTAAATGGGTACCAAGCCACAGCTTTTAGATTCTGTTTTGCAGTTGTACTTTTCACAGTATTATTCCACAACCACTGGAGATGTTGAAGTCCAGAGTATTATACACTCTCTTTGTCAGCCCAGTCTGAAACATGAATCTCAGTAATTTTAAGCACAGATGCAGATGGATAAATTTAATTTAATTTGCTAAAAAATGCCTTAAGTGTGGGATTATCCAAAGAGGTTAAGGAGTGTTAAAAATGTAAAAATCGACATTTTTTAATGTGAAAGAACAAAACAACACAGATAAATGACAGACAGTTCAGGCTGAAACAGTACAGGAAAGCCCAGATTCAAAATCAACCAGTATAAATAAGAGTTATTTTATTGATGATTTTTTCTCCATCTGGTTTGAAAAAACCCAAAGGATTAAAACCCAAGATTCAACCCTGCTGCTGGATTTTCTTTTCTGTTACTGTTGTATATGGAGATAATCAGTGATGATGACAATTTTTTTGATGCTTGGAATTCAAGTACTGGATTGAATATTTATTTACTTAAAACCCGTCATATCTTTTCATTGCTCAAGGTGGTGGGGAGGGAAGAGAAGTGATTTTGCTGGTCTCAATGCCAGTGATAGGCACTGTAATTTCTCTGGGGAAATGACTAAATACATTCCACAAAAGCTTTGATGTTTGCTTTATTACTAGGAAGAGCTGAGACTTTTAAAAGTGCATGAGATAAACTGAGAAGTAATGTGTTCTAGTTTGTTAGTGTCTATTCAATGAACGTTCAAATTCTTTCATTACAAAAAAAAAAAAAAAAAAAGGAATTACAGAGAAGATAACTGATGGAATTACCAACTTCTCTTTCAAGCTGAAAACATTTCCAGAGTGATTACATCGAATTTTAAAAATAAATAGATTATTTTTCTATGCAAAGTTATCTAATTCTACTTTAAAGAGCAAGACATCACTTTGTAACATTTGCAGCCTGGCAGGCCCATAATCTGCTTGAGAAGGCACGTACATATTGTACTCATAGCTAGTGGCACTAGTTACCTAAGCATAGAGTTCTGTTTGAGTCCAAATTTAAAAGACAGGGAAGATGCATTTGTTGACTATAGCTCTGCCACAATTCATTCAGAGTTCCCCTGCAGATGGACACAGGTAATACGGGCTCATGAACACATTGTGTCTGAGCAGCGAAAGAAAAATCCCAGAAGTGCTTCACTTGAAACCCTTGGTTAGGGTTGCTTTACTCCAAGAGATGGATTTGTTTTTTGACACAAGTTTCCTCATCTTCTCAAAAGATAAGGAAAACCCAGATCTGTGCTGAGTGCCACCTTGCAAGACTCCTGGTTAAAGCGGTTGTAAATTCTTATTTGCACATAATAACCCATCTATAAAGCTACTAACAATGGCTGTGGTGTGCCAGTAAACACCTGGATTAAATTTGACTGCTTCAGTCATGCTAAGCCTGTAACAGTGCTCTCAATAGCAGATGCTGAGCACACTGGAGCACCTTTACAAATTGCATCATGCTGTCAGTCCCTGAAGAATGACAAATTTCTGTAGAAAAAATAAGATTCAGTTTGGTGATCTGAAGCTTTTGTGTTGGCTTTGTTTTTCTTTTCAATGATTAGTACATTTGAATATCACCGTTTTCCAGACAATTCCCTGACTGAATTGGGGACCATGTTAGTTCTCCCCATGACCCGTCAGAGATAAAGAATTTGTTTACTGTAAATTGCTCACCACTTACTCCTATGCACCATCTGCCACTCTTACCCACAAAGAGCTGCATTCCTAATAATGGCTCTTTTGACTTAAGGAAAGTAATACAAGATATTTCATGTATAAGCTTGGGATGGAGTTGCAATTTTAATCTCCTTATATATAAATCCTTAGTGTCAGTAAATAAACTTATTTTAGTTTTCACACTTTTGTGTAACAGTTGAAGTTTTGCATCATCACAGTAGGTAATGAAGAGGGTACTAATCATTCCATAAGCTTGTCCCAGCTGAACCTATCTGCATGTTTTTACTTCATTAGAAAATGAATCCTTTTTAACCAGTAATAGCCTTTTCTCATCACACATCACAGGACAGTTGAGGTCCTGTTTTAAGAACAAGGAGAAAAGGACCTTGCTAGCATATTGCCCCTCAAATATCGGTGTGCGGCCCCCAGGCTCATCTCTGGTGAGCCTTGTTTTATCCCTTTGTTCTTTCAAATCTAATTTAAAGCTCTTTCAGTGAGCCCTGCTAACTCCTAAGCAAAAAAACCTTTTTTCCTTTTGAAACACGTTTTCATATAAATTTATTTGAATTCCGGACTTTCACCATCTTTCCTAGCACTTCTTTAGAAGTGTCTGTCCAGAGGTGTCTTTCTGCCTTTCTTTTAATCTTTGGGATGTTCTTGTTCACCAAGTATCTTTCCTTGATTTATGCCATGAGTCTCTGCATTCAGTATTGTCCAGGACTGTGTATTGTGTATGACTCTTTTACTGGAAGTAATTTAATTCACTGGGTATGTATCATGAAGGGAATATTCTTTTTCTTTCCTAGGTAATGGAACATTATTCAGCAAATCTTTCTGTATCCTAGCATTTTAATAGAATCACTGCTTTCATCCTTTATATGCATTTTACCTCTGAAGAACCACAAATGCAGGGCTTCACACATATTAAATTAATACTTCCTTCTTTACAGAATTTCGTTTCCTTAGTTCAACTAATCAGTAGAAGTTAAATAAAATACCATTATTGATACAGGTTCTTATTACATGTACATGGTGTTCAATTAATTTCTTTGCTTTCAGAACAACAGGTGTAAAGACCAAAAAATTTGTCAGCCTTCATATAAAATGCAACTCAATGTCTATCCCACCACCTGTTTTCAAAAACCTAGAAGCATAAATGAATGTAAACAAAATATGCTTCCCAGTTTTATTGTTATTTTTAAGGTCTTTTCCTATGCATTTTTCAAAGCACCTGTGGCAATGGTCTCTGGGCTCATTACACGCTTGCAGCTTCCATTCTTATTTCCAACTCCTAATGACTGAGGAGTGGTCCAATGATTGAGAAACCTATCTATATCTTAAATCTCTTTCTTACAGAGTATCCACAGTTCTGCCTTTAAAAAGTGATTGTGTTGTTTATAAGAGTCCTGCAGAAGTTGTCAGACATTGCTTTACAGAAATTTCGGCTTGTAAAGCCAAATCTCTTGTTCTTCAAGAGCATTGTTCCCTGTAAATACAAGTAATGTTGGGAACACTGGTGAAAATTGTGAGACACAGTCCTTTATTGCCCTTTTCAGCCTCTTAAACTCGAGTTGTGACAGCTGTTCATTAATTTAAAGTCACCTATTTCCCTTAAATAAAAAGAATAATATCAAATTCTGTGTTTATTTGCATAACCAAAGATAATTTGGTCAAATTATTACTAAAGTCAGTAATGCTTCTTAAGAGGAATTTAAATATTGATGCAGAAGTATGACAGTTTTGTCTTTGTATTAACTTTTACACTGCATTATTAAGAAACCCATCTTAAAAATCAGAATTCTCATATTTTTATGCTATTTCTGTTGAAAAATCATAATAGAGTTTTATTTAATTTTTTAATGCTATGAATATTAATCTATATTATTTCCTGATTCTATTCCTAGGTTTGTATTTGTAGACAGTATGGCTGACAAGTTAATGCCTACCCTTTTATTATTGTCTTTTGGTAGAGTAGTTGTACTGATAAGTGACAAACTAGAGAACATATTTTTAAGGCATTTGTCTTTGGAAGACTGTGTAGTTTGAATATACATGAAAGATTAAAAGCAGCCTATTTAATAACAGTCAGCAAAATTTTGCATGTAACTACCTGCTCATATATGTTGAACTTTGCAATTCAACACCAAAAAACCCCAAACAAATAAATTCAATAACAGAAGGATTCATAAATACATAATCCTAATAAAATAACTTTTCCATTTTTCTTTTCCTACCATTAACTTCTTGTTGTGGCTGTAAAATTATCTAACATATTTGTTCAAATCTCTTGTTTTCACCTTTAATGTCAAAAATCAGTGACATAAGTTTGCCTGAACTACAGGTCTGCATAAAAACACAGCATGAAGAAACAAAAATCATTTTCAGATTTGAATTTTGCCATGTTTTCCTTTTGTTTACAATCTCTCCCCTTTTCTGTTAACAAGGAACTGCCACCTTCTCTTCTCTACACCACTCATTATCATCTTGTCTGCCCCAGCTGCTGTGATGCCTCAGGATTTCCTGAGAGCGAAGGGATTTGTCTCAGCTCTCTGATCATGGCAGAGGGAGGGGTTGGCTTGTGCTTGCTGGAGTGCACTTGTTCCTAATCATCATGCCAGATCCCTAAAGTCTTTCTTTGCAATTAGAAAGCAAAGGCTGCAGAGAGCACATTCCTTGCTTCTGGCTTCATCTGTATGAAACACTGAAAGTTTGTAGGTTTCAGACTTATGTCCACTGCCTCCAACACCAGGCAGGCTTAATTGTAAATCAAAAATTAGTTTTTTAGGTCTACAGGTCTATGTTTGAAAAGTACAAGTTAGGAAAGAGAAGGTTACAAAAAGGGAAACAGAAAACACAATTCCAGCTGTCCAGTTGTTCAACTTCTCATTAAGGTCTCCAGGGCTTGTCGCTGTGCACGCTCTCCCTGCTTCCTACCAGCCTGGATTTCTTTTTCTTCTCCCAAGAAACAGGTAGCAATGGTGAATTGCGTTTCACATCTACACAGTCTTTCCAAGAAATGAATGTGCTTGGTGGCTCAGCCAGACCCACTGGGTATTTGTGGGTGCCTTCCCAGCTCTGTCATGGAGCAGTCGTGCTGGCAGCTAACTGGTTTTGCCACAGTTTGCCTATCCACCCTTTCTGTAGTGCTGGTTTTTTGGTTTTGTTTGTTTATTGTTTTGTTTTGTTTTTTTTTTTTTTTTAAATAGCTTTCTATAGAAATGGCATGTGATGCTTCACTAATAGAGATGGCAATTTTAGCAACAAACAGTTTTTCCATGGCAACATAAAAGGAGCTAATGCCCTTGGTATTCCTGATGTCCAGTGTGATAGTACCCATCCTTTCAATTTTGTGTTACAAGCAATCAAGGTTTTTAGTTGCACTTTGATGAGCTTTTCCATATCTCTAGTAATTTTAGTTTCTCCTTCCAACCTGGATTGTAACATTAGTATTGCTTTTTACTTCTTCCTGCTACCCCATGTATATTGGGTAGATTTATACAGTGTTGACAATATAGAGTGGTGTTTTCTCAAGAGAATATCTGGAGGATCATTGCTATTCATTGACTTCCATTTTAAAAACAATTTCAGAGCCAGTTCTGTATAGTATTGCCACTCTGATTACAACAGAGTGTTCTGATTTGCTTATCTTCCAAATGGTTCTTGTAAAATAAGAAGATGTTTTTCATTAAATAGTCCTAGTCATTAATTATGAAAATTAAAATGATTAGCCTGAAAATATGTGGAGATATGGAGAAATATTAACTATTTTTCTTTATTTTACCAGATTCACAAAGGGAAAACTAATTTTTCTCTGAAAGAAATTATAGTATACAAGTTCTTCTAGAGGAAGGCTCATTTTTATTATGCTATTCACATGATTTATTATTCAAAAAGAACATTTGAACAGAAACTGGTCTATGCATGAGTCAAAATCCTGGCTTTAGAGAGGTTCTTTGGCTGTAGTTTTCACTGCCCTGTGTAAATCAGTAGGGAATATTGCAAACACGTTGAACTTCCTGTTTGTAAGTAAATCTGACAAGATGTACTTAGCAAAACATATATTGTAAAAGAAAATTAAGCATTTCTTTAATATTTTATGTTCTTTGTCTTGTGAGGTATAAAGAAATTCAGGATGCTCATTCTGTCTTGTATTTTCAATATTTGTATCTTCCTAATTTAATTTTTAGCTTTGAAAAATAAGTAAGAAAAATATTTAGGTCCAATCTAATTTAATTTTAATTTGGCTCAATGTAATGTTAGCCACAGGATGATAATTAGACTTGCTAAAAAAGAATGCAAAATGCAGAGGAGAAAACGGCCTTATTAAAAAAATCTCAGACAGTAGGAAAAATCGAGGCTTTTCTTAGTCTTTATGAACAATCTTCTGTCTCCAAAGGCAAGACATTTAGTCTTCCTTATGCCAATCTTGGAAGAGATGATATGCTGGAGTATTTGGGGGCTTGTGAAATTAGCGCCTACAAATTCTTGGACTGTGTTGTAATTGAGCAATGTTCTTTTTTGCTGTTGATAGATGATAATTATACCATGTAAGGGAGACCACTGGCCTATTTACTAAGTTTTCATTTGTTTTACATATGAGAATTTTTCTTACAATACACTTATTGAAAAGAAAAAAAAAAAAGGAAAAAAATGGAAGTTCTGGTATCCAGACTTATTTTATTTCAACATTGCAAAAAACCACTCTTTTATATACCATTGGCACTTCTGGATGTACATATTGATGCAGTGGTAGGCAGATCAGCATCAGGGAGGTGCAGCTTCACAGACATCATGGCTTGAGAATCAGCTGGCAATGCAGGCTTTTGTAGCCAAATCTTGCTTCAAGCCTGTCCTTTTAGAAACTCATAATAGAATTTTCTTCCTTTTTCTATACCTGCTTCTCACAGCAGGAGGTTTGAAATTGCCAGAGTTAAGCAGTTTAATAATTACTTTGGAAAAGTGAAAATGCACATGGCCAGGCAATTTCATTTCTATTTCGAAAATAAGTTTTTCCTCTTGTTTCTGAAAAAAGAGGTGGAAATTATGATTGCTTATGAAATTAGTTTGTATAACTGGTTAGGTATTTGATTATTTGAGCATCTGTCTTTAACAGCTGAGGTAGTTCTGTTGCCTTAAGCAGAAATCAGTGAGGTGAGAGCAGATAGTGGGAAAAAGACAGAAATTGCTCTCAGGCTACTTGCCATACTAACAAGAGGTCTAGTTACAGAGGACAGGAGTTGTACTGAAATGGCAGATGTAATGGGAAAATCAGAGAGATCCGCTTTCAAAATGCACATTTCTGCAAGTGGAAATAATTCCATCTATAAATCATTTGGCATGAAATTCTTTTCCTTCCCTCAAAAATAACACTATGATGGTAAAGAAAGTCCCTTATAAATGAACTAGTTGAAACTTCAAAGACAGTCCTGTGTTTTCTTGTCTTGCAGTAGTCCCCATGGTGCCTTGCAGTCCCTGTCCCCCACAAGACATGTAAGTTGAATAAAAGATACAAAATTTTGACCAGCAGAGGAAAAAAATTATTCTCTAATAATTTAAAATATTTTGCAGTGCGTTGCAGTGACCTGCACGTTACTTCACGTAATTTTTCTTTTTACACAATACCATGATTTTTGCATGATGTTGCCCCTTCGAATTCTTCCAGTGCAAGTCATATCAAGCATATATATCAAGCATATATCAGCATATCAAGCTGTTCTTGTTCTTATGTCCCACACTTGAAAAACTAAATAGGGCATGGAAACTGTGCAGATCAGTCAGGCATCATCTCCTTACAAACCAAGCTCAGAGCTTTGCTGCTAATCCCGTTTCTGACAGAGTTACCATTGTTTGCCATTCGCTAGGATTAGCAGTTAGATACATGGATCAGGAATGTGGCATGGGTGGTAAGGAAACACAAAAATTTATAGTGTATTACATCAAATGGGAGAATACTTTGCTCTGTCAAAGGGATGAAGTAAGAGCATAGCATAATTCTGTTGCTATTCCTCATAAGGAAGAGCAAAAGTTAAATTGATGATGGTCATGAGACCATGAACCTAACTTGGGGAGGGCGGAGTGGGAATGGATCCAAAAGGAACTGTTGGCCTCTTACAGGATTACTGCATTGTTCAGTTGAAAAAGACAAGGTAAAAGAGTTTGTTGCACAGCTATTCAAAACATTTTTCTTTCAGAAGAAATGAAGGACAACATCCCCACGACTGAAAGGACACACCACACCGTCTGCCAGCCCTGCACCTGCCTTCTGGCAGAGTCCCCAGGACCTTAACCTTGAGAGGCCAAAATATCTGACAGAGAGATAAGGTCCCCACCCAGCAGGACATCAAGTGTATCTGAATGATAACTAAAGTTTCCTTTTATGGTTCATATAACCTAGCTTTGCCGTATCAAGGAAAAGGACCAAGTTTCTCAAAATAATATAAATTAGGCACGAACAATATGTAAAATATGCCTTGTCATTTGTGTGCAAACCTGGGAATGTGCCATGCTTTTTTATATAATGTGGCATATTTTTTACATCTCCCCTGAAAAAAAAAGTGGTCAAAATGTGTAAAATATAGGAGTAAAATTAGTGTCCTCAAGTCCTTATCTTTCAAAAGTGTTGCAATAATAAATGACTCAGATGAGGCTCCCTTGAAAAAAGTTTGATGGGGTATTTTTTGTGTTATATAAAGTAGTAATATTTCCAGGTTTTGGACCCTATGCCAAGTTGAAACTATATAATATGCAGTCATAAAAACTTTCTATTATTTGTGCATCATAGAATCATCATGGAATATCCTGAACTGGAAGGGAACCACAATCATCAAAGTCCATCTCCTGGCCCTGCACGGGATGGGACACCCTGGAAATCACATTCAAACACTACTTGAACTCTGTCAGGCTTGGTGCTGTGACCACTTCCCTGAGGAGTCTCTGCCAGTGACCACCCTCTGGGTGAAAAACCTTGGTGATATCCAACCTGAACCTCCCCGGAGGCCATTCCCTTGGGTCCTGTCACTGTCACCACAGAGAAGAGATCAGTGCCTGCCCCTCCTCTTCCCCTCTCAGGAAGCTGTAACTGCAGTGAGGTCTCCCCTCAATCTCCTTTTCTCCAGGCTGAACAGACCCAGTGACCTCAGCCACAGCCACTCCTCATATATGCTTCCCTTTAAGATAATTAATAAAATTATCTCTGGGGTTTATTTTTTTTTTCCTTATATCATAGCTTTTTTTTTTTTTACTAATACAGTCTGCTGGCAATCTGCGAGTGAAGAATTTTTTTAAAGGAAAAATAAACTTGATCACTGGTATGGTTGAATTATGGCTACTAATATTTTTTCAGCCTATTATCTGCAAGAAAGGTAAGAGTAAGAGAAAGGTATGTGTTAGCAAGAAACAAACCTTTTTACTGTGCTGGGAAGCAGATTGGAATTGATTGGAAAATAAATATTAGGCAGGTAGGAATGTATCATTACCTAAAATGCAATTTCATAAGTGTCAGACACACAGTGATGTCCTCCAATACTCTGTCTACTCCATAGATTGTCCTGAAATGAGTCTCAACCTACCAGCCTCATATATTTCCCAAGAAACAAAGTTTTCTTGCACTCATATCTTTTGCAAATGCCTGCAGTCTGTTATAAACAACAGCATAGTGAGATAAACTACTAATGACTGCAAAACCATTATAACCCTTCATATAAAGTTCCTTAGAATTTGTGATGGAGCTTTTCTCAGCAAAAAGAAGGATTATGAGGGGCATCACCAACCACAAGATCTCTAAGAGCATTTGAAGATAAACCATTCTAGCACAAAGGAACATCTAAATGATGCTAATAAAAATGGTGCTTCTTTATCAGATATTAATAAAACTACATTTATAAAGATTAATGGAGAAGAAAAAAAAATCTCTGGGACCCTATTGTTTTGCACATGAAGAACTGCTGAATTTTGCATCTTTGAATTGAATTAAGGAAGAGGCAGACAGATTGCATGAATCATTGATATATCCTTGTCATTGTTGTTTTAAATAATCTCCAATTATAAGGAAAAGAACCCTCAGTTTCTGATGGAGTTTTATCCAAATGCCTTACTTGTAAATGTTGGGTTGTTTTTTTCCCATGCTCTTTATCTTTGGTAGACTGACACAGCCTAATTACCCACAGAGCTGAGGACTAACACGAGTCCTCTGGGTCACATTAGTGATCCTGGACTTAGGGAGAGTGAGCATTTATTGAAGCCTGAAGTCCAAAATATTTAGGATATACCAAGAAAACAGAATCATACTTAAGACTATTTATTTGTTCATTTATGAGGCTGCTCTGGCACAGTTAAATGTGATCTTTAGACTGGAAGATGCAAATTGCAGTTGTTTGCATGGTTGGTTTCTTCAAAAAGATTATATGTGACAGGCTTTCTGCTCAAGTATCAATCTTGCCACAAATTTCTTTGATGGGGCTGTCTCTGAGGCTCTGAGACTTAGCCTCAGAAAGACAAAAAACTAGTCAAACAGCTAGAGCCATCCAGATGGCTTCTTCTTTATTGCTGACCCACCTCTTGTAGCACAATTTCTTTGCTGCTTTTGGGGAGAAAAAGATCAGAAATCCTTGTTTTGTTTTCTGAATGATTGTCTCTTAGTAGTTCTTTCCATTATTCTGTAAGTTAATATCAAAGAGAGAATCTGAAAGCCATATATAACAGAAGGCTTGTTTCCCCAGACACAGGGCCAGCAGGGAGGGGAGAGCAAGCATCTTGCCCAAATAATGATAAATACTGATTCCCTAATGCACTGAAGTGAAGGAAGAGCCTGTGTGATATCCGTAGATGTTTTGCAACTGGTTTAATGTTAATTGACATCTGTGATAGCTATTTTCTACATCACTTTCAAAATTACACAAATATCCTTCTCTCCCAAGCAGTGCTTGAGTTTAAGTGTGTGCCTGGTGTTTTTTCTGTCCCTTTGGCCTCCTGGCATTTTCTAAATCTCTGCTGAATGAAGCCTGTCTTTCACAGAGTATGATACTGGTGGAAACCACATTCAGCACAACAGTTCACAGGCAGGAAATGCTAATGGGAGCAGTCAGATATTTTGGCTTCTTTATTATAAATAGAAAGAATTTTAGTGTACTGCTGGTCATGGCCCCTTTAACAGGACCAGCTAAAGTGTCTGTGTTCCACACAAACTCCTCCTTAAATGAGGAACTTTAATCAAGCTTTTTAATCTAAGCAGAGGCTTGTCCTCCAAAATATTTCTTTTCTTCCTCAACGCTACTGCAAGTATTTCTGCTTTAACATGGAAAATTCTGGTCCCTCTTTTTGCAGAGTGACAGCTGAATTCCTGCAGTTCTGCTTGGGCACTGGAGACATTATGTTTGTTTCTGTAGACCACTAATGTTCTCTACCACTAATGTTCTCACCTAAATTACAGGGTTTATGGAAGTGTGGAAAGCATGCAGCTAAAGACATCTATAAAAGTGGAAACGTTTTCTGGAATTTTTAGGGAAAAAAATCTCTGACGTCCAAGAGGTTAAAAATTCTTCTTTCTATAGGAATAAAAGCTTGTAGAAAAAAAAAGCCTGTACTCCTGTCTGCTACTAGCATAAAATTCCCAGCATAGTAAAATGGAAAAAACATTTTATCCACTAATTGAAGATGAAAAAAATATTTTTTTTTACCCATGTTTAGTTGTCCACTGCTCTCGAAACAATAATGAGCTTTACCACCTCAAAATATTTTCAGGTACATATCCCTAAAGATGGATTTAAATGTTCCATGATATAACTGTGATCCATAAACAAAAATATATCCCTTATATATATAACATATAAATGAATATGTGCATTAGAAGCTTCATGGTGAGTAATATTTTATAATTTTTAATACATAATTTCTTAGTAGTTATCATGTTTCATGTGGCCACCTTCTACTTCGTCAGCTTGGAGTGAGATGGCATTTCCCTGACATTCAGGGACTGCTGTTGTACCAACAGCCTGGGTGTGTTTGCATTCATTATCTTTTTGCAGTGGAATAATAATAATGGGAGAAGGTAAAGGATGGGAAAAGAGCAGGTCTATGTCATTTCTTCCTCAAATTCAAGTATATGCTGCTCTCTTGTGGAAATTCTGTGGTAGTTACAAACATTAGGTAAAGGTGTCCTTGCTTTCTGACTTTTATTTTGGTCTGTTGAATATTACTAAGGCAGATTCAGTGCATATGATGTAAAGGTTTTTTAAAATACAAATACCAATTTTGCCTGTTAATGTGTTGTTGTTATTTTTCCATTTTGATGGTCAGCATCTATTGTTGACATAGATTTGTGTGTCGGTTTAATTTGGAATTAGATTTGTGCTGGTTTGTAAATAAACATACATTTTTTAATACTGGAAAACTGCCTCTTCTAATCTTTAGGTAATGCTGAAGTGCACCTGTAGTTTTCTCTGGTTCATTCTTTCAATTAACCTCAGTAAGAAAATAAGTGCTTTAAAAATGGGAATGAAAATTTGGGTATCTGTCTGCATGACGTTTGTTTTTGTGGGGGGTGTTGTTCAAATCATGGATGCTCTAATCTTTTCTTGTGTATTGTGAAACTGAGTGATGAGTGGGATTTTTAGAATAATGTTTCAAGGTGCATCACTGTCCAGCCAAAGAATGGAGGCAGCATAGTTACAGAGCCATCCTCACTGAGGCCCTGGGATAAAAGAGCTCCAAAAGCAGGAGAGCTTTGGGTGTCTGATTTCCTGAGGATGTCTGCAGGGTGAGAGTCTTTGCTTTCCAAGGAATATTTATGAATATATACATATTTGAATCTATATGGCTATTGCTCTGTCATCAAGAGCATCTTTCTACCTCGACATCTGTTTTCATTACAAGAAAGAAGTATTTGACGCAGTAGCCCTTCTGTCAGATGTAGTAAAAAAATTTATTTATTATTGTGGGGTATAGAGGCAGAGCAATTTGATTACCTTTTTTAACCTGGAAAACATATGTTAATAATAATAACAATAAGCTGCATTTTTGCCTGAACATGCCCTACATTCTTACATATTCTGCAGCATATATTATCCAGTAGAATGCATAAACAATAGACAGGCTAAGCATCCCCCCTGAGAATTTCTACTGCAAACCTGATATTTTTGTTTGTTTCTGGAAAGTCTAGTTGAGTTCACTGACATAGCACACACACAGAAAAATGTCTGACTACAAAGAAACACTTAATTACCTCATATAAATACTTGCTGCCACCTCTGAGGAAAAAAACTTAAAATCTTCTTAGTACGATTAATAATCCTTTTAAGAAATAATTTTTGAAGATAAGTTATGCTAGAGCACCACCATCATTAAAATCACACAGGCAATTTGAAGAAGACTGAATTTACTGTTTCTGAGTAAGTCTTGCCCAGTACGTTGAGGAAGGTTTCAGACCTTTGGTCTGCTCTAACCCTTGGAGGAGCACAGCCTGTTTTCAAAGGGGAGTAAGTAAGGCCCTCAAGGTATCTTCAGTGCCAACGGGGCTTCCACGAGGCCACGGCTAATGTGCTATAAATGCAGCCTCTGGCTCCCTGAATACCTGCTTCTCTGTGTACCCAAGCCTTGTATTCTCTTGCTTGTGGACAGGGTATTATCTGCTGAAAAGAGGGAGTACAAAGAATCAAGTCATAATCAGTATGCTTTTGTGAGTCCTGTGAAATAGAGTGAGAGCTACGAAGGAAAAGCAAGTAGATAGTAGATTTTGAGTGCACAATATTTCAGGAGAGGTTGGGAGAGGGTGTTTTTATGATATTCTATTATGTCTCCTCTTTAGAGAGAGACTAAGCCAGTGCCAAAGGAATAGTTTTCCAATGTGCTATTTGTCCCCAGGATGGATGGGGGCTGACAAGCTGACCATCAGAACAGCTTCTTTGTCCTTGGAGCTCCAGGTGGTTTAACAGTGCAGAGAAGCTATGAGTTTTTACCAAAATGACTGTTCATTCCGTTTTAGATGACTTTTCAGCCCTGTCCAGCTTATTTTCAAGGACTTTTAAAGGAAAAAAAAAAAAAGTCAAGCAGTGTATATTGGGAGGGTGATGGGGAGGTGAGGGTAAAGTACTGGGTATAAGCATGATGTGGAAAAGGTCTCCCTTTTCTAGAAACATGTTCATCCAGAGAAGGCTCAGACACAGAAGTATCAGTATTCATGACACAAAAATAAGTATCATAGCTTAATCATGCCTATAATCAGCTTTGCTAGCAGCAAGATTAACATGAGTCTGTTACATCCCCTGCATTTTCTGAATGTGTATTTAAGGGTGTAAAAAGTAGTATTGAATTTAGTCTGAAGAGACTTACATGATTTTTAAAATTATAATATTTGTTTATTGTTTTTAATGAAATATTTGAAAGCTGAGCCCTTCATGACAGGTAAAGAGAATATGATACTTAAAAATAATATAGACAGCAAATATCACTGGCAATCATGATAATAATGTGGTTTAGTTCATGCAGATTGCAATAGAATAGAAGAATATGTTTATTTATTACCAATAAAGAATCAGGGGTCATTCTTGTTTACTACTTTAGGTTGTGATTCTGAGAAGCTTGTAGAGATAAATTCAGGGCTGAGAAGAGTAGACCAATAACATTCTTCAAGCTGTTCCTAATGCAGCCCTGTGTGCAGCTGGCTGCTCTGCCAGGGTCTGCAGCTGAGCCATGGTCAGTGTGTTGTCCACCAGGACTCACTCCAGACCTGCAATCCATCTTAGCACCTCTGTATTCTCTCTGCAATATTTTTAAGGAAATGTTTCTTTTTTTGTTTGCATCTTTTTTTAAAATTTCCTTTAAATTCTTTTCACCTTTGAAATCATCAAGCAAAGTACATAACTAGTTTAGCATGTGGTGACTGTTAATTTTTTCCAGAAAGGAGTAGGAATAAAGAAAAACTACTGCATATATTCTCTGTTACCTACGTGAGGGTGTAAAAAATCCTGACTTCTGTACACAGTAGTTACACCATAAGCTTTTTAGGCAAGAAATAGAGAAGATAATTGCCTCATGTTGTATGAATTGGGCTAGAGACTTCTAATCCTTCAGAACTGGGGTGACTCAGCTAAGATCTGAGGACCATTGAGATAAAGTGGAGAATGGCATTGGCACCCTGACATTCTGATAAAACTCCATTGAAAATTCATCCAGAGGGGGCAAAGTATCAAAGTCAGTGTATAATGGAGCGATTGTATTTCACTTGTATCGTTCCTAACAGCCAAAAGACATATATGTGATATTTAATGGAAACCTAGACACTTGTTTTGAAAGGCCTCACTGTTATATGTGTAGCAAATGGTTGTGTCTAAGCTTCTTTCTTGTACCATTTGTCCACTTTGCTGAGCCTTTGCAGGGAATAAGAGAGACAAAATCACTCGGCATATTTTAATTTCTGCAAGAATGCTACTCCCTTCATAGGACTGGTCTTTTTACCCAGGATTCACTTTTGCCTTTAAGACTCCATTTCCCAAAAATGTTTGAAAAACTTATTAAACTTCTGGTTCTTATTCCTTTCTTCCATTTCTTTACAGAAGTTGCTCATTGGTGCATGTGATTGTACCTGCTCTTCATCAGCAGCATGAACTGTGCTTTGAATCATCTCATCAGAAAACACCACTGTATTGTTTCCTTCTGTCTTGTCACTTTACTTTCAGCTTCTTTTTAAAGCTTATTCATAGCACTGAAACTTTTCCTCAAAATTGCTCTGTGTTCATTAGACTCTTGCCACGTGCCACGATTCAGCTGCAGATGTTGGCAGGGAGAGAGACACGGGGTTGCATGAATAAGAGCTTGAAGGAGGCCATTAGTCCCCTTTGTTCACCCTGGATTTATATCTAGATCTGATATGAGATGGGAGATCTATATCCTGCAGTTTTCCGTGTCCATGCTTCTAGGAGTGCTAAATCAGCAAAAAAAGCAGCACAAAGGGCTGGGGCAGTGGCAGCGATGACAGCTAAAGTCAGGGAAAACCTTGGCAGATCAGGGATGTGCCAGATGTACTGTAGTGGATAGTGCAATGCTGTGTACAAAGAGATGCAAATGAGAGCAGGAACAGAAAAAGGAAATTTTGGTCTCTGATGGGACCTTCCCAGGGCAGTAATCCATGTCTCTAAACGTCCACATTGCCCTGATTTTACATCTGCGTCTGCTACAGACAGCATCTTGGGAGGATTCTCAGGGCGTGCATCCCCAGCCCGTGACAGCGTCCGTGTTTCCGGCGGGAATGTCCGTCCGTCCGTCCGTCCGTCCGCCCGCGCGTCCCGCCCGCAGCGTCGCCTGCTGGCCGCTGCCGCCTGCTGCAGGGACAGCGGGGCCGCGCCGGGGGCGCCTGCGGGGGAAGCGCGGGGAACACTTTAAAACTTAAAAAAAAACTTTAAAACAGGGTTTGCAGAACGCCGCATCCTGCCTGAATTTCCAAAAGTCAGCGTTCTTGCCGGGAAAGAGCTGGCTGATAGCTCCTACCTCCTCCCTACCCAATGGCTTTATTATTTTATTTTATTTTGTTTTATTTTATTTTATTTTATTTTATTTTATTTTATTTTAATTTATTTATTTTTTTTTTTTTAAATCTCTGCATCTTGCCTACCAAGTGCAGGATTGTCGTATTACAGCAGCAGAGAGAGTTCCTGTGTCCTTAATGGAAGAGCTCCCCGGGGCTCCAGCAAAGGCACTGTCCTGCTCTTGCCAAGCTTGCCATTGATGCTGAAGTGCATGAATGCTGACAGGTTGTGAGAAGTCAGGTATTGTGTCTAGGTGGGAAGAGTAGGTTAGACTAGGTGGGTCCTTTGCCAGAAAAAAAAAAAAAAGTCATTTTGTCATATCCAAAATATTAATCACCTAAAGATTGTGATGGATACCGAGATAAGATTTTTCAGAGCCAGCCAAGGTGTTTTCACAATAAAAGACACAACATTTTTCAGGTAACGAGGCACTCCAATAACCAAATATGAAATATTACCCATGTGTTCATTGCCATTCTTATTTTCTACCTTTTTTTTCATTCTCGAAACATATAAGCTCACACTGGCTAGAATCTCATGAGTTTTGTCTCTTTATTTTATTGTCTATTGCCAAATACTCTTCTCTCCTCCTGTATAAGTCCAGGGCACATTTCAGCATCAGCACTGCCAGACAAAGTCAGCTGGGCAAAGTTTGTATTAGAAGCTATTTACTGTAGTTTGTGAAGGAGATTCGTGACACTTCTTACTTGACAGCAGCTTTGCAGTCAGCCAAAAGTGGAGAAGTAATTTAATTCCAGTGTTCTCTTCAAAGAAAATCTTTGAAAAGACAATAAAGAAGTAGGAATAACATCAACACAGAAAGAAGTAGAGGGCAGGAGAGACACTTCAGTTGTGTAGTTCTCATCCAAAAAGTATGCCTTGTTCATTTTTCATTATTCATGTGTTCAGGGCAGGAGCTCACACCCATCTGTTACTAAGGAGTGAATTGGAAGTAGCTGTTGCATTGTAGGAGCACTGGGATGAAGACAGAGGAACAAAACCCCTGGTAATAGTGTTAATAATTGTAGACTCCAAATGTAAAGATAGGGCAATACCTGGTTTTATAACAAGGTATCAAAGTCATTCTTCTGTATATGGGTCTCACTATTAACTTTCCTAGGTCTAACCTCTGGTAAAGTGCAGTTTAACTGGCCTAGACTTAGGAAATTCACCTTCCCAGGACACCACAGGGACCTCTTGTTCCAATGGAGGTGTCTCCTTCCTCTTCTCTTTAACTTGGTAATGCATTTGAATGTTCTTGGGAGGTTTCACTCTGAATTGAGCTGTGCTTAGCATTGATACTAAAAAGAGATGTTACTTTTCTTGGTAGTGAATGTGTTTTCGTTTGTGAGAGAGATGATATTTGATTTTTAAGATAAGAGGAAAATAATTATAAACACAAGCAGAGCTCATAATGGATAATATTAAGCTTAAAAATGTATAATTGTCTTTCACTTTAACAAATGCCTATCCAGAGGATGTCATTACTTTTTTCAGCCCTTCAAAAATGCAAGGCAGAGCACCTGGCTACCTCCTGGGGGCTCCTAGGTGTTGTATTCTCTCTGGTTTTTTTGCAAGAGTGAAAATGTGGTTGTAACAGTCAGGACCTCAAAGGGGAAGCCTTTGAAAATGTATTGTCACTCACATATCCAAGTTAAGGCCTTATATATTCAAAAATTATCTTATGTCTTGGGCTTAAAAGTATGTCTTGGCTCACTGGTACCTTGCTCACATAGCTGGTACCCTGTGTGCAGTTGCTCCTATATCCATTTCTCATTAATGGTATTTTTTATTTATTATAATTTATTAGTAGTATTATTAGTATGGTTTCCAGAGCTAGGCCCCCAGCAATGGATGTGGGACATACACAAACTAAAACCACCTTATATTTGTAGGAAGGTTTCTGATGCAACACTTTGTTTTTCCTCCCTGGTTGTACCAAGGCAATGTTACACACTGGTAGTTCCAGTTACACACGTCTTAACACACACACACACACACATATATATATACACACACACACATAACTTTATATATATACAAGCAGATCAGTTTTAAACTATCAGTAAATTTTTCAGGAGTCCAAAGTTTGTGATAATTAGCACTTGAAAAATGTTGTGAAGTTATTCGTCATTTGTGTTTTGACATGCACAGACTAATGTTTGTACTAAAAAATCTGCCAAAGATTCATTGCTTTCATTTGCACCTCTGTTTGAATAATCTTTTTTTTTTGTTGGTTCATCACTTTTTTTTGTCAATTATGGTTCTTTGCTGATAATCTAACATGTTTGAAGTCCCTCTTTGATTCAAATAAATGAAAGTTGGATGGCATTGTTTGAAAAGGTGCTATTCCTGCTCAATAATTAAGTCATTCTGGCTCAGTTTTTTCATTGATAGGTCTCCATTTGGCTAATTGGTTTGATGACATGTGAAAGTGTTTAGAGGACATCACAAAAGTGACAGAAAAACATGCCCCCAATTTGTCTTAGTGTTCTTTTAAACTTTTCTGAAGTTAATTTTTCTTCTTTTTTAAGCTGTAAACATCAGAAGGAGGCTTTATTAAATTGCTTTTACCTCAGACTACAGGGGGCTTTTAATGGAAGAGGAACAAATGCTTGAAACTGTTGAATCTTTGTTCTTTTTCCAAGGCAAGAACATTGGGAGTCTACACAGTGGGATTTTAATAACTGGTGTTATTACCTTCACAGCAGTAAAAAAGATGGGGGCACCTGGTTTTACTGGACTGGTTAAAAGGAAACTAAGCAATTCCATATAATATGTACTTGAAAAAGCACACAGAAGTATAAACATGCTGTTTTCAAAAACTCAAACAGCTCTATAGAACATATATATGAAGTTATAAGAAAATATTAACAGACTCTCTCTGTTTTGCAGCATCTCAGGTACCACAGTGACACCTGGAAGCATAGGTGCACTTCCCTGAGTAGTTAAGCCATTAACAGCATCCTCTGGAGCCCTTGTGGATACACCTGCACTAATGATGGCCCACGGACTGGTGTCTTCTCCAGAACTGAGAACAACCAACATGGCACATCTGGCCTTAACAGGGCTGCACTGCTCCTTTGCCTCTCCTTTAACCAGCACCAAAACACCCCTCAGTGCCCAGAGAGGCCTCGTGATGGCTCTGTCTCTGCACTGCCTGGGAAATTCCCAGCTCTTGCAGGGTGAGCCATCCTTGGCATTCAGGCCGTGGCCATTTCACTTACAAGGTGGTGTGCAAATGTATGTTGTACATAGCAAGGGTAACTCTTCTGTAAAAGCGAGCAGGAAAAAATATATTTACAGTATTGTGTTACTGTATGTACATTCCAAAGAGGCATGTTTCATTTATTTTTAAAATTTTAAATCTTTTAGGAATTGCAATTGATTATATGAAATCAGACATATCAGATCATCTATGACCTTGATATTTTTCTATTTCTCCCCTTGTAGTTGAAATAAATAATTCATTTATTGCCTTCAAATTAAACTGCTGTCAAGATACCATAGCATTCTTGGTGGACTCTGCATTGTAATGAATCTGAAATTCTCTGGTATTGCCTCTGGGAGGAGATGCTTGTGGGTTTTCACACCAGTTTGCCCATGTTCGGTGAATACTCACATTTCTTTCTGTTTTTTATTGTTACTTGAACTGTTGTTAGCACTGGACAAAAGAAACATGCAAATGTGGGAACTGTCTCTGGCTGGATGGCTGTTCTTGCTGCTGCTGCACAATCTCATAATGCTGTTGCAGCTCTCTGCTCTTCACAGCCCAGTACCCACTGGAACTGCTGTTTCTAGTGCAGGCTGTAAGATCAAAGCAGATATCGTGAAAAAGATTATTTTGTATTGCTTCATTTCACTTATTGTCTATTAATTGATCTCCTGAGTCATTTAAAGCCCTCACAACCTGTCATTGCTTTTGAATTTCTGTTGTTTTGCCATGTACCCAGACATTTTTCTTTTCAGCTTTTATTTATGAAACAGGAGAAATTGCAATAATTAAGGAGTTTAGTGCTAGGAAATTTTGCAAAGTTTATATGTTTACCTAAGTGTCTCATCTTGGTTGGTGAGTCAGGCTGACCAGTGAGTTATTTTTATACCCACTTCACTGAAGCTGACTTTTTTTATGCTTTGAATCATTTGCTATTACACACTTCCAAAAGAGCTGTGTTGCTGCTCTGGCCCTCTCCTATGCAAATAAGCTTTGCTGCTTTTCCCTATTTTTTTCTACTCTTTCCTAACAGCATGACCGCTTATAAATTGTTCCACTGCTGTGGCTGTGGTTTGTTTTCCATAGGCTCACACAGCCATGTTTCATATCACTGTACACAAACACAGAACTTGGTGCTCAAGCCTTGCGCCTTGGCCCTCTTCTCATTAAACCATAGGGGAACTTTTGGGAATCAAAACTGATTGGACCTGCTTTATGGCTACAGACATAGTTTTACCTTGAGGTTCTTTGCCTGTCCAGTGCATGAGAATCCCGAGTGCTAAAGAGGGTTTTGGGAAGTCATGCAGGCTCTGGTTATAGGTGGTGAAGCCAAACCTGGTAGTTGAGCTATTTCATATTGCAGCAATATAGGGATTTTCTGTGGAGAAGAAACAGAAATCTGACTCTGTTTGCTATTGAAAGATTATGAAATAGGTATTGGTTTTGTTAAAGAAGACATCCAGGTGCAACTATATCACCAAAGTCTACAGAAAATTTGCATCACGCTTATAGACAAAGATAAGGGCCTACAACTGAAAAGGTAAGGCTTTTTACCAAAGGACTGTCAGGTTTGGGGTTTTTTTTATTTTTTATTAGAAAGTCAATATATGGTATCCAATTTTAGCTTTAAAACAATATTAAATTGCATAACGACCAATGAAAGTATAAGCAAGCAAAACAACTTGTCATAATGGCAAGGTTTGCAAAGGCGTCACCCTGGACCACATGGCCTATCAGCACACAGCACTCCCTGATGGAAGGGAGCTGGGTGCCCTCCCTGGCCAGAGGCCATCTGCAAATGTTCTGCTGCTCTAGGCAGTTTGGTTTGAATACATTGCCAGATGGGACTTCTTCTGCTTTCTTTTCTCTACTGCCTGGAGAGGGCTTTAATTGTAGGAATCATGAATATTGGAGCTGAAATTTGCCCTGAAGTTCTTCAAGGCCATATATCAGACCATATATCAAAGTCTTTTTTTGTCTACATGCACTTGAGTTACACGTTCTTCTTTCCTTATTCTGAAGGAACACCGAATATCTGAATTTGCTGGAATTTTAGACTGTTCATATTTCCCCTCATTTATATTATGACATTTACATTCCTTCAAATCCTCTTTTCATAAGAATCTTGTTGCTCTCTCTTCAGGCCAAGATTCTTTTCTCCATGCTGTGGGGTTTGCTGGCATGTTTCAGGTGCTTCAGGTGTGATCCTTTCTCTCAGGGAACAGTCACCAAATGATGAAAATGAAGACTGACCAGCTTGCCTGCTTCTTGTCTTTTGTGGTTTCTGGCAATGGTACCTCCTGTAGAGAGTACCCCAGATCTGCTTCTAACCTGGAACCAGAAGGGCAGTAGATGCTAAGAGAGGGTACAAGTTCAAAAATAAATTGGTCCCCATTGTAAAATTTAAAGCCACCTAAGTCTGCCAGATACAGTGGCTGGTGGACTGGCTGGTGGACAACTGCTGGCCTAGGGAGTCCTGACACAAATAATAATTGGTTTGAGAGTGTAAGTGCAGAAAAAAGCCTGCCAGAGTGCTGCAAAAAGTTTGCATTTTTATTATTCTTTAAAGATTAATTTCAGATTTTCTACTCGTTAATATCTTTTTCGTTAATATCTAGTAAGTTGTTTTATAAGGCATTGTACAACTGCTAAACAATTCTTTGCTTATTCTGTCCATGTCTTCACCAGTCATTTGCTGAGCTGTAGTTAAAAGCACTATTTGTCTATTAACTATCACAAATGTAAGATATTTTAAAATAATTCTACTCTGCTCTCAAGGAAGCCTCACAGCACATGCTTTGTCATGTTCTTGATCATATCAGATTTTGCTGTGGATTGTTGCTTTATGACGTATTTTCCCTTGCTTTTCTTTCTTCCCCTATTCTATCTTGCAGTGTTTTGCAGTTAATTCCAGCTACTCTTTAGTTCACTTTAGGCACTTTTTTGTTCCAGTTGCTCATAATTTTAATACTTCCCATAACTAGCCCACAGGCTTCTTTACCATGTCTGCTCAGTCAGTATTTTTTAGCATTAACCAGTTGTCTGTCCACATTGAATAGTTTTCTAGCTCATTGGTATATTAGGTGGGCAAAATTAGGGCAACTGGTCACCCTTGTGACAAAACTTCTGTCATTATGGCTCAGATAAAAGACTTATTCATGCTCCAAAAAAATTAATATATTTGTATAATAATTATAATTGTTGATTCTTTTCTTTAATCACATTGCTTTGCACATAATGCAGTTTTAGTAAATTTAGGATTTTTGCTTCTGTTCTAAATTAAACTATCCTACAAAACTAGCTTGAATTTCTTAATTAAAAATAACAAGAAATGCCTCCAAGGTAATGACAACCTTTTCTTTCATTTCTACACATTTTTCTAATGATTTGAAGCCAGAGTGTTTCTAGCTTTCAAGGTTTTCTGTTTCCTTTTCAGAACTTGATGTACCAAGAGAAGATTAATGTATGTCTATTCATATTACTCAAAAAGCCATCTATCCTTTTTTCTCATCAATCTGCCCCAGAATTCTTTCTGCTGCTATAGAGTTGTTAGACTTAAAATCTTGCTTGCTTATATAGGTAAAGCTAAAAAATTATTAGCATAACTGGAGTGAAGCACTCTAACCACTGCTAGACCAGATCTAAATGTTTAAAAAAGAAGGTTAATGCAGTTAAAATGTTTTTATATACACCTCCTAGTGCCTATCTCGCAGTGTTAGGGAAGTCTCCACTGCTCCTCTGGGTGCTGAGATTGGTGGGGTTTCATACTTGTGGTAGTGGTGGGGTGTTAGTGAATTGCCAGCCTCTGGAGCTTTTCAGCGTGAGGAATACGATTTTTGTGTATCCTTACTCTAGGATCAATTTGGGACCATTGTTATGTGTCTGTCAAAACCCTTTTACACCTTTGCTTTGTCTGCATTGCTTTGTTGTTCCATATTGCACCCCATTTATTACATATGGTGTCTTTTGTGTATGTTAGACACCATTTCTTTGTTATCTCTAAAACCAGTTCTGTCCAGAAACTGGTCTGCAATCATCATGTTAGAGTCTTAAACACTATTCTGCACAGAACAACTGCTTCTTACTGCTATTTTTATAAAACTATGTTTCTACTGTACAAATTAAATGTAGACATGTGGAACCCTTCCTGCTATTCTGACTTGTTCTCCTCTGTTGATGCTCTTAGCAACTAGTTCACCTGGGTTAAAAGACTTCCAGAATAAATAATAAATAACCACATGGATGTAGATACATGTGTCTGACAGTCAAATATGTACAACGTTGACAAAAAGAATAACGGGAAAGATTCTCCTCCCTCCCGCACCCAAAAACCCCCACCCAAAACAAAAAAAAAAAAAAAAACACCTACAAAACAACAAGAAAACCCCAAAATTAAACCAACAAAACAAAAACCACACATAAACAAAAAAGCCCCAAACCAACCAACCAACCAAACAAACAAACAAAAAAGAAAAACAAAAAAACAAAAAGGCTTTGAGAACTGAAGACATGCCCAAGCAATTGATTGTGAAAACTCTCCACAGAGAAACAGACAACAATGAACTTCCTTTTCCTTAGGAATTGTGTGGTAAATGGTAGATCTGGGAGGCTTTTTTGAAATGCAGTTTGATACAGTGCTTTGGAGAATTCTTTAAAATAATATTTTTTTCCTCTTTAAAAGCAATTTAGTGTACATTTATTTAATTTTCCTGTGAACCTACTACAAAAAAACCAAAAAACCAAAAAAAACCAAAAAACAAAAAAACCAAAAAAAAACCAAAAAAAAAAAACCAACCAGCAAACCAACATCCCTCCTGATCCTGTTGCATATGTGATTTCTTGTTATACACATAATTCAATACAGTTAAGCAGACACTGCCCAGGATGTTTTGTATGGTAATTGACAACTGCTTAAATAGAACATAAAAAGCTTTAAACAATGTAAATCAAGTAATAATAAATGTTATTATCACTTATATTATTTTCTTATAATCTCTATAGTGTTATTATAGGTATATAAATCCTTAAATAATAGCAGACAGCTTCATAGCTCATAAGAATTTGTTAACTGTAAAGACAATTTTTAGCATGTCATGGCATGGCATTTAGATGAGACCCATGAGGTACTCTGGAGAAACTCACTGTACTGCCATTTCATTGATCTAAGGTGGCAGATGAAAGTCTTGTCACACGCAGTACCGCCTCATTCCAAAGTGAATGCAGTTAGAGAGATGGAGTATGGCAATTTTCAATGTAAATAATGTTTTGCCTTTCTGAAGGAGCCCATTTGCAGTCTTGAGGCCATTAGACCTCTGGCTTCTTCAGCGCTGCAGTTCTGCAATAGGATTGGAGAGTGAGTGTGAGATTGACAATTGACTTCTCACTTGTGCTGCAAACCTTCCTTTTATATTTCTGTAAAAACAATGAACAAATGACTGCTACTAATGTTTTGCTCATCAACTTGTAAGTGAAGGCCATTTAAGACAGAAATGTAGGATTTAGCTCCAGCTGCTGCTCTAATGTTGCAGAAAGCTTTTGCTGCAGTTCATTAAATTCAACTTCAGGCAGTCACAAAACTGCCAGCTAATTATTTTTTCTTTCCTTGGCTGAGTGGATCCTGGTGTCACCAATTTCCTCTCACAAAATGGACCTACAGAATTCTTCATTGTGAAGATTGAAGAAAAAAAGCAGTAAGGAAGACACCAACATAATTTTGTTAAAAACAGGTAGGACTGAATCAGTGGAACTTCATTTCCTACCAGTTTTTCAGACTATCTTGGGAGTCAGACTCTGTATGGGAAATTGGTTCTTTGCTAGTAGGTCACAGGGCCTTTATTGATAACTGTTAGTTTCTGTTTTGGAGACTAATAACCAATGGGTTCAGCACTCTGGCTGAAAAGGAGCAGACCTGGGGCTGAGATGTAATTTTCCTCAGCACTAAGTACATGGGGTGTTTTAATCTCTATTATCTCAGTAAAAATCAAATTAAATTATGACAATTTCATTTTGTGGAAAATCAGAACTGAAAATGAGATCCAAAATTGAAAGATACGTGTATGGAGATGTCACTCCTGACCTTGCATACAGAATATCTACCTGAACACAGCACTGTTAACATATGGATGGTGCTAGACACCTCTTAGAAACTATTTTAAATATACCTCAACATCATCAGTACTACCCATGACTTTAAGTTGTTGGTATAGCTTATAGATAAAGTAATTAAAATCAGAGCATCCATATGTTTAAAATAACATCCCAAAACAGGAAATGTGAATGACCTCCTGCCATGGAATAGGTATTTTGTTTGATTCCTGTGGGTGATTCACTCTTTAGAGACATTACAGCCTAAGAATATTTCCAAACTAGCACACCAAGGTTTCACCCCAGAATTCTTGGAAAAACAATAGGTGCTTAGAATTTGAGCTTATGTTAATGACACTCCTCCCTCCTATGATTATACACAGAAGAGACAACCCTTACTATGATTTTACAATTAGAATTTGCACAAAATGAGTATAAAAAGGGAACAGTAGAGAAAAATGTAAAGTAACAACAATAGGATGATGTGATTAAAATATATAGAATTAGGTATCTTCAAGGTTTCTAAACTGAAATAGGTATCTTCAAGGTTTCTAAGTTGCTTCTTTAGTTGCAGGAAGAGAGGAAAAAATTACTTCAGCTTCAAAATTCACATTTTAAATATGCATATTTTACTTTTGACAGTGTGTCTTCATGTACTTGTAAGCTGTCAACAGGCAACTATTGTTGTCTCACTGCGATCTTAAGAGTGAGAAGACACATCAAAAGAGAATTAAGGCTATGATAGCACTCAGTGCAAATCAGAAAAGTTCCACATAAGGCTGAAATCTGGCAGTTATGTCAAGCATCAAGACACAATGGGGGCACAGGAATAAAGCTGTTAAGGGAATTGAGTTAGAGTATGAAAGCAAAACACAATATGGAACCCTTTGTCTTATATGACAATTTCATCGTTTTACATGGCACAAGTTGTGTAAATTAGTTTGGGTTCAGCTTGGGAGAGATTTTTGTGGGTCTTCATAAGGCAGTGCATTAAAAATAATCTGTCAGTACTGGAACACCAACAAACTGAATGTCCAGTCACAGAATTATTAACTAAATTCTGGTCCCGGGCTCAAATCATACTGGTATTTCCATATAGAGATCTTAAGGAGCAGCACTGGAAGGAGTTAAGAAGCTGAGAATTAAGTCAGATTTTGAAATGTATAGGTAAGAAAGAGGGTTTGCTCCCTAAATATAACTATTCAGAGAAGGAAAAAATTATATTTGTTTTGAAATGCAACACTGAAATTGTGATGAAATATTTTTTATATGTAAAAACAAAAACTGATTGAGAAACAATTTTCTGCCATTTTAAAGAATTATATGATACACTGAAGGGTATTTTTGAAAAGAAAAGAAAACCTCATTCATTTTATAATTTCAATTTTAGAATATAATTCTGGTAAATTTAAGGGCTAGCTTCTGAATAAAGTCCACAAAATATTAAAACATATGTGGGAGCCTCTAACCCCTCATCTACAAATGGACAATAGGCACAGGGTGGTGTTAACAACCTGTCACCCTGACACTGCTGTGCTCTCATGAGGCTCAGGCCTGTCCCAGAGCAGAGCTGCCTGACAGCAGAAAGAGGAATGGCATTGCCCAATGCCATTTAAGTTGTGCCATGAAGTCTTCCCACTTTTATGTTTAAGCAGGACTCAGAAAAGATGCCCATTTACAAAAGGATGTAGAGATGCTTCAGCAGAAGGTCCCCACGGGAAATGCCCTCCACAGCCAGGGGCACTGCCCAAATGGAGGTAAGCAAAATGACACACCTTCAGCCTCTGCTGAAAAATAAAGGAACAGACTAAGATACACACACATACACACCCAACCCATCCCTACCTTGTCCCAAAAAAATGTGTTTGTTCATCTGCCTGGTCATGACCTGCTTTTGGATAGACAGCCAGCTTTCCTGCATCAAAAAACACCCCCAAAATCAAAACCAAAAAAAACAAAAAAACTAATCAGAAGATTTACAGATTTAGAGATAACATTTTCTGTAGCTAAACTGATAGTGATGCGAAGCAGATCCTGAATGGCTGCTCAAACTCACTACTGTTTCAGCAGGACAATTTTCTAGATTTTCTAGATTCTCCAGCATTGTATGTTTTCACATTACTAGAAAGCTAAAACATTTACAAAGCTTATCTTAGTCTCTTGATTTACCTCTCACTTCATGTCCTTTCATCACACTTGTACTAGAAAATCATTCTCTTCTCTAATGTTTTGGGATTCTTTTTAAAACCAAGATGATCCTTTCCCATTAATTCAAAAGTCTTGCAAACAGTTGCCAAAATCCTACCACATTTTCCTTACTGAATGCGAAGACTCTATCACCTTCATTATTATACCACAACTAATTCTCTAAATTTAAATGAGAATTTAAATTTTATTCTCTCAGATTTTTTTTTAACTGGTTACAAAATTTTAGCCTGTATTGAATTAAACACATTCAAATGATCTTAAAATTCCTGTTCCTCTGTTAGGTCTTAGGTGGGAATTCAAGACCAATGCTTCTGTGGTTTTTCTGTGGATTCCAGCAGGAGAAAATGTAGGTAGGAATTACTTGTGAAAATCCTGAAATGCCTTGAAAATCAGAGTTGTGTACTCTCAAAATTGTGTTTAAATCTTTTAGGGGTTAGCTTGGAAAGGTTACTGGGGAGGTAATAGCTGCTGAAACAGGACAAACCCCATGATATGGTGTGTAAATTACACAGCAGAACTGGACGTGAAAAGAATTGAGTTTTGGAGAGCACAGAGATTGAATGTGAGCAATTATGAAAAAGTGCAAAGTGACTTCTTTTGTTCTTTTTCTTCTTTTGCAGGGACAGTGACAGATTCAGCTTGACTTGAAGTGAATAGACAACTTTTAGTGAGATCTTGATTGACCCCTTATTTTCTACAAAGGGTTGCTTTTTCTGATAGAAAAGTGGCAAGAAAGAAAAGGTTATTTTTTAAAATTTCACTTATTGGATATTTATCAATCGACAAAATATGTTTTGTAAATTTCCAGGTCAACTAGGACTGTAGCAACAGACTTGATTGTTACCATAGCATCAGAAAGTATTTTTCTTTTTAAATAGAAAGACTAATTTTTAACAAGAATATGTTTGCTAACGCCTTTCAGAAAAAAGAAGAGACTATTTAAAAGGTGGTCATATTTTAGGGATCTGGCTTTTATTGTTACTCTATCCCAGCATAGTATACTACATTTATTAAAAAAAAGACATTAAATGATTTTGTGTTTTTATTTATTGTCAGCAATACATCAGTTATGTAAAAATAACCCAGATGAAAATGTAAGACTTGTTACATTTTCACATCATCTGTATTAACTGAATAAAGCTTAGTGACAATATACACAAATTTGCAGTAGTAGTTGTACGTAAACATTTTGTGCATTAAAAAAGAAATGTACATAATTTAAAAAATAAAAATGCATTACACAATTTACAAATTAACATTAACAAAAAAAAAAAAAGGTAAACATTCCTCAGACAGCTGCCTCCTCATTCTACAAAATAAATATTCAAGTAAATTAAGTTAGGCAAAATAAACTCTTAACTCTGAACAATTTACATAAAGGTAAAAAGACAGATTTCCATTTAATTCAAGGTATATTTTACAGTGATTTATACATAGAGTTTTTAAATTGCTCTCTTCAAATCGTAAGACTGGAAAAAAAAATTTCTTACATTTTGGCAGGAGGAAGAGGGTTTCAAAATTGATGCTTTGTACCAAATATAAACAGGCTTGTGCACTTGCATAAAGCTTCAAAAAGGAACTGCTCCAGGACTCAAAGCAGACACAGTAAACTAGAAACTACAGTTTTAAAAAGGAAAATATAAACCACCACATCAACAGGAAAATATCTACTTTGCTATTTTCTGAATGGTTTATTCGATCACTGGAAACATGACTTTCACAAACTAATAATCTACAGTTGTGGCTGCTTTAGGCACTGGATTTGTAGAAGCACTCTGATTTTTAAAGCAAATTGCTTTTCATTCTATATTGATAATTCACATATTATTTACTTCTGTTTCAATGCTAGAGGGCTTAATCACCTTTGCAACACTTAGATTTACATAAAATTTCAGCTTTCCTTACAGCCTAGTATTTTTTTTCTTGATAATGAGGGAAGCCACTCTGGCTTCAAATTTCCATGCACTTTGTTAATAGAAAAAATAATAATAAAAATGCACTCTAGATTTTAAATGCAGCACTAGTATGACGCAGATGTGCACCAGATATTCACTGATCAGATATAAAATGTAACACATACTAAAATACTTGCATGGATTGCGAAGGCCAAACATACTTTAAAAACCCTCCTATCTCTCTGTTTATCCATTTAATGTGGTAAGGAAAAGGAGATGTCATACCTTTAACTTCAAGTTATTAAATGCTTAGATTTAGGACATAAAATTCTTCAAGGCAAGAGCTAGGCAACAGGTCCTGCTAAGACCAGCCAGTGTCATAAATAAAGATGACTCATTGCCAATGAAAGAAACCCTGTTCCCTCAATGCCCTCTTGGTCCAAAACTATTCGACAACACAGAATCAGACTTTTTAAAAAACAGAAATGATTATTAAAATCTGTCTCCATGTGTAATTATTGTTCTTTAACACTTTATAGTTTTTCCATGTTTTTTTTTTTTTTTTTTTGTGTCTGACAAAAGAGGAACCAACCAGATATTTCTTGTTTTCTACTCAAGAATGCTGAAAATTAAAATTATCAAGATTTGTATTTTTGCAATGGATCTCTACAAAGTGATGTAAGACTGAATACTCCAGTACTGAAACACATATATGCATGAACCACTGCTGTGGCAGGGGGCCATGAAACTTCATCAGCTGCAGCTGGATCAAGGTATAAAATGAGAAATTAAACCTGCACCAAAGATGGTTACCATTGTTCCTCTGCTCATCATTCCCACTTGGGGAATACCTACACAGTGGGATTAAGGTAATTTTCTTGATGCAGTAACACCACACTGGTAATATGGCAGCTAAGTAAAGTAGGACCATAATCTCTCTTGAATATCCACAAAATGCTCACTGGTTTCAAGAATTATTCTACATAGAATGAAGGTGTCTATTTTCAAGAACTGATATTACCCATTGATGTCCATGAGAGCCTTGTCATTGATTTCAGTGGATCTGGGCCAAAGTTTGCAAAGCTAGTTTCATTCAGTGTGCAAAAACTGGTGCTTCTTGAGTAAATAGAGTGATGAGTAGGCAGAAGTGGTTTAGGTTATAAAAAAGACCTGAGAACCTAATATTGAACTTCATGTAACAAATCTTTTTGAGAGGTTGCCTGATAAAGTTTTGTATTGCTTAGTAGTGGCACAGTCACTTGTACGTTCCGGCTGCACACAGAAGCCATTTGAGGAGAAAAACCCTTCCCAGGTCATGGAGCCCATCCGTAACAGCCATGTCACATGAGTGGCAAGTCAATGAGCTTCATGCTGGAAGCCTAACACCGAAAAGCCATAAGCATGGAAGAGGTTAACAGTGAGTTTTCATACTTCCAGAGTTTTTAAAAAAGTCATGAGTACTAAAATGGCAGAACTATTGACCTTGTTTATTTGCCAGTACACTCAGGAGTTTAACTGAATAATTAAAAGAGTCTATTGAATTATCCTAATTAGAAAAGACAAAACGTCTCTGAGTATTGCACTGCCAGAAACAGTGAAAGAGCTCTCATTAACAGAAGAAAAGTAAAATCATTTTATTTTAGTTGAACAATCCAAACACCTTTTTAGACAAGAAGTATGTCACTCAGGATTACAGGGCAACCACTTTTCTTTTTCTTTTCTTTTTTTTTCTAACAAAGTTAACAAATATAAAAAATCTAGTCATAAACAGCCTTCAAAGTACAATTAGAAACCAGCAGGACAATCTATACCAGTATAGGTAGGTGGGTCAAGAAACTAGACACTTGTATTACTGCCATGGTGTAGAGTACAAGTGGCTGCTGTGATGAGGGTGTGTGTACAGCAAACGTCGTAGCTGATTCCATCCCGTCGCAGTCCAAACTGAACACTACTCTCTTCAGGATTCAAGACCTGTCTACTTGACACTCCTTGCACAAGACACATCATTATCCTTTCTGAAAAGAGGCAGTTTCTATGGCAATACTAGTTAAGTGCATATCATGCTGCACTAATATAGTGCAAAAATTTGCCTTACATGTAGCAAAAAAGATGCAGGCAACAGTCTGAGTTAGAGAAAGTAGAAACGTATTGTAACATTTACAGCAGGTATTTTTTCCAGACACCAACCACTAGAAAATAGTGAATCTGAGAATGCCTCCTCTCTGGATGTACACATGAGGCCTTTATAATTTGGAGTGGTAACAGGACAGAATTTTGCAAGTGAGTCATTGCCCTCTGAAACACAGGTTAACACAAGTTATCATCAACTGGCAAACTGTTGAACTTGCTTAGTGTGTTAATCCCAGTTAAAAGTTAATATTGTACTAAGCACTAAAATGCTCTTCATCACGTATATAATCTGATAGAGTAATACATATGGTTCAACCGAGTATACATGTTACATTTGAATATAAAGAGTCATAGACAGCTTGGTACAAACTCCTCGTGCGTACTGATTATATGTGGTTAATGATGCAGGGGCTTCCAAGTGTTAATACTATGTCAGATACAGTATTCCGGAGGCAGAAGTGGTGCTCAGTTCTAAGACTGAGGAAACACCACAAATCTCCAACTGCAGTGTCTATTAATGTGATTCTGCCTGATTTCTCGGTGCTGATGGTCTAAAGTAAAGCAATAATACCTTTAATATCAGTAGGCATTATGAAATCCATCCTTCTTTATCTATGGTGCAGTTACAAAAAAGAAAATTCAAAACACTTAATCCACTCCATAGAAAATCCCTGTGGCTTTGGACACTTCTGATTTCATTCCCATAGTTTAGACTCCATTTGTCACCATGAGAAGTCATAGTTTACATGTCTGCGTCTCCATCATAAGCCAAGGTTAAAGGTTTCAGTCGGTTGTTCTGCCTTCTCTGGGGCTTCTTTGGCTTTTTGCTGAAATAATAAGATAATTTGTAAATAGAACAAGAAACTAATAGCATACAAAAATGTATTTCAGTCTTAACTGAAAGATAAGCATGCTGATAATGCATTCAGTTATTTGTTTAAAAGCTATAACCCTAAAACCTTTACTGGGATCACTAATTACCCCTTTATCAACCCAAAGCAATATCTAATTCAAAGCTCAGTTGTTCAGAAACAAGCTGTTATGATGCTCATGTGACTTGATGAAATCCTTGGCAAGTACTCCTGCAACATCACTCAGTTTTCAGAAGAATTCAGAGCCTGCCATGCAACATTTGGTCATGTATCAAAGCTGCAATCAGGTTCTTTTAAATTACGTGACTCAAATATTAAACCTCTCTTGACACATCAAGGGTTTCCACAGGAAAGATCCATCTTTTGATTGGTTTTATCTCATTATACTTGCTGGAATTCCTACAATTAATTCTAGATGTTATAATCAAACCAGTCATTAATAACAGAGGTATGGTTGTTTGCCACAACACTCCTTGTCTAGCCTTGAATTAGATTTTAATCCAGCAGTATTTCCAATTAATTTGATATAGTTTTAGAAAATTACCAGGCCAAAGGAGAATGAATGTTTATCCATGCTTTAGTACTAGTCTTCTTTTAGAGTGTAATGTAAGCATTTCTGTAAATCAGGCCTATGCATCCTCAGTCTTGTCCAAAATCTTATTTCAGCTGTGTCACTTTAGGCTGCTCAAATCTGAATCTTTTATAGGAAACCTTTTGTTACAATGACTTGCAGTAGCCACAGGTTCCAGTCCAAATAATCCGCAGTGTTGTTGAATACTAATTGATTTCCTCTCCCTCAAGCCCCACCCCCCCCAAAAAACCAACCAACTAAGCAAAACAGAAAGACCACAAAGAAAACCCAAACAAACAAACAAATCCCAATAACATCAAAAACCAAAATAAACAACAACAACAACAAAAAAACCCAACCAAACAAAAAAAAACCAAAACACACAAACACACACACAAAAAACAAACAATCAATCAAACAAAAAATAACCAAAAAAACCCAAAAGAACTTTTATATTACCTAGCCAGAAGTGAGGTTTTGGGCAAAGTTTACGGAATAGCAAGCATACCCAGAAGCCCCCCAAATGCCTACTAATGCAGTACAGCCATGAGCCTGATGTATATGACCACACTTCCCTCACCTTTCACCTGTACTGACATCTGGATCAGAAATTCCAAACAGGACCTAGAAAACTTCAGGGAGCACATTCTCAAAGGTGACTTGTTCAAAAAAGAATTCTTTCATGTATTAAAAAGGTAAGAAAGTTTTCAGATTTTTTCTGGTTCTGTATCTCTATATCTCATCAAATATAAAATATGATTTGCCTGGTTACTCAATTTCCTTGTTGCTATTTCTCTCAGCATTTTTTCATACAGATACAATAAAATTATTCTGGACATTGTATGTAACAACCAAGATAAACTGAGCAAAAATGAGCTGTACACTAAGCTACACCATATTTGTAAGTTCTTATACCCTCAGAAGAGCATGTGGTGATCCATCATCTAGAGTACAACCAGAATCTGCTAACCTAATTCTGGACAAAAGGACAAGGCAAATTAAACACTGCAGTTCACAGAAGTGCCAGCAGCTTCTACAGCAGCAGATGTAAACATTTTCATTACAGTCTGTGAGGGGACTGTTTTCTTATAAATAATTAAAGAACTCACCAGGCTAGATAGATCATAGAAACAATAAAGATGAGTAAAACAAATGCACCAGCAGCTACACCATAAACCCAGGTCTTCAGCCTCCCATCTAAAAGGAACGAATGTTAGTCAGTAGTGTTTGAGTTAGTCTAGTTGAATTATTAGTTCTGCTATAGCATAGAAATACTTTAATAATCCAAATAAATGCCTTCACTAGCAATTATAGTTTAATCAGAGTAAATATTATTAAATAACTGAGCAATGACTTCTCTGTGCTCTGCTTTTCAATTGAAGTCAGGATAATTCAAATGAGCTGAGATCTGGGGTGGCAGCAGCAGGTCAGAGACCCAGAAACTCAGCTTTGGTTCTCCTGGTAGCGAGCAATCCCTCAGTGTGATCATAGGGCAGTGCATCAGCCGGGGACTCATTTAGCATCACTTTCAATTCTAGCTCTGGTAAAGCAATCTGCCTGTTTTTTTAATTCTTGTTCCTGTTTACTTGTATGTTTTTAAATGTCCTTAGCATGCTGTATGTCATCCACCCCTTAGCTGCACACACACAACTTTTACTACTGCATAAAGTAGCAAAATTTTAAAATTTCTTTCCGTACTAAATAAAAGTTTTGCTGTTATAAATAACTTCTCCTCACAAAATAAAAATACACAAAAAAACCCCAGCCCGTGCTGCAAATAAAACAACTGCCTGTTGATTAGGGCTATGTTTATGTGTAGCCTGTGCAGTTTGTATTTTGGACATGATGTCCCTGGAGGTTTAGGCATAGATACCACTCTCCTTCTTGTCTCAGATGCACCCATGTCTATGAGGAAAATTATGTGGCTTTGTCTGTGGGGTTTTGCTCTGACCCCAAATGATCATATCACAACTAAAGGAGTGAATGCTTTTTGACTCACTAGTTTCATCCAACTAATTTTTCAAATTTCTAAATGGCTTTTTACTAACATTGTTTTCCAGGGGATTAGCTAGCCTTGTTTGCATCTCTTTGATGATAAAAAAAAATCATAATTATAAAACTGAATTATTTCATTTTCAAGTGGTACAAGTTTTATTTCATGAAGTTGTGGGTATTTTCAATGTAAGCAAATACAGCTAAAATTTTTCTGACCAAACACTTAGTGCTTCTCGTTAGTTCTGCAGAACAAAAAGACATCATCAATGCAGTTTTTATTTCCACAATAATATTAACAGAAGTTAGGTTGCTTGGTTACAGAGCAGTGATCTCCATTGCTATGCAGTTAAGCTCAGGCCTTCTGGTCTGCAGCAATGCAAAGTCTTGCTGTCGTGTGGACAAGTTGTTCAAGACTAATTAATATCAGAACATTTTACCTTTGTTACCTTAATCAGCCTAATGAAACATTTCAACTAAGTGACATAACTGAAATAACTGATCTGTTAAAGATTAATGGAACAGTAGATTTGACCTGACATACCCTATGATACTATAATATCAATGAGAAGAATTCAGACTTTAGTACTACTAAATAGGTTAGTTTCTCCTCTTCTTGGATTATTTCCATTGGTAAATGTAAGAGGCTTAGGTTTTTTAAAAATAGTAACATCTCCTTGAAAAAAAGGCTGGCATTGTCTTGTATACAGATTTATTTGTTTTTGTCAAAGCAAGGAACTCTGTTAATGAGGTCGTTCCTATTATGCAACTGCTGACCTCTGACTCAGGCTTTCTGAATTCTCTCTGGACAGATTATTTCTAAGTATGCAAGGGAAGTGGCATCTCAGATTAATCTTTTTGTGGTAATACCTCAGCCCAGACAACTGAAGAGAACAGTTTTAATACCTTCTTTTCTGGAACTGCAATGTAATTTGTGGAAGAAAATGAAAGACCTATTTTAGATCTAGACTTAGAAACTGTGAGGAAAAAAAAAATCATGCCAGAGTAAACCCAAACCTTTCCAATAGATATCCAATCCTGAAATAAAACAATCAAGCCTAAATCTTATCAGAATTGGAAAATATTCACTTTCTCTCACACTTGCTCATAACTTCACTGCATAACGTATTCGTTCTATTTAGTATGTTTAAGATTACCTGAACTGAGCTATGTCTCCTTCCCAATTCAAATTACATAAAATTTGTGAGTTTCCATGAAGTTTCTCAAAAGTACCTTGCTCCAAAACCCTCCCTGAGCTCACAAGAGTATCCATATTCATAAATTGCTGAAGGGGACTGTCTGATATTTGCTTACTGCTATCACTCTGCATGCTACAACACATCCTCTGGGCATTTTCAGAAGGGATTAGCTAAAATGAGTAAATAATAACATATTTGGTAAGATGCTGTTTTTAAAAGAGGACCAGAAAAGTTTAATTTTCTATTTTTTTATTGTTGATTAAAGTACTTGGAGTAAAGACCATTTTATTGCATGCATCAAATAAAATATCAAAGTACAAATAATAATAAACACTAGTAGGACTAATGGGATCTAATATTAGTATTTCTAATTTCTAACCCAAACATTATTTAATCTGTATATTAGAAATATTTTTATAAATCTCAATTTGAAATACCTTATGGATTACGCATGTAAAGATATTACTTTCAATTCTTCAATTAAAAACATCAAAAAACCCTTTAGAAATAAATAACTACACTAATACACAAGTATATTAGTATATTTAGCCCTATGTGACTTAAGAGATGCTTAAGACTATAACCAATTGTTCTCTTCCATATTAATAATATTTTGGACAGACAACATATCTCTTATGTGAAATTATTTTGTTAATTAACTTTTTTATCCAAATATTTAGTAGGACTAAAATATTTACTGACATCTGATTACATGATGGACTTTATGAAGTATTTTTTATTAAATAACTTATATTTTACATCACTCTGGCATGTAAGTCTTTGCTCAGCTCTAAAGAATATGGTCCATCATAAAAGCAAATATTGCTCAAAGAGACTTACAGCAGGCCTATGCTAAATATCAATAATATGGTTAGCATTTGACTAACATGAATTATTATAAATATGGATATGTCAGAAAAGCATTAGCATACCTATACCAATTATTTTCTACAATTTGTGCTATGCCTGCAAATTTTAAGAAGCCTTTACTCTTTGCAGTCTTCAGTGCTGTCCTTTCATTCCTCTGTCAACAGAATTATTGGTTAAGACACCATACTTTAATATACTGGATTGCATCTTTGCAGCAAACTCCCTTCCACTGTCACATTTCAAATAGCTTCTGTGAATTTTAACAGGTAGAATGGCTAAAAGGAAATCTGCAATATAAAATTTCACTAAATGTATTGATGGAGTAGTGAGAGGGCTAGGTGTTTACTTATGCCTCTTTGTTTTCAGTGAGAGTACATGCCTGCCTTCTTAAATGAACAGTCAAAGGTTTTTCTGGTCTTCCTAGGTATACAAAAAAATAAATGCCAGACCCTGCAGCAGTACTTAGCCCTAAGAACTGCTCATTGCATGACTTCACCTGGCCCAAAAGGCTGCAGAAACCAGGTCCTTCCCCGTCCTGTCTGGTTACTGGAAGGCTGGGTAGGGTTCACAGCTCGACTGGTTTTCACATCTGCCTTTTTGTCCTCCATGGTGGGGATGACCACCACTGGGATGAGAGTGCACTGCTCAAGTGTGCCATCGGAGGACATGACTTCAGTGTATCCGTCTTCACAACTGCAAGTCCTAGTCTGTAGGGAACAAGTGTTTTACAACGGGTACCGGAAAAAGAAGGATTTCTGTGAGCTATAAAGCATAACAACACAGATGACTGGAAGAGAAGACTGTTTTGATAAGTGCTAGCCTGGAGAGTACCTCTTCGTATATTTTTATGCAAGTTCATACCATATCAACTATTTAACATTTAATTGAAAAGTAGAAAATTGTGCGAGGTGGATTTTAACAAATTTGTAACTAGTAAAATCCCTGAAAATACTTTTTGTTGGCATAATCTTTGTAATCAAGAGATGTGTGGGAAGATCTCGTGGGAGTGTTCTATGCTCCAATGCAGTAGCACATACCTCACTGCAGTAAGCGTGGGGTTGGCTGCACGGTGGGTTACATGACCTGTCATCATCTGGTTGGCGCATCACTAAACAGCCCCCTGTAGGACAGAAAATCATATTTTCACATGGTAATACCTCACCACTGATGAAATTATTTGCTGCACTATATCATGGATGACAATCTTGTTGCTAGTTTGAATGTAAGATTCGTTTTTTTATTCCAAGGTGAAGGATAATTGGAATCAAGTTTTTTCTTATATGTAGAGTAAGGATAGGGCAAATGTATTTAATTCCATGTGCATTTCAGAGAACTAATATTTGGCAATGGAGCCTTTTGTTTTCCCCTTTTTTCCTTTGGTGAATTGCCCACAAAACCAATTTAAATGCTTTGTCGTACTCAAGAGAACAGATTTGGTTCTCTAGGGCCCTCCTTATGACTTACATTCTGAAACTGTGGCCACAATAGAAATAAAACAATCTTTTTTATTTATGTATTTTCCTATTGAACTGAAAACAAGTTACTCATCCTGTTTATGAAAGGATACCTGTTTTCTACTGCTACTGGGTCACTTTTACACATGCCTTTATGAATCAAGGCTTCATGGTTGTCATTTTACAAAGGAAAGCAGATTTATCAGTAAAGCATATACTGAATGTTACAATCCTGATGATGTTGTGAGTTTTAGTCTTTTCCCTTTTTATACAGACCTCGTTTTCATTTCTACAGCTTTATATATAGTGCAGTTATTGTTATGGACCAGTACACACAATCAGGATTTCACTATCACTTCAGCCAGAATGACTTTTAAATACATTTAGAATCAGTTTGGATTTACCTGTGTTTCCTTTTAGCTTATAGAAGAGGGATATGAATCACATTGTTTAAAATTTATACTGCTACAGGACAACTTATCATGCATCTCCCAAATTAATACAATTTTTATACTGGTGTGATATGATGATGAAATCCTGATAGCTGAGGTTGGCCACAACCATAGCAGATGCAGTTAGTGGTGGTTACGCAGATCCAAGTGTTAACGGGATGGCTGGTGAAGAACAAAGAAAACCCTGCTGGTTGCCATAAGTTTTCCCCACCCCCAGAAAAGAAAATCATACATCCTAGCATACAAATCACATGCCTGTGGGAATCTATGTAATAAAATATCAGTCATCCAAGGAAGCAGAAGAAAAGAGTTGCCTCATCGCCCATGGGAAATAACACCTTCAAGTAAAAAAGAACTATTCAGCACAATGATATTACGCAAGTGAGTAAATAGAAAAAGACCTTAAAATGCTAACAACAGTTATTTAATAATGTCTGAATTAAAATACACTACGTTGAATCCAAATGTGCAAGACTAAGGCTGACAAGACACAGTAATCAAAGATACAAGTTGCTTCTGAATCAAAATAGGTGATCTCAATTTAAATCTATCATGTATGTGTGTATATCACATCAATGAGCTCATAAATACTGTAGTTTATACAAAAAACTTTCAGAAAATGTACAAATGTAAATTAAAGTCTGGTTCACTACTGTATATTTAATGTAGAGACGTTCCCTCTACATTATGTATTTAATACAATAGAATATTTAAGTGCTGCATTTGAAAACTATCATAAAATCCATGAAAACTATAGTTTTGCATTTAACAGAAACATATGAAAAATACAGTTTTGTGTTGCATGGAGACCAATGATTGCATGTTCTGGAATATTCCATTAGTCTTCCTTTCAAATCAGAAAGTTATCACAGCTTAAAGCCACATACAAGAAAATTCTGAAAAAAAAGTGATACAATATAGGTCTGAGGTTTGTCTGCCTTGAAGGTCCTATTATGAAAAATTTGCCAATAATACACAGGCAAACATCATCTTTCCTAGAATTTATCACAAGGCTGTATTCAGTAACATCAGAATAAATTATTATTTTCATGTGAGTGACTGTGATTTATGAATATATTCTGATTTTAACATCTCAGACCCGTAATCTCCAAGATGCTATGTACTTCAAATCCTATAGGACCTTTAATAAATAATATCCTATATTTATCTCAATAAGAATAGTCTTTTAGAGTTTTACTTACCATAGAAACATCTTAGCTAAGCAGGAAGAAATCAAGGTTCATGAATAATGCCCTGTTGCAATTCTTGTGAACAAGATGTGCTTTAATAGTCCTACACCACAAGTTAAGATTTTCAAGAGACTTTGAGCTATTATTTCAACACCTTGTAAAAATAACACAAATATTTTATTTCTACTGTTACAAAGACAGTAGTGGTGGACTCCATCATGAATAAGTATTGTGGCAATACATAAATAACAGCTCCTCTGCTGTGACTAACCTGACAGCAGCTGGCATTGAGGATATGTTTACAGTCTCTGGGATTCTTTTACTATCACTTGGTCTGACACAAAAATTATTTCAATAAATGCATAACTCTTAGCTTAAATGAATCCCTATTGCCAATATATAAATCCATATAAATAGATTCATATGAAGGTTTTCTTCTGAGATCTCAGTTGTTCCTAATTCATGTTTTTTGTGTTTTGGCTTGCACAAGAAGTCACAACATCCCATAGCAGTCCATTATGTATCCTGATACAGATTTATGGCATTGAAGTAAAGAAATAAACTCAGATTAGCACATTTATTAAAATTTTATATTTTGTAACTTTAAGGAGATATATCATATATGGATAGTATTATCAAGCTGTGCAACTTTCTTGGCCTTTGTATAGGCACTGAAATGACCCGTAACACACAAAAATGTTATTTGTTGTAAGGCCTGAAATTTGAAACCCTACATTTAGAAGTGTAAAATGCCTATAGTAAAAAACCCCCAAACACATACAACGTAAAACATTTCAGGTCCACTACAGAAGACTGCAAATATAAATATTTATATTTACTTTAAGCATTGCATGCTGCATGATTTTGGAAAAGAAATATCTTTAATATGCAAAAAAGATGATTTTGATTCATACACCTGGAAGGGTTTATTTTCTTTCAGTTTGTTGGGAAAACACATTATCCACCTGTTTTCCAGGATTTTTTTTTTTTTTTTTGGTGTATATAAAATGAGTAGTTACCTGTGACGTTTAAACCATCTGACCTTTGGCACCACACAGTCCGAGAGGATCCCTTCCACGGACTAGCCATCCACTTGTACTCGTAGCATTGCCCATCTGCACAGAGAAAATTCACATTTCAAGACATTTAATGACAAGGTTATAGACTACCACAGGCAGCAGCCACGCTCCTCAGCTGACCATTCTCATTTTGTGGCCACACTCATTATCATTAATGGCTTGTATAGTTATTAAGTAAGCCCCTTTCTCCTTCATCCAGCACTGAACCACACATGTGGAGCTCCCAGGGTCTCCTGCACTTACTGGGCACATAGAGAATACATCAGATGTGTCTGAGACACTAACTAGGATTATGAGCAAGCCTAATGCAGTAAACGAGTAGAAGAAATGTTTCCAATAAGCTCATAATGGCTGTGGCCCATCTGTTGTGCAAAACTCATTTAGGGGTCAGGTTCCTTTCCTGGTAACCCTGAGCTTCAGCCAGTGCTCCAGTGCTTGGTGAAGTGGCTAGGGCTGCATCTGGCTTCATGTCTCAGCTCTTCTGTGCACATCTCCTATGGTCTGGGATGAATCATGGAGTCCTTCTGCACCTTAGCTCTCTATCATAAGTACAAAATTCCTTTTTGTCCAATCCGGCCTCTGAATGGGCAGGTTGGTACAGGAAACTACTTTTCTTAGACAATCTAGCAGTGGTAAGCATGGCTGAGACATTTTAATGATATTGTCATGCAATTGACAATTCAAAGGGTAGAAAGAAATCTAAATCTGGTTATGAATCAAAACTCAGAGATTTCTTTTTGTTAATGTTACTAAGCGTATAGGGAAATTCTTTGTTCCATATAAAAAGAAATGTCATTATTAAAAAAGAATAATTCTAGAGGGGTGGCATATGATAGTAACCACTTGAAAGTTTTTCTCTTTATGGTTGATCTATGGAAAACAACAATTTAAGTGCATTTCTGTTTATCAAATTTGCATTTGCCTAAAATCGATACCATGAACAGAAAGAAAACAAAATTATGGTTGTTCTATATTTTTTTTCTTACAGCCTTACATATATTTTGGTGCTTACCATTGCATGGTCTTGTTTCCAAAGCCTGTTCTGGACAAAGATGTTGATTCTCTAAGTCCTGGATGATCACTGCTCTAGATCGGACTTGTACTCCTCCAAACCCAAGATCCTCACCATTAAAACAGGTTAGCTGGCAAAGGCTCCATTCTGACCACTCTCTCAAGTAACAGTCCCCTGTCAAAGAGCAGTTTTATAAGATGAATGAGCATCGTATGTGAAGAGTTTTTTACACTGAATATGTCTTAAAAAAATGTCCCAAGTACAGTTTTTTATTTTTCCTTCTTTTTAGTTCCTTTCATCTCTCTTTTTAGACTTGACTCATAGTGTAGAAAAGATAACATTTTGATACTAGCTGAATGTCTGTGTCGTAGAAAATACAAAAAGGTTATACAAGGGCTATTTGCTCTAATGCAGTTTTAGTTTCTTGCCATATTCCCATGAGATCACGGTCATTATGAATCTCTTTGCAATGCTCTACTCAACGTCTAGATTTTTGTACATTTTAAGATATTGTGCACTCTATGTCTTATGCTAAATTTACTTATTTTTTTTCAATTCATCTTTGATGTCAGAAAACATTGTCTAGTATTAAGAAGACTAATTATTGCTTATATTTCTCTAAATAGATGTAGAAGCAACTGAGGGAAAATCCTTTGCAAGAAAGGGAAATGGAAACATGAATAAAATGTCTGTTCTTGCTATTTCATGTTAGGATAATAGACCTGTAGAATTCCATAGTGTAAAACCGAAAAATAAAATCATATTAATGACACTAATTAGCACAATCAGCTACAGAACATTTAAGGAATATCTGAGGCACAACACAAAGAAACCATTTTGTTAAAACTGCAGTTGAAAATGGGACTAGACTGTGCACAAACTCATAAATAAACCTCTTAGTTCTCATTATTTCAGTGAGAACGCCATTAAAAATTCATGCTACCTTGCATTATACTGGTGACAGATATAATCAGTACCGTGTTGACCGAATGCCTGATTAATGAAGGAATTTTATTTGCCAACCTTAGGAAAGCATGCAAAGAAATGAATAATTGACGAACTGATGTATACATAATAGGAAAACAAGAAGATTTTTGGAAACATTAGCTGGAGCGTATCATTAGCACATCCCCACAGGGCAGTTATTCTTGCTGGCTAAATGTGAGATTGTTGAAGAACAGGTCCCTGCTCAGCAAAATTTTTAAAGCAATCAGTAAGCAGCTATATTTTTTTTATAAAATTCACTAATATGAAAAGATAACTACAGTCTTTTTATTCTTCCAGTTTCCATTTAAGAAGTAAAAATACATGAAAATTATGAAATTGGAATGCTATGTACAAAGCAGTGATGGAAATCTCTCAATTTTTTATTAATTTCTATTTATTGAGACAACTTTACCTTCAGTCCAATCTGAAATGAACTGGGAAAAAAACTCTGGGAAAGAGGAGAGTTTCAAGAGAATGAAAATAGAGTACTGGTATGAAATAATAGCTGCATTAGAACTGAAGTAGTTTATCACCTCTTCCAAAGATTCATCATTAATAGCTACTAAACAACAGCAACGTGCTTCAAATTCTACAAGTGTTTGGAATGAACTGGAGGGTTTTTATTGGAAATTAAATGGCTCTTATATGCTCTTAATACTTCTCAGTATGAGCATGGTGGACCTGATCATTCATAACAGCTCCTTTAGATTCAGTTCACAAAGGCAGTAATAGAGGACATCATATCCAGAGAGCTGAACAACTAGAGGCACTCATGTTTTCTCAGAGATCACAACTTTAGTTTCATTTGGAATAGAACCGTTAAAGAAAAAAGTAAGATGCCTTAGCTTATCTTCCTTAGACACCCATAAAAGGCATAAAGTTTTTAGCCACTGGTAAAAGTATTAATAAAGTTGTTAGTAGTCTACATACTTAACGCTAATATTTAGCTGTAAACCAACACCCTTTCTTATGGAGTTAAATACAGGTTATTTCAATAGATTTTGTGGAAAAAATGCATTCATAGACACAATCTGTGACAGAGAGATCATGTCTATTATAAATGTAAAATCTAGTATTTTTTCTAATTGATTTATTGTCATGAAGCCACTCCTAAAAAGTAACTCTGTTGGTCATTTGATGGATTAATCCAATCAGTAAAGCAGATGGAAAAGATATAAGTGCCTGTGGCTAATGCTAGGCCCTAATAGCTATAATGACACCCAACTAATCTTGAAATACATTTATTTGAACAGCTTTGTTACCTGGACAAGGGAAAGTGCAGGTTTCCTCGAGTATTATCTTCTTATCGCCATCTATAACAGGCTCTATATCTCCACAGAATTCCTCATCTACTACTTTGCCAACATCTTCAATGGATCCATCATAAACCACACAGGAGATGTTCCTCACTCGTGTTCCCTCTCCACATTGAGCGTCCTACAGAAGGAGAACATTTATTGACTGATACTGAACAGAAGAAAGTGCCAAAAGACTAGATCTGAGTTACATGTCACTCTATCTCCGATTATTTTTCCTGAACTACTTATTCATTCCAATAAGGAGAAAAAGAAGACAAAAAAGAGTAGACATGGTTCATTACTTCTAAAACAAAACAAAAAAAACAACCAAAAACCAAACCCAAAATTTCTGGTCACTGTTTCTTGTTCTTTAAATTACAGAGCTAATTATGCCTTTCAATTGCAACCAGAGCAGTATGTCAAGTGAAGATATCTTCTAATATGTAAATATATTTCTGCTGATATTCTTTTACAATAGAAGTATTTAAATTATTAGCAAAGATGCTGCTCAGGAACCGAAGTTTACATTTATACGCTGAATATCTGTAAGATGTTGCATCCATTGATAAATATGAAATCTAAGGAAAAAACAAGCTTTAGTTTTTGTGTAAGGGGGGGAAAGCAAATTGTTTACAGAGTTGATAAGCAGGTATCCAGACATATCACAAATATGCCTGGACCCACACATTTCGTAACTTCTAAGTCCCATATGGCTTTTACCTCTACTTTGCATGTAGACCATTGGCCATATTGCCAACGATAACAAGGTTTTACTGGACAGGGTTTGAATTGCTCCATCTGAGAAGGACAAGGTCTCCCATCACCCTGAAATGGCTGATTTATGGTCCTTCTTCTGATCATTTTTCCTGTAACAAAAACCAGCAACATAAAAAAAACCAAAGTGGTTAGACTGATTTATTCCTCAAGATAGTTCTATTTTGCTGAAAAGTATTGTGTTTGAGTAAAGCAATTTTTTTCCAGATTTCACAAATTGAATTATAAAGCTGATCTGTTGGGTATTGTCTGTTGTGTGGATTAATATTTTCCAAGTCAGACACTTTGTATTCTGTCATTTGTTTGTAGTGTAAGAAGTGCAGGAGGATTAGGATTGCTCCTGTAACAGCAAACAAAAGCAGTAATTTCCTAGTTCAGAAGCCTGAATAAAAATATTATTTATGAATGTGACAACATATTTGTCCATTTCAGTGGAGACTCCTGCTCCTCATCTGGGGTTTGCTGCTAGAAGAGGCTAGCATGCTGTGTTCTTCCCTCAGCTAACACAGAATCATGTGTCCCATAATTGTCTGATTCCAGCAAACAGGAACTTGCAACCTTCTGCCACTGTGCAGGAAATATTACATCCAGATTTTGCAGAAGATGGAGGGTTCTTCACTTGGGCCCAAAGAGAACTAAAATACAACAGGCTTATCCAACAATTATCTCCTCTTCAACCATGAGTGATATGCTACCCAGCTTCCCTGAAATACAGGTTCTATTTCATATACTTATATAAACTGAAAGAGGAATTCTCATGCTTTAAAATATGCCAAAGGTATGTACTGACCTGTAAGGCCACATGTTTGGGAGCACTCTGACCAAGTGGACCAGTCAGAGAGCTGACAGTTCACAGGACATTCCACCACGCAGGACATATTCATTTGCCATGTCTTTTCTAAACCAAGCTGAAAGAAAGTGCTAAATGGTTAGCACAAAACTCCAGGCCTGTAAATTAAGTAAGACATCTAAAATTCACACTTCAAAACAGTCCTAATGCATATACTGATCTTTATATGCATGCATAAATCCCATTTTTATCAATCATTTTCTAAACTAGAACCTAGAAATGGAGGGCTTCTTCTCTAAATGTTACTTTTTGCAACACAATTTATGAAGTATTTTGAAAAAGGAATGCAAAAATACTGAACAGCTATTAATAAGTGATATTAGAAGCCAAGTTCAAAACTAGCAAAAGGAGGAGGATGAACATGTATTGGATATTCAGAAGATGTTGCAGATGCTGAAAGATTACAGGAGCTGATGAGAGACTGAGCAAGTGGAAGAGAAATATGAAGGTTTAAACACACAGAAAACCTGTCAGGCAAATGTTGTTCAAGAGCTGAAAACAGGTGGAAGCTGTGAAAGGAGTAGGTGGAAACTCTTGTATGTCTGTGCTTCTTACTCATTCCTTACTAATTCTATTATTCTATTCTATTCTATTTTATTCTACTCTATTCTATTCACCCTATCCTATCATCCTGTCCATATAAAGATATTGACATGACACTGACAATGATTTTTCAAAAAAAATATACATATTTGCACTTTTTTCTGAAAAATGTTGCAAAAATCCAGAATCCTCTAGCATCCATAAAGTAGAAGTTCCAGTTGCTGGAGAAGTCTGAGAGAAGAGGACAGAGAAATTAATCTCAAGACTCAAGTTTTCCCAAAAATATATCCTGTTTTCTGTTTTTCTCCAGGTATGATTCAGCCCAACACCCCCTCCCAGGGAAGAAAGAGTTTTATATTCATGCTCAGGACATGGCAAAACAACTACATGCTCCTTTGCTCTGATCCTGGACAGCTATTTCTATGTTCTTATAAAAGACATTTCAAAACCTATTAATTTTAATGACTGGAAAATTTAATGACATAAAACCAGCATTTAAGATTTTAGAAGGGAGATAAACACACTATTTCCTACTAAACACAAGCATAGAGCAATAATTAGGCACAACATTAACATGGCCTCCATAAATAAGCTACCACAAGTACTGAAAATATCTCCTCCTGATAGACTCACCAAGCTTTAAATTTGCATTTGCAGTACCACTTATTAGGACAGATGAGGGTTTAGACCTCTGTTTGCTTTTATACATCAAAGAATGAGTTCTTGGCTTTTCTCAGTGGTTCAGTATAGCCTTGATTATACAGCTATCACACACAGACAACACCTGAAACTTTTGGATGATCTGGAATTTGTATGATTAGAAAGCTAGAGAACCCTCTTTGAAGTCCATATTTGGGTCAAACCTTCTGAGCAAAGGCTTTAAAGCCTGCTGAATTGATTCCTGCCAATTATAGAAACATGACTGCTCTCTTTCAAGACTGGTCTTCTCAGCTGGTCTTTAGCAGCTCAAGAAGGAAAAGCCCAAGAAAGATATTAACAGTGAAGAGGAGAAAGCTGAAGGCCAGATAACCCACAGTGACCTCCTATTTGCATGTCTTAGATACTGAAGTGCTGCTTAAATAGATCTGGGGAACAACCGACAGGTTGTAGTTCAATAGCATTCATATATTCCTTTCTCATCCCTCTCCTTCCTTGAACTGGTGAACCACAATTCAATTGAAGAGCTTAGAAAATATTTGAAAAAGTGTTCAGTAGCTCCCTGACACGAAAGCTTTTGTTCTGGATGAGCTGTGGTTTCTGACTCAACAACATCAAGTACTGAAAGCTACCCCTGTGCACTCTGTGCTTCTGGTACACGCCAGGGGCAGCAGGCTGCCACGCCACCTGCATACTGCCACACCAGCATGCTCTTTAAATCCTGGGATCCACAAGAAGAATCTGTATTCATTTATGGGAATTTTTGGCATTAGATTAAACCCTGCTGCTGGAGGTTAATCATATAATCTGACATGCAGACTATTCACCAATAAACCAGCAAAGTCTGCTTTTTAATGCAGACATAACTGCTGGTTTCTAGGCTTTTATCATCTTTAATTAATGGTAAATGAATGAAAATAAGTCTATAAAAATGAATATGAACAAGATCAGCTTGCTTTAGGTGATTTGATTTTTAAATATTCAAAGAAAGAGAAGTCAAGTTCTGGTGATAAGTAGAAACCAAGTAATTCAGTATTACTATGCTTTGAGAGTTTGAGGAAAACTACATTAACATAACCAGGACTTGGAAATAAGCTCTGAAAATTGTTTTATCTTGGCAGCAATCAGGACGACTGCCTACCTTCTTTAGCTGATCAACCCAAATAAACACTAGATCATGTGGACACATAAGGAAATCAGAACACAGGTGCTCAGATGGAATGTTAGTATTTAACTCTGCTGATGCTCATACCTGGAGATGGTTATAGACAAAATTCAGCATGAAGGGGTTTTTTATACATGGCTTTATTACTTTCTTGAGCAATATATTATATAGAAACTCACTGCTATAATGAGTCTTAATTTCTTAGGGATCAGTGTAGGTTTATCTATTATGAGCTCTCTTCTTTGCATATAATAAGAAACATAATTCAGTAAATGAACCTATACATAAATTAAGCAAATCTTTACTCATACATCAAGTACAAAGTTTATAATAGCCCAGAGAAAATTAATTAGCTAGGTCATTACAAAATCACTTCATATTTCTCCTATTCATCAACTTTTCCAACCACATGCACCTTATTTTGAACTTCACTTAATATTTCTGCACCGCACTTATAATGCAAAAACACAGTGGAAACCCCCATCCTGAAGGATCATTAGGAAGAAGTGCATAGTATGTATTCACATTTTGATAATTTCTTGAATGCTCTCCTCTCATGACCTGCAAGGTCACAGAGTTGGCTTTCACATCTTTAGAGTGAAGGGTCTGTTAAGATCCGAACAGCTTGGCTTTCCTCTTAATCAGGTTAACAGGTTTTACTCCTCAGTTATTGGATCAGCCTTTGACCTTGTTGGACCACTGCTTACACATCCCTAATTCAACAAATAGTCTTAACTGTGTGACTAGGGAGTGGATCAGAGCTTTCTACAAGATGTATCTCTATATAATCTGTTGAAAAATCCAGGACATCACTGAAGTGATGTTTGTTGGCCAGTCATTTACAGCAAGTAGCTCTTGAGATATTATATTATTGCCCTCATTATTCTTCTGAATAATAAACATTAATTTCTTAAATGCAGAAAAACTCCAGAGGTTTTCTGAAATTAGATTTCAGTGTAAAACATAATCAGCCCTAAACATTGTTTTAAATCTTTGCTTAACAGGAATAATTTCTTGGGTTTATAGTAGAAGAAATATATTTTCCCATAAAATCAAATAAATCATTATTTCTTTCTGTTGAAATATTTATTTGGATGGATATTTTACATCATGTTTTGGTATTAATTAAACAATATTGCAACCTCTTAGAAATGAGAGACATTTCTTTCTCTTTTCTAACACATTAAAACGTTATAAAAAGCATTAATGCATTGCCTTATAAACTTCACAGCAACTTGCTGGTATGACTCAGGTAGTCATACCCTGCATTTTTTCTTGAAACCTAATTTTTGTGGCTATCCCACTCCTGGAAGTGTTCACAAGGCCAGGCTGGAGGAGGCTTTCAGCAAACTGCTAGAGTGAAAGGTGACCCTGCCCACAGAAGGGGCTTTGATCTTTAGGGTGATGATCTTTAACAACCCTTCCAACCCTAACCATTTTATGATTCTGTGAAATTATTAGATTTTATTAGAAACCCAAGAACTACGAGGGAAGGAGGAACATGTGACAGAAGTAAGTCTCAGCTGAAACCCTCTGCCTTTGATAAGAATTTATTGATTCAAGAATTCAGGATGTTGGAGGAAATTGGAGAAGTTTAGGTAGGTCAGATACACCATTATAAAATATAAGTCCAAAGCAAATAATGAGTTTCCTGACTCCCTCCACTTCTGATGAGATTCTTTTCTATGGGCACATCCTGAGAGTAGCTAGTAGCCAGAAGGGTCCTGCAGAAAAGCTGTTGGTGCCAAAACTGGTATGGGCCCCTTTCCCCCTTTGTCCCCCATTGCCAGTTATTTTATTTCTGATGCCACGGTGGTGGGGGAACAGCAGCTGAAACAACTGCAGTTACTTTCCATCAGAAACGCATGTACAATTGCCCTTAAAGTAGTACTGGTGCTGTTTTCATGGTTTTTTTCGTACTACAGACTCCATGCAATTGAAAGCACAAGGATCAACTCCCAAAATGTCAGGAAACTGGTGCTGTCAAACTGGAAGTTTGTTTGAACATTTGCAAAATGGCTCTTGCAAAACTTAAGGGCTCCTGTCTGCTAGCTAATTCTCCTTATACACTCCTACTTAATATTACATTCATGCTGCACGTTTTTTCACACTAGCCTGGGTATTTTTTGCATCACACAGCTGGATACAAGAAGTCAGCATTCAGCGCAGCTGCAGAATGCCACGTGAGAAATATTTTCCAACACATGGAGTAAATGATTGATACTGGCAGGTGTCCAAGACTCCATTCAGAAGCTGTATCAAATTAGAATTATGATTAGTATTCTGATTGAGATTTATTACTTTTATTCTACTTTATTAATTATTGTTTCTAAGTGATTTCCTTCAGGACATAATAATTAGCATATGTTCACAGAGGCACTTAAAAGTAACCAAAGGAAATAGTATAAAAATCAGTTGATGGCTCGGTTAATTTCAGAGGTACTTAACAATCCATGAATAGTGTTGCAAAACATATGTTGAAGATGCCATACAGCTCAGTTGGCTCAGTATTAATTAGCACCATTAGAAGGGAGCTTTCTCACAGGTACCCACTCACCTCTTCACAGTATTTCAGGTCAACTGATTTGCCATCACTGCGAACGCAATCGAGCATCCGCGTTTTGATGCCACTGCCACAGACAGCCTTCTCGCTGAGCTGACACGTGCTCCAGTCTGCAAAGGAGGAATTCATTAGCATTTCAGACTTTCAGATAGAATTCATAATGATCCAGTGTCCCACCTAATTCTGATGGCCTAAAACAACCCTCACAAGCAACTTTTATACATGCAAAGGCTCACGGAGCCCAGGTGCTACACATTTTTGGAAATGGTGATCTTTAGTGCAAATAGTCAATGTCATGGTACCTTCCTGAAAAGTGCAATTTGGTTTTGTCTGCATGGATTTTGAGTAAATCACAAAATTACACGAAAAATAATTTTCCTGGAGTTATAGTGTGCACATTTCACATGCAAATTCTCAATTTAATATTTTATCTGTATCAAACACCCTGAATCACTTTTTAGCACAAGTTTCACAGCTGTGTCTGGGTAAGAATGGGAAGCAGAAAAATCCATCCTGTAAGGCGAATGGAAATGAGCTGTAAGATGTGGTCCCAGGCTGTCACTAGAGCACAATAACACAAATACCTGTCACATTGTAGTCATAGTGGTAGCAGTTCTTGTTCAAAGTGCAGGCTTCTGCCTCAGTGGCAGCAGGACAGGGCTTTCCATCATCTGGTTGTCTTAGGCATTCAGCTGCCCTTTCACGGACACTACTTCCATTGCATGGCTTGAAAGTGAGATTGGAAACAGCTTAAATATTTTGGCACCCCAATACCTCTTTATGCAGCAAAACAACCTTTTAAATAATCCCTTCACAAAACACAAGTGTAAAATAACAGGTTCCTGCTAATGTATAAGAGAAACCCTTTTTTTTTTAACCTAACCTGGTAACACCATTCTATTTTCCTAACTAGTGCATATTTCAGTATTAGTACTTTGTAAGTATTTCACTCATAAACAGGATATTGAGATTCTCTTTTTCCAAATGCTATAATGTAGTGCACCAAAGCCTCTCAGAGGTCCCAAAACACTTTTTGGTGGCTGCTTTTTTTTTTTTTTTTTGTTGTTGTTTGTTTGTTTTTGGTTCTTTTTTTGACATTTCTTTTTGAAATTCCTGTTAGGAAGGAAGAGGAGAGGAGACCCAAAATTACTTCTCTATACTCAGTCTTGATCTGCAGACTTCGTCACTCGTATCAGGATAGTGACATTTTTAGTTCAGTGACTGTGCTGCTAGCAGAGGCTCAGAGCTAGGCTCAAAGACAAACTCACAAGCCACTGCCAAAGCTATTCCATCACACAGGAGGCACCCCATACTGGGAAGAGTGACCACTGGGCACATTTTAATCTGTGTTCTGGAAGAAATTATCTTAATGGAAAGTACTGTCACACTTCATTTGAAGCCAACACAAAACAACCCTAAAGATGACTATATATAGATATTTACAGGTGTTTTCAGTTCAGCATCTTTGCAAAACACATCATACATACACTTTTAAAGTATCCTCCCAAAACTATAAATGTGGCACTTTGGTATACTACTTACCAAAGAGCACTGAGACCACGATCCCCATTCAGACATAACACAGTCCTCAGGACATGGCAACGTGCATTTTCTAGCACCAAGTGGCATATCTTCGGGATCACACAGATAGTCTTCTACTGTGTCAGAAGGACCATCCACAGTGTTTAGCATGCACCTGGAAAAAAGAACTGCACATAAACTTCACTTGCCATGGATTTCGCATGGTTTGTGTTCTACAGTATTCTGAGGCATTTTAACATTTTGTCAGCACATAAATGAAATAAGTATTGATCTATGAATACCCAAGAAAAGCTGAAGAGTCAAAAACAATCCTTGTTTTCACAGATGACAGCAACATAAAGGCATGCACATAATTTAGACAATCCCTATCAGTGATTTCCTGGGAGCCCCTGGGCAGGTGATTTGCTTGATATTAGCCAACCTCTAAACCAGAATAATGCAAATCATCTATGGTTGAGACATATTTTGCACATACTTCAGCTGATAACTTTAAATCCAGAACTATTTAAACTTCAAAAATTTTATATTAGTATTAATTCTTAACTTATACAGATGCCTTTTAATTACCAATAGATTAAATTAGGAATCAAGGCCTATATCCATAACAAGTAGACAGAGTCATATTGCACTCCCTGAATCTATTGTGATTTATATCAGCCAGTCTCCAGCTCTGGACTCAACACTAGGCATTACATAGAATTACATCAAATTAAATACAGCCAAAACTGAAAGTGAAGGTTCTTTAAAGTGAAGGAGGAGCAATATTGTTTTACCTGACTTTCCTTGTTTGAACACCTTCTCCACAATTCTCTTTTAAGTCCACGTTGGTCACCTTGCAGACACTCCAGGGCTCAGTTACCCATATGTACTGGCTGCAGTCGCTGTGGCAGGGGACTACCTCATACACCTGGAATCCACATTCAGTGTCAGTTTTAGTGCACACAAAGTAAGATAAACATGCAAAAGCGATCATACAGAAAAAAAACATTAATGCTCTTGGGAAGAATAAAAAACATTAACTTGATGATTTAGACACTATAGTAATAATATAGATTAAATACTTGCTAGAAAACTACTGAAATAACAAAAAGACAGAAGTTATTGAATGCTGGATTCTCTGGTTTTCTCTGTCACTAAGCCCATGCAGTGCATTTCCACCAAAAACATAAAAGAACTAACATAAAGTCTGTAACTAGGCTAGCTTATGAGTACAGAATTTTAAAAAATGCTGTCAAAACTCTGCTAGCACTTTAGCTCTGTCCTTCATAACTCTTCTCTATGACTCCATCCCACTATTATATTATTATCCCACTTCTTTAGTTGTGGGGGTTTTGTATTGCTAAGGAGAGGTGACCTCAGGAGAAATTATACCAATACATATTGATTCATTTTATTTATTCATTGTGTATGCTTAAAATCACTCTAATGTATTTGTGTACCAAAACCAGTATTATGTTTAGATTTGAATGCAAATTTTTACATGGCATCTCATATAGCAATTTCTACAGTGTTCCATGTACTGACTCAAACCTACATACAAAAAATGGGACAGACAGGACATGTTGAGCAAGAAGCACACATTGAGCTTAAATCTCTGTTTTATAAACACTTACCTGTGCCTGGAGAAAGTATTTTCATGAACCCAAAAGAAAGGAAAGAAAAAAAAAAAACCAAAGAGAAAAAGTTAGAATTATTATAGTGAAGCATAGGTATTTAAATAGCATAAATTTAACTTTTATTATATACATTATTCTGTTACTTCTGCAAAGAAAAAGGGCATTAATTTTTTTCTCTTGGACCTCCTTTGCAGTCATAAGGTAATTTGCCTGGAAGAAAATAAACTTTATAAATCACAGTTGGTGGGAAGAAACTGTATATTACCTAGTCTCTTGGTTTGATGGTTTTGCCTGTAAGGAGCATCAAACTTTTACACAGTAGGGAATCCAGTCTCTCTTAGGTAAGAGAAAATCCTCAGTGTTTTTGGAGAACACTGGACTTCTCTATCAATTGAAATTCTTCTGACAGCATTAAGTGCAATAGATTCAAAGAAATAAATGGAACTGTCAATTCTCATCCTTCCAAAGTTCCTAAATCCTTCATGGAATATCTTAATTATGCATAAATTACTTAAAGCCCATTGCCTTGAAATTATACCAGTTAATTTGACACATTATTCTAGGTATCAAGTCAGCACAACTAAAACTACTGGACAGTCTAAGACATGTCTTAAACAAGTTCTTGGTTTCTTTTCAGCATCCCTTCTTGTGTAGAAAAAGATTGCTGATGGTTTGATGGTTAACCTGCAACAAAATACCACAGAAAATAGAATGCCTTGAACACTAAATGTGTAGTCTGATATCATATCACTATTCAGCTGATCAGCCCATGCACAAGACCACCTGCATAGCCAACATACTTGGGCCTTCTCTGAACTACATTAACAATAAAAGACATAAAAATGTATGGTGAAAATGCTTGTTAGGGAAGGTACTGGACTCTGTTAAAAATTTGTTATTTAGAATTCTTCTCCAGAATTTCCAAAATGAGAACAGAAAAGCCTTAATTCCAGGAAATGTCTATATGTCTGACCCTGGTTAGCATAAGAAGAAATACATAAACCCCACACACTCAACAGCTTTTGCAGTAACGTAAAATTTAGATGTCTTGACAGAAAGCCAGAGGAGGACTTTATATTGCATTGCACATGTGGGTGGTGTTCTCCTGACCCTACTGGCATTTTTGTAGCTATGACTGCAGGCCACAGCAGTTGGGTGGTACAAGAATTGCATACCCATCCTCCTACTGATGAGGGGGAAAATAATGCTTGTAATCAATGAAAAGATGGATGTCCCTAATTTCTCGAACAGTCTCAGATTAGTCCCTTCATTGGAAACTTATGGCCATTGACGTGATTTTATATCAAACCTGACTCTATTATTACTGTAATTATGATGTCTTTTAGCCTACTGAAGTGAGCACTGAGCAAGCTTTATTCAGCTGGAGTGTGGCTTGGGAGCCATCCTGGCATGCATGGCCCAGGAAGAAAGACGTTGAGTGACACATCCAGCTTTCACTGCGCTCATCCTTCCTCACAGCACAGGCACGCATGTCAGCCCTGAGAGACACTGAACTTCTTAACAAGGTCTTAAGCATTTTATTTCAGTGTTTCCCTAGCCTTACTATTAGAAAGTTTTCCCAAGGCTTAACCCAAATCTGCTTGCAGCAATGTAAGCCCACTGCTTTTTATCCTATCCATGACGGCCATGGAAAATGGATTATTTCCTCCCTCTTTGCAACAGCCCTTTTTGTATGTACTAGCAGAGTGCCAGCATTCTCCCTCCCATCTCCCATTCCCTGGGCTAGACAACGTGTTGTAGTCTTTCCCCAGGTTCATAATTCCTAGGTGGCATCTTACAGCATAGTTCTGCTGTAAATCATAGTGCATATACTTGTGGGCACCAAAGATCCAATTTTACCACTATGACTCCTATGTATGCAAATAAGAATGTTACATACATAAGCAATAAATATGTAACTTCAACACATTATATTGAATAATTACTGAATGATGACTCAAAAAAGTCAGTTCTTTTCTATCTGAATGGTGGATCACATTTAGTTTAAATAGCTAATTCAAAATTGGAATATCTGTGCATTTCTCTGCATGTTTCTCAATTGAAAGGGAATGTATTTAAAAATGAAAAAGACAGGCTTTATATTTTTCAACATCTTTGTATTATCTGTGGAATGTCCTTCTCATGAAAGTACTATATTTCTTTACAATAATTACACTTTACAAAATCAACTATTATTTGTCAAAGACCATGTAACCACAAATCAAATGAGTCAAAGTACCGGCAGAGGGCAATAGTGCTGCATAAAAGTGACAAACAGACCTCCAGCAAAATCACCTTTGATGCAGAAAAATACAAGCCTATTATGTACGACATGAATATTAAAGAAGGAAAAAGACTTTTGTATAGACTATAATTTGCTCCTATTGAAACACGTTCCTCCTAATTTAAAGCATATTTACATGCTGACCCAAATCCAGCAACCCTCATTCTAGTTCGTATTTTGTTAAAGTAGATCACAAACTTGGTTTATTAGCTGCGGTTAAACACTTATGATTTTCTAAATTAGAACTAATTACATCCCCTAAAGTAGAAAATTAGATCAACAAGCCATTTCATTTTGTTCTAGCAAAATGTCAATAGGATAATATTAAGTACATGCATTTTTATTCAAATGTAAATTGAGAGCACTTTTTTTTTAAAATCTTTGAATATTTACAGAAAAGACCATGTGGTTGTTTAACATGCCTCTGCAGACTAAATTAAATTCAACAGTAATATGAATATAAATCAACTTTGAAGAGCATAAGTTAATCGACAAGGAATGTTTTTCCTTTCTAAAACTCTCCAAGGAAAGAAACTTCAGGTTTAACTTGGGCTAGTGCTAAACTTGGTCTCAAAGACTAAATGCTTGTTAGCGGTCCAAGCATTCCAGCACTCCCAGGGTGCTCTTGGATTACATTTTATGGTTTAGTTTCACTTGAAGAGGACTCAGACTGTATGGTCAGACTGCTCCATACTGCAATAGCAAGTGCAGTTTGTGGGACAGCTGGGAGACTGACTTCAGAATTGCATTTGTGACTGAACTGCACTGCCAGGACAAGTGTACCCAAGAAGGTCAAGCTCCAGCTTGAGGAAAACCCACTAAGGGACACTGGGATGACTCTTTGAGAGTTTTGTTTTCTGATCTAAGATGGTCAGGGAGTGACACTAAAAATCTTGCCAGTTTGAGCAACTGTGATGAGACATTTTACCCCCTGTCATATACTAGAAGATTAGAAGATTAGAAGGGACATTTAAAGATCATCTAGTTCCAAGACCCCTACCATGAACAGGAACCTTCCACTGGATTAGTCTTCTCAGAGCCCCATCCAATGAGGCTTAGAACATTTCCAGGGATGAGGCATTCACCACTTCTCTGCATAACCCATTCCAGAGCCTCATCACCCTCTGAGTGAAGAATTTCTTCCTAATGTATAATATAAATCTGCTCTCAGTTTGAAGCCATTCCCCCTTGTCCTGTCACTGCATGGTTCTGTACAAAGTTTCTCTCCATATTTCTTGGAGAATCCCTTCAGGTAGATCTTTGAAAACACAGTCTTCAAAATCTGCATGTAAGCATGTTTTATTGTCTGCAATCTGCAGTTCACAAAATGTGCAAAATTCTTGCAGATGAGGAAGTAACTAAGACAGATTCTTTACTGCCTGAGGAACTCTACACCAACACATACTCCTTCTACCTCGATCTGCTCCTTATGTTATAGTGTTTCTCTACAACAAAAAAATACAGATAAAAGAGTTATTTGAAGTTTGGGAAAAGCTATATCAATAATATAAATATAAATCAAATTACCTGGTTGATGTGATCTAGCTTTGGACAAGGTCTTCCACCATTGTAGGGCTTTTCACGAAGCCATTTAGACCGAACCTTTACCCCACTCCCACAGGATTTACTACAGCGAGACCAGTTGGACCACTCACTGAGCTTGCAGTCTGAGGGACATGGAATAATACAGGCTTCCTCAATATACCCTGCATGAAAGGAAAAGAAAGTGAAATCTCTTCAGCATGTCAGTTTGCAACTTCTCCCTGAAGCCCTCATCTGCTTCATTTAGATTCTCCAAAGTTTGACTTGACAGGACTGTGTGAATAGAGAGATTTCTTCATCATTAGGGATAAATTAAATTCTGCAGAAAATTGACACATATAGCTGGAGACTGTTAGAGTAGCAGCTGAGCATCCTCACTGCTCATCATCCCATCTGATTAGGATTCACACTCTCCAGATTTCAGCATTCAAACTTTCTGACAGCTACAGTGTAATTGACACTAACCATCTCTTGGCGGCATCATTCGTACTCTGTAAAATGATATGTGTAATTTTTTAAGGAAAAGAGTTTTAATTTAAGGGTACTTCACAAGTGCATCAAGTAATTCAATTGCAGTTGTACATCAAAAATCCAGCTGAGAAGAAATCCATCTCGCCAGCCTAAGGGAACTTAACACCTTGTGACCTTTCTAAGGCTAGAAAGAGAGAGTAGCCTGCCACATTAATGATCTGCTGATTAACAACCATCTGCCCCCAGTAGCACACTGAATAATTGCACTGAATGGAAAAGCAGATGTTTGTTTTGGTTAAGTCATTGGTCCAGAGAGGTTGGAAAGGGGTATGACATGGTCTGCAGGGAGTAACATGAGGCCTCAATTCACTGAATAAGTAAAAATGTCTTTCTTTCAAAAGCAACATATGCCATAGCTCTACAATATGTGTAATTTATTCTGATATTTAAGGGAGAAGCTATAATACATCAAATAAAAAGCTGGCCTTAACTGCATGTTTACTACAACTATATCCTGAACTCTCTTCTCAGTTTCCTGTGTCCGATCTGCAAAGTATTTACCATTAGCAAATGTTCACTTTACAGATTAAAAACCTTGGTGGATTTAAACTTGTATTAAAATATTTCATTAAAATATTTAATGAAAAAAGTTGCAAAATTGGCACATACTTGGTTACGATCATCCTCAAAAGATTGCCGTGGTTCACTAGCCAATCTAGGCACTAGGTTCAAATGTTTCAATTGTTTGTCAGATATATAGAATTTTTTAAATTTGAAGGGGATCAATCTTTTCATCAGAGCTGAATTATTTTTAACCTATGCTTCTAAGTAAAGTTGTTCTGTCTCTTCTAAAAGGAACCAATAACAACCAATATCAAGATTTGTAAAGAATCAGACCACTTAGATTTCAATTCCATATACCTATTTCTAGTTAATTTATTGGTTTAGATAGAGTTAATTTGTTTTAGATAAAGAAAATAATTTTAAAAAACCCCATACAGTAGCATTTATAGTTTTTTATTGTCAAATTCAGGTGATGTTTTTATTTTGTATGGTTTTACTTTGTTTAGAAGTGCTAAATATTTAAATAAAGAGCACATCCTGAACTTGAGTCCTGTGAAACTACTGCTCACCAAATGCATCTTCCTGAAAATGACTAGAATATTATTACCTTGAATTACAAGCATATTTATTAAATAGCTGTTGCTATTTGAGCAAACAGTTCAGTGAAAGTGTATGAAAGGGACACCGTGTTAGACAAAATAAATTTGGGAGGATCACATCCATGCCTATAAGAGATGCTGACATAGATTGCCCTGCAGTAATAGATGCAAAATTGATTACGTTTCACCTTACCTGACATCTCTGAGTCCTAGAAATTTGATGCACTAATCTATCTCAGAGCTCCATCCTGCACTGAAATTTGATTACATAAATACCAAAGCCTGTACTTCTACCAGAAATGAGCTTTCAACAAGTCCTCTCAGGTGCTATAGAAAACCATGCACTCACACAATCAGGAAGCTACTGAATGAAAATGGAAAATAACCAAAACAAGTTAAAAGAAACAATTCCCTTCAAACAAGAAATGTTTAGTGATATTTATTGTCCGATAGAACTACATGAATATTTCATTGCTCTATGAAATTATCTGTGATTCTGAAATGCTGCTTTTACTTTCAACATAACTTCTAAATACTTTTTTTCTGAAGAAATCTTTCTACTATAACACAGTTATGTCATTTACCATTTGTGAAATTTCTATCTCTGGTAATTAAGGACTGAAAAATCCAAATTCAAGTTGTTTTGAATATATTGTAAAGCAGGTAACTTGAATTAGTACAGGCTGCTTCAGGAAGACTTTATTTTAAGATCCATAGACCTCTGAGATTGTTTTAGTAACACTCAAAGGGATCTTCCCAGTCTTTGCCAAAATCTTCTCTGGGATACCATGGTATTTTGGCATTTTGGTAACACTTCATAGCCTACAAAAAGGAGCCTGTGTGGAACGTACTAAACTAAAATAATTGACAAATTAGAAATTATTTTGATTCATTTCCCTTCAATTCATCCAAACAAGGACAAAAAGTTTAACAACATATTTAGAATCTTGCAGACAGAAGTTGTATCAAATACATTAGACTATATGCAGTTTCCAGGTAACATTTTAATTAACCTGAGCTATATTCCAAGTGATTCCATAAATTATAAAATGGAAAAAAACCATCAAATTCCATAAATTATCAACATTTAAATTACCCTGACCTATATTCCAAGCAATTCCATGAATTATCAAATGAAACCAAATCACTGGAGCAACCTTTATACTATCCATGAAATATCAACATTGAAGTCAGCCACTAGAACTGCCTTACCATAGAATGCAAAAAAGGTAAAAACAGCATCCTACTACAGATATAGAGTCTTATTAAGAGTTATAGCATGGAAAACTGCAACCTGCTGATATTTTAATGCATTTTGTAGAGGATGCAGTGGTCCAGAAGACACTACCCACACAGCCTATAATGAAAAAATACTGAACTGCAATATCCTATTGGGTCCTTAATCCTGCAAGCTTCATGGAATGGCTTCTGTTCACCTTACAGCTCTTTCCTGTGCCATCTCCATGATATCTGGCCTATGATGGTCTCCTCTCCCTCCTTCCTATTTTCTTAGAAAAGCGTCAAGACCCAAACTCCACATATGAAAGTTAAACAGCTGAACAAAAAGAATGGAAAAGACATGTTAAGAAGAGAACAAGAATGGAGTCAGCCAATGAAAGCACCAAAAAGGAGCTCTAACATGGTAGGATGGCTTGGAGATTCTGGAAGTGTGGAGCATTTTTGGAGAGCAGAGAGAAAAACTTTTATTCTTTGTAAGATGCAAGACAAGCATTTAAAAACTCCTAACCACTGGTATACTAACACTATTAAGGGGGTCCACAAAGGAATTTCACAGATTCTCCAAACAGATGGAAAAGAAAAAAAAATGAAGAACACAAGGATTAGATTATATATTAGAAAAATGTTCTTCACCCAGAGGGTGGTTGGGTACTGGAACAGGATCCCTGGGGAAGTGGCCACAGCACAAAGCTTGACAGAGTTCAAGAAGCATTTGGACAATGGTGTGACTTGGGGTGTCCTCTGCAGGGCCAGGAGTTGGATTCTGTGATCCTTGTGGATCCCTGCCAACTCAGGATACAATTCTGTGAAGTTACATTTCATGGCAAAGAGTCAGAATTCAAAACAACAGAGGAAATGCAAAACAAGAGGGACTAAGGAGGAACAGGGTAAGAAAAGACAGTGAGAGGGGAGAGGAAATAAATGGCTCAGGAAGAGAATTTTAAGGAGACACTACATGAAAACAAAGAAAGAGGAGAAAAGAAACAAACATCCTGCCAAAAGTAGTATCTTGGTGAAGTACAAATAGAACAAAATGCTCTCAAGAGCTTACGCTGGCATTCTCTGGCCAGAGAGTGAAATGTATCGAAGAATGTTTTCACAAATCAAAACAGAGGACAAAGGGAAGAAATACAAACACTGTGCTCTCTGATTTGCATTCCATATGTAATTAGTATGCAGAATGAAAATGACCTTGTTATATCTGACATCAAAAAGTTTTTGGCATATTCATCCCTTGGCATATATTTCCTCTCAGGGGCCTCAGTATTTTGCTCAACAGACTATTTAACATTTAGCTATTCTACTGGACTCCCTTAGAACTGAGGAAGAAGCACACTTCAAATTGCCTACAGAGAGCACTTCAGTCAAGAAAGAAGAGTCAAATTAAAAAAAGTAAATTACTTGTTGAAAATTGCTTGTTCCATTCCACTTACTACCTATCAAATGGTACTTTTCAGGAAAAGCTTCTCTGGACTTGTCATCACTTCAGATGCCTTCCTTTGTGTATGAAGTCAGCATATCTTTTAGGGTGATTAAAGATTATTGCTATGAACTCTGTAAGTTCATAGCAATCCTCCCTCAAATGCAGGAAAGCAGATCTTTGGGAACTTTGAAAAGTTTGCACTTGTTCGTTGTTGTTGTTTTTGTTAAATTTCAGATGGTTTTACTTGTAAACTGTTCACACTGCAAAAAATTTAGCAAGTGAGAAGACAGAATGTTGTTATATAAAAAAATATTGAAATGCAGACACCAGAAATACTACATGCAAATGAGACTGGTGATGCAGATACATAGTTTCTGACATGAAAAGGATGTGAAGGAGCCATTTTTAAACTTTCAGTATTGTTTTCAGTTTGATCAAATCAGCCTTGAAAAGGTGCTGCTTGTGTTAGACCAACCTTGTGTACGTCTTAGTATAGAACCTTTTTACAGAAACAAGCCTCTAGTGTGTAGGTAAGCATCTCTGTGGTGAAATGTCACCCAATTGTATCACACAGACTGGCTGGTTAATATAATTGCACCAAAAGTCATACCAGAGCTTTGAGGTTCAAAGAACAAGCAAGAAATTACCAAGGTAAAACACAGTAGATGCAGAGAGAAGGAGAGGTGTTGGAAAGAGTTGCCTATATCTAAGGGCCTGTGTCTGCTCCCAGGACAGTAGTTTCCCCATTATTTCAGCTCCTATGAGGCTGTGAAATGGGCAGTTGTCTGTTATGAGTGAGAACATGGCTATTCTGTCATTAAAGATTACTGAACCACAATTTAACAAATGGCCGTGCACCACTAGGAGTCTGAACTGAACTCATTAGTAAAAGGGAGAAGTTTACCATCCCATTGCTAATTGGCTATAAAATCTGGACTCCTAGAACAAAGTAATTAACAGATATGATGGATAATTTATAAGGAAGGACTTTAATGGACTTCACGCTTTCTGTAATGACAAAGCAGGATAAGTAGGTGGATATAAGACTTTTCCCCACAAACTGCATGGGCAATGTGTAGGAACAGACTGACTACTCCAGTTGAAGGGTGCAAACATAAACATCTCACAAAATGTTTACATGAACTCCTTACTCCCTAGGACTGACAGAATTATGCTCCTACTTTCATGAGTAAATGTCATGTTACGTTTCAAAGAAAAAAACCTGCAATGTCAAAATGGTTTCTGTTGTTCTCATAGGTTTTTTTCCCCAGGAAATACAAAGTTCATGGATCTCATCTTCCAGAATAAAGAAATATACAAGTATTTGCATTTCATTTGTATCAGAAGATATGTGTTTCTAGAGATTATTCATATTTCTGTTGATTCACGGAAAGATAGATTGAACACCATAAGATGTTTTTCTTTTTCTTTTCACGATTACCCTTCAAACGCTGAAAATCTGAGAGCAATTGTTTCTGCTTAACTATCTCCTGCATCAGTAATTCTTCCTCTGGTGAATGAACTACAGCTCTTTGAATTGATGGATGACTGCTTTGAGACTGACGTCCTCTTGACAAGGCAGATGTAGAGGCACTAGAATTCAGAGGCCTAAGGTAGGACCTCTGGTGCAGGGCAATAGGTAACATATTGCTAGAGAACACATAACATAATATAGATTTTAAAAAATAGGAGAAAATATATAGGCTATGAAACAGTAAAGTGTTTTAATAACAATTTGAAAACCTAGGCCTACTACCATATTAGATTAGGATTTCCTAGGGGAAATATATTTACTTTTAAATAAATATTCAACAGAAAGTCTCAATTAAATTTTAACACATTTATTTTTTCTGTATAAATTTGCATTGCTTCAGGTTAGACTATTGAGAGTGAAAAAATCACACCTAAAAATCCTAATACAAGTGGATAAAGCAAGCTGTGACAGACATCTTGGACTATATAGGCTCTGTTATACCATACAAGATTTTATTTTATTGCACATATAAGCAATTAAATACAAAATTCCTCCATTCACATTGATACTCCTAGCAGCTGTTGCAAAAGTATTCACTGATATGCAGATATTCCTCTCTAATCCTCCACATAAGCCTTGTAGCCACAGAGGGCTTTGTAGAGTCAGCACAAATCAATGCATCTCATTTAATTAATGCTGAAGGGGGAAATAATCTCACACTAATAAGGCAGCAGACAAACTATCCTGACTGCTTGACTGTGCCTAAGGTCTTAACAGTAAACGGACATGAATTAGGAAGAGTAATACGACCTATATAAAACTGCTGCATCTGTCTGCCATGCTACTCTGTTTGCCTTCAGTAGGCTCACACAAACACAAGCACCACTCAGCTTATGTGGGTCATGATTCATAATTGATATGTGGTGGAGAAAAACTAAATACTGAAGAGCAAACAGTTTAGTTCATAAGCATGGCAGTGGTTTGCTTTTGGTTTTTTGTCATGAAAAGGTACAATTTAAATGAACAATGAAGAGAATCCCTCTCAATTTTTTTTTCACAAATACGTGGAAACAGATTGTTGGCAGACACATGTTATTATCCACAGAGCTCTAGTTCACTATTCATGGCAGGGATAAAGCTGTGAAAAACAACTGTGGCTTTTCTAGTGGAGGAAAAAACCCTCTCACATTGACTAACAAAATAAGTTATTATATTTATCCAATAAAATTATCTATGTAGAATTGAAAAACAGGAAGCAGAGAAAGGGCAATTTATGTGTCTTCCACTAAGGGAAACAGGTAAAGAGCAGCTCAGTTACCCCTTTTAGCTGATGCTCCCACACCTGCTGACACCTGGAAGCTCTTAGCTCTTGCCCACACTCTGCAGAACTGGAGTGGATGAAAATACCAGTGGCAGAATATTTCAAATGGCTGCTGAATAGTGTAAACTTTCTTACCAATACATTTAACTCAAATGGAAACAAAATATTCTGAAAACAAAAGTCAAAATATTTGGAATATATTACACAGATAAAAAATAAAGTAAAGAAAAAAATAAACCACCTTGTCTCTCTGCAGCTGAAACTTAAGTCTACTTTAAACTGTTTGGGATTTTTTTGAAGTCCCTGTCAAGCTACAGAAAGCTAAGGACCCTCTGCAGGACTTCTGCCCTCTTCTTCCTACAGTTCTAACCTTGCAATACCAATACAGTTATTTAACTATATTTTGCCTTTCCTTTTCTTTCACAGTCACTCCTGTCTTCTTGAGAAACGTGTTTGCACTTGGGACTTTATAACTGCACCCAGAATTTCAAAAATTATCACAAGAATCCTCGGATGGGCATACTAATTTAGGGTGGTCCTTGTGTCCCATCTATCCTTTAGGTCCTTGGTGTCTGTGAAACAGTCTGTTAGTTAACTCTTGTTAAATCTTTTGAACATGAGATGTGCCATGCAGGAAAGAGAGCCCTGAAGTATTTATTCCTGTGGCTCTGTTTACCTTTTATTTTCTGAATAAATAACCAATTTGTGATGATAAGCAAGTAACATTTTGTAAAACAAACACCTTATGAATTTTTTGGCACAGCAGAGCAGGTCTGTCTTCTCATTCCTCTGCTCAAAACAACATTACTTGCTGTTCATGGCTTTGTAAATTTACATGGTAATATTTACATAAAACTTTTGAAAGTATCACAATTTGAGTTTCTTGTGTAATTTGAATACACCACAAAACATATCTCATGACATATTAATAACATCAGTGTGGGTGCAGTTTGTCCTTGTCAGGTTTAGAGGTTGTTGTCACAGCTGAAGTCCAGTTATCTCCATTTCTCATTTCAGGATTTCATAGTGTGAGAAGACAACAAAAGCTCAAGCTGGGTACCAGACAGGAAATATCTTCCCTTAAATGTTGGTCTTATTTTCCCTCCTAGTACAAGCTAATTTGCTAAATCATATCCTATAAAAATTGCAGTAATATATTACATAATATATTACTTGGAAAAGAAATAAGAGACCCACAGGAACTAAGAGTAAAAGAGGTAACATAGAAGAAAAACCTGATGACACTTATGATCAGTTAAAAAAATTAGTGAAAAACCCAGTGAAAAATCAGTTATAAAATTAGTGGAAAATCATTGCTATAAGGAAATAGGCACTTCTGTTAAAATTTACAAAAATAACCCAAGCAGGCTTGAATTATCTGTCTTGTCAAGTTCTGCTTGAAAAGCCAAATGCAAATTGATGGGAAGCTACAAGGCACTTTTATTTTCTAGCAGGTGGGGTACTATTGTGCTACCACAGAAGTCCCTTGTTGATTTGGCATCATATAGCTTTTATGTTTGTTCTTAAAGAAAACAAAACCAAACAAAACAAAACCCCAAACAGCAACAACAAAAAAACAAACAAAACAAAACAAACCCAAAAAAAAACCAAAAAAAAACCCAAACCAAAACAAAGACCACACTGAAACATAGAGAAGATGCCAAACTGAAGAACTGTCACATAACAAGGGCATGAGAATAACAAGAAAAGCACAGTAAATAAATACTGGGAAAATATAAAATACGATTTAACTGGCAAAGCAGAAGTTTGCACATGTTGAGAAAAATAAAACAAATCATCAGAATGTAATCCATGAATACAAAGTAGTTATTCAGAAAAGGCAGTAAATATATACTGAAATTAGACTGAAAAAGCTATATAATTTGCTCTAGCTCCCTTGTATTTTCAAAAATATGCTAAACCTGGAAAAATGCTGAAGGCAGACAATAAATTAGGTAAGCTTTATGTAAGCCTATACTATGTATATGTACAATACCTATCAATAACAGAGGATCTACTGGGAAGGAAACCATAAATTTAGTGGTGTATTCATTAGCATCAGTTTAAACCTTTATCATCAAAATCATGTTAGGTACTTCATTTCCTGTATACATGAAATTTCCCGTCAAACAATTTTAGGAAAGTAGAAGGAATAGAGGATTATACAGGATTAGTTCAATATGAATTCCAAGCTTCATCTGCTCACACATTACAGCATGGAGCAAGTTAATGTGTACTCTCCCTCTCAGATGGAAGTGATGAGAAAACACAGACAGGAGGGGTGTGAGGTGGTGGGTGGTGCATTGGAATATCAAGGAACTAGACATCTTAGTGAACTGATCTTGAAAGAAAGAATACAAAAGAAAACAACACCTAAAAACAAAGATTTCAGGCTTCCCAACCTACAATAAATACGGTAATGACAAGAAAACATTTCCATTTTACAAAGTTAAAGGAGACTTCAAATCTCCCATGACAAAAAAAAAAAAAAGAAAAAAGGATGGAACTAGAGAAAGAAAGAGCACAACAAAGCATTACTATATTGTGTTTTTGGAAGGATGCCTGCGAGTGCTAATAGCATATAAACAGTAGCCCTGGCTATAGCAGGAATAACAGTAACACATTGTTAGCAGCTTTTCCACTGGATTATTATTCATTGTGGTCACTGAATGTAGGCCACATTCCCTGATAAAATCTACTGGATCAGAAATTACTATCATGAAGAGAGAATTATATCAGGGTAAACAAGGATGGTTTAGAATATACTTTTTTATTCCTCTTCTATTTCTTTGATTCTTGCAATGGAATTGCACTTCAAAAAGCACAGCCAGGGCTTGAAAGCAGCAACACCCACACTTGTTCTACACCAAAAGTTATTCCTAGCAGCAGCATGTTACTCACCACATACGACACCAACAACATGCTCTTGGACAAACAGTTTCTTTCCTATTTTTTGACACAAAAGCTGGCAGTGCCCATTCTTCAAGTCATTCAAAACTGATTGGCAGTGGGCCACCACTTCCCCTAGTTTTCTACATACTGAAGTTCTTTTACAATTTTCCACTTTTCAAAGGTCACTCTGAACTTAATGCTGAAAAGTGATTAATTTCTAACATAATATATGCTAACACCTTGACGTGGAATTTCTAGTTTATCATATCTCTAAACTCAAATTAATAGTGCAAATTAAAATTGCCTTATTTAATTAAATCTCTTTGATTAGCTATTTAAAATATATCCAAATAAATAAATGAAATTTCTGTTATCTTAATTTAACATTAGAGAGTAGAACCCATATGTGAATTAAACTTAGATTGACCTTTGAACGGCACTAACACCCAGCTTTTCATACCAATTTCTCAGATACAAGTTTGTACTGCAAGCAGGAAAAAAATGGACACAAAAACTCCCCTGATGTCAATTAGCACATTTCTGGCTCGCTGAAAACCAGAAACTGCCTGTTTTGATCCTAATGCTACAGATGCATCCCCTTTAGGAAGGAACACTGTTCCTTCCTGGAGCGATGTAAATACAAAGAATATAAAGTCTTTAACCATCCTAGCTCTACACAAGACAGATTTACACAGAGAAAAAATGCAGTGTGCTGTTGAGCTCAGGTCAATGCATGCCTGTTAGTTAAGGTGCTGAAGAGCAAATGGTAGAGATAAAGCTATTTAAGGGTTTAAAGCTATCTAAAGAATCAGTGGAAATAATTTCACCCTTTCCAAAATAGTCCTGTGTTTGTTTACTTTTTGTGAATTTGCCCCTTCTAAATGGCTTTATTCTTAAATTTCTAGCTACAGTTATCAGGAAAAATAAGATTTTAATTTTTTTCAATTAAAATACCTAGTTAGTAGTTCACCCTGATTTTACTTAATTTCACTGTTTTAAAAGTCAGCAAAAACATGCTAGGTTTGAAGGTATCTTGGGATAAAAGGCAGCCTGACCAATAAATATTAATCTGCTAATTCTACTTGGACATATATTATGTTAAACTTAAATAAAGCACATAAGTAAACAGATGAAAGAAAATAGGTTTGTAAATACCGTGACTGTTGCATCGCGAAGTTTCCACGAGTCGATTGTTTTGGTCATAGCATGCCATGGCCTGGTAACGGTAGCCTTGTCCACATTCCTTAACGTCTCCTTGTACCTTCATTCCCAGCAGCACTTCCATCTTACCCTCTGGTAAAATACAGTCTGACCAATTGCCCACAGGCTGAGCGCTGTACTTGTCACACGGGCAAAACTGATTCTCAATCAGAGGATACAACTGAGAATTTCTACATTTGTCCTTTTTCTTACTTTTTCCTAGAAAGAAGAGATAGTTCTTAGCAAGTTTGTATCAGCTTACAGCTTATCTCCCAAAAATTTAATTTAGGCTTCTGTAACAGGTGCTTGCAACTACATACATACATACACCTAATACTTGTTACATTTATCTTTATTAAATTTGGTTATTGACTTGAATTTCTAAAGTAGTGGATACCTACAATTTGCAAAAAGGCAATTTATTTTTTAAAAAGAAGATGTAATTTATATTTAATCTGGATTAAAATGTTTCAGGAGTAAAGTTTGAAAAAGTTAGCAATAAAACAAATACACTCTTTTCCTGCTATTTCATCAGCAGTGTGCAGTTCAATAACAAGATTTCTATCTGGAACAAGCTTTTTCAATTTGAAGGAAGAAGTCAAGAAGGGAGTAACGTGCACCTTTGCTACACTAGAACCTTCTTTCAAAATATCAAAATTCTTTAATCACCTGTTATTGTACATTTGTTCATAATTACCATACTTTCCCTCTAATAGAATAAGCTCCTTCTCTGAATTTGTTTCCATTCAGTACTGTTCTTGCTTTCTTTCCTGAACCGGAGCATACCCATCCACTCAATTTCCCCTTTCCACTAAATATATTTAAATCTTCTCTTTGGTAAAGTTTGCTTGGTTTTCCTTTCCGTACCAGTTTACATAAATTAATGTAGTAGTCTTTACAAAAGTAGTGGTTGTTACTAAGTAGTATCTCAGTAGCTGTTACTTAGCTATTACTCTTAACATAATATTCTGTAGCATTTTCTTCACTATTCAAAACAAGGCACTGGACATTGCAGCATCCTTAGTTCTTGTATTTGCTACTGTCCTCATTTAGAATAGTAGAATAGAAAATGGGTACCTGGAGACAACTTTCTCATTCTTTTGACAACACAATTTCTTTTTAAATGTATGCTTCTCCTCTGGAAGTATTTACTGGGAATAACTATGAATTTATTCCAAGTCAAGCATTATGAATTAGTCTGGGTAACACATTGCCACAGAGAATACATCATAGCATGTATCACACAGTTGGCAAGTTTGAAGGGGTAACTTAAATGAAGACAGGAAGTATCACAAAGTGTCGATAATGTGAAAGGAAGAATATGCACTTTCTTTCTCTGTTTTTAAAATAAGGAAAAATACTGTTTGTCAGTTTTGTTCATTTTTTTTCCCTTGTGGAAGCAAACCTGACATAAAGCTTACTGGAATTATTAGACAGTCACAGTGAGACTTCTTGAAGATCATGAATTATTCATTTTCCACTGGTCTTCTGATTTACAGGGGGATGGAGACAGGGATAGGGTTTGGATCCTATCACATTCTTTCTGAGCCTGCTAATGGGCACCCCCCTTAGCTAGCTTTCCTGCACCACAGACAATGCAGACTAATTGGCAAAGAGTGCTGTGACAGAGGCCAAGCCTCACTCTTGAGGAATCAATTATAATTTAGAAGTAGGGCATGGGGCTTTTTTCACTTTATGCAAAAGAAAAAATAATTTAAAAAACCACCAAAACCAATGAACAATAGACTAAAAAGAAGTTGAAGAAAAAAATGTTTCAAAGTGGAACAGTGTCCAAACTGGCAAGTCTATGGCAAGGGCATCACTGGTAAATCTTTTTATTCTGCTAAATAAAACTTTAAGACCCTGCTTGGGACACAAACAAAAGGAGCATTATTAATTATCTCAAGAAATAAGGCAAAAAATTAGCCAGCGTATTGCCTTATGTGGTCTGTGGTGCTGGATGCAGACAATGAAGAATGGCGAAAGAAAGAACTGGGAGAGCAAACATTCAGCTGGAGAAAGAACTGGCTTAATCAAAAATCTGACATTCAAGACTGCAGCTAAGTTCAAAAGAGGTAAGCCAAAGCTTAAGGCTGAAAATGGTGGTCTATAGCAAAATGCTGAAACACACTCAGCTGCCATAGCAGTTCTAAATGCACCAAAGAGGACCATGAGAGAAGGAAGTCTGCTTTAGCCGAGAGCAGGTGTGGGAAGAGGAAGGCAAGTGGGTTAACATCCGATCCTGTTAAGGTGAGATGATTGCTGTCAAAAAAAACACACAAAAAACCCAAACAAACAAAAACCCCCAAAAGAGCAAAAAAACCCCTACTATGTGCACTATATTTAGGAAAAAAAGGTATTCTATGCTCTCCCGTCTTCTCTCTAGCCACTTATCCATATCAAGAGTCTCTGACATATGGCACGAGTTTCTACTCCTGGGTATTGTTCCATCAGCAGTATACAGTGCATGACACAGATCTGCTTTCTGCCACTGTAACACTTGTCATAAGGGAACCTCTGAAGTCCTCAGGTTTTAAACAAAACATTATCGATAATAAATAAAAGAAGCATTATTTTGCTTGATACTCTTACCAACAAGAGTGCGTTTTCTTGTCCTGACTCCTCCACAGTCCCCATTACAGGGAGAAAATTTTGACCAGTTCGTAAACTGACAGTCGTCTTGGCAGGGAATCTGGCACATCTGTGTTAAGGGTGGTAATGGGCCAGAGTATTTAAGGCACTCACTGATGTCAGCTTGTCCTCCATCTTGTCTGCGACAAGTAATTGCTGGAAGCAAAAAGAGATGGAGTCCAATTCACTTTTTTTTTTTTTTTTTTTTTTTTTTTTTAATGAATGTCTCTATTCAGTTAAATAAAGTCTACAACATTCTATCAAAAAATCACACTGAAAGCCCAGAGTACCTATACAACAACTTAATATTTGCCACCAGTTTTACCTTGAATGAATACATTTGACATTTCTCACTTAAGATTTTGTTTAAAATAATTTATCAGGACTTACCAGGAAAAAAAAATTACAGACAACTGTAAATGTTATAAAGGTTGCTCCATATTATCCACACCTGTCCATTTTACACACCATTTCTTCTGATATCACTGACACAATTTACATCTCAGACAAACATTTAAAAACTTATAATATCATATTAAGTAAGTTAATTGTATCAGTTATAAAGTTTTATCAGCAGACTGAATTTCAGAAACATGGATAAACTTAAAATTTAGAAGCATATTTGAGTTCTGGATACTTAACCCTTTACAAAAGTGTTGCTGCCTAATGTTCTTCAGCAATTTTTGGTCTTGAAAAATATTTGAAGAATACAGCATGTTTCCTAGGGAAAGATCATCAGCCAATAGAGATACAGCTTTATAGGACAGGATAGTCATGTCCTGAATAAAATCTTCTTACTTAAGAAAAACAAGTTCCTTAAGGAAACTTCAGGTCACACAAAAGTAAAGGAGTTAGAACATAAGGATTTACAAAGAATAGGGAGGGCAGTTTCATTAATATAGTCTTTAACAATCACAGAATGGTTAATGTCAAGGGATCACGGGAGGTCCCTGCTCAAGCAGTGCCCATGACATGGAATTGCGCCCAAAATGCTCTTGAATGCCTCCAGAGAAGGACACTCCACAACTCCTCTGGGCAATCTGTTCCAGTGCTCAGTCATCCTCACAATAAAAAAGCTCTTCCTCATGTTCAAGGGGAGCTTTCCGTGCTTCAGTTTCTGCCTGTTGCCTCTTGTCCCAAAACTTGGCTCCACCAAGAAGAGCCTGGTTCTATCATCATGACATCCTCCCTTCAAATACTTATAGGCACTGATACTCAGTCTACCCCTCTCAGTCTTCTCAAGGATGAACCGGCCTCAGCCTTTCCTCACAAGAGAGAAGCTCCGGTCCTTTAATCATCATTGCCACCCTCAGCTGGATCTGCTCCAGGAGCTCCATGCCTCTCTTGTACTGAGGGGCCCAGACCTGGATGCCAGGTGCAGCCTCGCCAGGGCTGAGTAGAATGGCAGGATCATCTCCCTCAACCTGTCAGCAATGCTCTTCCTAAAGCACCCCAGGACACCATTGGCATTTTTGGCCACAAAGGGCATTGCTGGCTCACGGAAAGCTCATTGTCCACTAGGATCTGCAGGCCCCTCTCCACAGAGCTGCTCTCCAGGAGGTCAGTCCTGGTGCATGGGTTATTCCTCCCTAACAGCCAGACCCTGCACTTGCCCTTGTTGAATATCAGTTCTCTGCCCATCTCTCCCAACTGTCTGAAGGGCTACACAGCCCTCTGGGGTATCAACCACTCATCCCAGTTTTGTATCACCAGCAAACTTGCTAAGGAGGCACTCTACCCCTTCATGAAAGTCAACAATGCTCTATAATTGTTTCTCAAGTATTTTTTTTAAAGTATGGTTGCTTATCTGGTCTAAGCTCAATAAACCTAACTTTAGTTTCTTTCCTTAAACATCATAAGACTTATTATACAGTAACAAGATAGGAAACTTCTAGTTGTTTGTTCACACAATAGAATTATATTTATGCTTCTTGGCATCTGACAGCACACAGTACACGCGGCATCTCGACTGTAAAATAATTTGGGTCACCTATTGTTGCAGTACCATTGTATCCAAATATTCTGTATGCATATGAAGGAATATAGCTTTTTATATTACACTCCATAGTTTAAATTGGGCTGATAATAATTGTTTTATTAGTACAAACTGAAAAAAAAAAAATCAAGTTCAACTGTTGGAGAAAAGGGGAGTATGAATGCAACACTTCAAAATAAAAGAGAAAATTGTCTATAAGAAAAAATTGCAGGTGTCCATCTCTTCTCTCTGGTGTCCACTGAAAGGATGCGAGGGAATGGCCTGAGGTTGTGTCAGGGGCTGTTAATTTAGACATTAAAAAAGGGTTCTTCACCCAGTTGGGAAATGAAGCAGGCTTCCCAGGGAAGTGGTCACAAGCCTGACAGAGTTCAAAAAGCATTGGGACAACACCCTCAGGCATATGGTGTGACTCTTGGGGTTGTCCTGTGCAGGGCCATGTGTTGGACATCAATGATCTTTGCAGGTCCCTTCCATTTCAGGATATTCTATGATTCTATAACTATTTCCTCCTGGAGGAAGAAAAGGAAGCATAGCTAAGGGAACTTTTTTTTTAATTGCTTTAAGGTAATTGTAATGGTCTAGTGACCTATGATTTCTTAAAAAACCTTTTTAGTCTGACAGTTCTAAACTAAATTTCTGCCTCATGATGACTTAGGAAGCTGAACTTGATGACCCATGTGTTCCATTTCAAGTCCACGTCCCTACTAAAACATACCCAAAGGTCCCAAGGGAATTTTTTTGCCACACATCTACTGTAAAACACTGAAAGATAGGGGAGGTGTGTTTTTCCTGAGATACTGAGCAAACAAGTTCCCTGATCCTTAACTGCCCTTTGGAGCAGGGCTGCCAGCACTGTTTGTAATAGGCTCAGTACTGCATTAAGTTGTGCTTATTGGGGGACTGGCCAGCTGCACACTGTCTAATACAATTATTCTGTCAAATCCTATTACTATTAGTGTAGTTTACATGAGGAATTTTTTTTTTCAGATATAGTTACAGTGTTTCAGTGAGAAAAGTCAAATATCTAAAAATTGAAAATCCATTCTATCAGATTTCTAAGATTGCACAAATATTTTAGAAAAACCCAAGTCAAACTTCCAAGAGAAGCCTAGGCTATAGCTTTGGATTCTTGTGAGATGCTCCTCTCTGCTAATAGCACACGTCAAGATCCCTAAGGTTGAGATTAGTTTTACCATGTGGAACTTCACAGAAATCAAACCCAACTCCTCTATCTTGAGATTGGCCTTGCTATGTGCACACATTAGCAAAATTAATTGCATTATCTTCACCGTGTTCTCAGGGAGATACAGGCCACCACTTTTAGCAGTGAAACTATATCTAGCCAACAACTAAAAGACAGTCAACTAACTAGCCAATATCCTTTAATAACTTTCTTCAAAAGTTTAATACTCATTTTGCATACTGCCTCTCCATCTAGCCCTTAGACTGAATAATAAGCATTATCCACCAAAGAACATTCTTTCTTTCTAGCTAAATTGACTTATTTTAAAACTGATATTCATTCCCTCATCTTTCCTAGTTATAAAACATTACTCCATGAGCTGATACCCATTATGTCATAAATTTTTTCAGACTCATATTAACGCATCTAATTTACATCCAGCAGAGTCAGGTGAAAAGCTCCCCTGAGGATTAACACTTTGGTTTTTTTCCAGATTAACTGTCAGTTGTACCGCAGCAATCAAAGAAGGCAAACTTCATTCTCAAGACCTAAATATTTCACCTTAATAACAACACAAATTAGAGGACAGCACGACATACTAAATCAATTCCTGAATCTTAATTTTCACAGTGCCTGTCCATAACTATTCAGGCTACTTCTAGCTGATACCTCTTGGATGATTCGCTCTATATTCCATTTTCCTATTGTTATTTTCCAGATTCAGGTAGCAAAGTTTATACTCCTTATGACTGCTGAAAAAGCATTATTAGAAGCAGGGATTTTGACAACTGCATATGTTCCATTAATACACTCTTTTGGACAGCTAACAGTCCTGACATCTGAAATGCTCTTACTGTTAGAGGAGTTACATTTTCCACTCACAAGGTAACCTGGGCAAACTCATCCCCTGCCTCTTTGATCAAACCTATGGAAGTTTAAGTAGAGGTTGCTGACATCGATGATTTACTTGCTATACAGAGAAGTGTCTTCAACTGCTATAAAGCTATACTGTACCAGACTAATTAATTTGCTTATACAACTACCTTATATTTATTACAGACATTAGCTGTAAGTGGAAAGAGTGTAGTTCCTCCATTACTGAATTAAACACAGTAACTATTAAGTGAAAAAATAAAACAAGAGTACAGCTAACAGAAAAATCAACTTGAACATAGAAACCATTCACTTACAAAATTGTTCTGGTATTTTACAACTATTAGCTCCCAGAAGAAAGGTGTGAAATAAATAGCAGTCTAAATTTTATAGACAAGGGACTTTGATGTAATTAAAACTTTGTCAGATAGCATTGTTTCCATCAAGTCCCCACAGGAGACTACAGGCTAATATATTTCTTGTTGGTATAATGAAACACTGAGACTGTATTTTAGCAAGTCATGTCACGTGTGAGTTTATATGAAAACCTTTCCAGTGCTACCATCATTAGCATACTTCACTGACATTTCACTAAGGTGTGAGATTCAGTGCCTCCTATACCTAAAAAATTATTTTTATTTTCCTTTCTTTTACCATACAATTGTAAAAGATTGTGATATCACAATTGTAAAATTGTGATATAATTTTTTTCAATTGCTAAGTATTTTTAACAACAAAAATATTTATTTCCAATTCTAGAAAACAAGAATTATTTCAGGACACTAAGTTTTCTTGTGCTTTCTATCCATATTGTCTAAGCTATGATTTCATCTATGTTTATTTCTTTCTTTGTGGGACACAGCGGACTAGACACAGTGTGACAAAATATTCCTACCACAAAGTATCTTAAGAAGAAGCATATGCCCATAATATTGTGAAAATACAAGACTGAGTGCTCTTTATGTTCCAAAGACAATAACAATGTATTTCTGCCAAAAAAAAAGTTGTATGAAGATTGTGGCTCTTTTTTTGCAAATAAAAAATTAGGTTCTCATGTAAACACTGCTTTTGAGCAGCTGTCCAAATTCTTACTTATGACTCCTGAAGTTGTTACTGTACTTTACAGTGACTAAAACACAAACCAGTCTCATCTGTTAAGGCTCAATGACATTAAAATAGTAGTTTGTAGCTCCATGAAGAGCAACATTCCATGACTTTGACTTCTTTCCTGTGCTTTCAATAAGGGCATGTAACACCAACAAATCAAAGTTTCTGCCTCCATAAAGAATGCCTGCAGAGGGAGGCTGCTGTCCCTGTTTAGCTATGGAGTGAGAAAAGAGATTTTGACCACTGGTTCTGCCTTCAAGCCTCCCCATGGCTCTAACAAGCCTGCAAGGCCTCTCTGTGTGCCCATGGCCATCCTGGGATGCTTCCTCCCATTCCTCTTTCAAATAACTACAAACACTCTGTGAATGAAGAACAGTGAGAGCTCAAGACCAGGCCTTTAATAAAGGCCAATTCCCAGTGACATAAAGCACCGCTATTCAGGTATTTTCTCTGACAGCCAGGTTACTTTAACTTCTGCTTAAATTTACAAATAACCTTCCTCTTGCTATTACAGAATGTGCTGACATCACAACTTTTATCCCATTCCTCCTACAAAACTCTGAGGAAGATTCATGGTGGCAAGGACTGCAGGCTGCCTTCTGCAAATCTCTTTTTGGTCCCTGAGATGGCTCTTCCCATGTGCATCCATCCATATACATCACAATGTGATTCAGTTGTTGCAGTTGGGGCACTCGAGCTTCTCATCTGCTACATGTCCTCTTCATTATTACCATTGGGATGCAGCCCAACAAGCCCTACTTAAATTTGCAGGAGCTACTGGCAAAACAAGTTTTATTAACTTTCTTAGATTTTCCTACACAATTTAAAAGGGAGCTGTATTTCTGAGTTCCTTCACAAGTCACTGAAGCTGAGATTTACTAACACAGATTTAAGGGATGAGCATAACATCATGCGTACCTGCCTAAGTTGTTCACAATTTCAAACTTAGTAGCTTGGTTTTATTAAGCATTTATTCTCTTGTCTAGTCTTTGGCTGGTGGTTGTCATTTTTATTTTCTTGGAGCAGGGGAGGGTGTATTTTGCATTTGTCACCACTGTGCCTCTCTCTCCTGGATTTCAGGTGACTCATCAATGCATCTGATCAAATAATCTTGTTAGTTGAGAAACAGCTTATGAAAATAAACATATATGTTGTTGCAGTCAAATATGGATTTTCTTTGTATTTCCTTTTCTTGTTGGGTAGGGTCAAAAGGAAGTTTCAAACTCCTTGCTGATGCACACATATCATCTCCTCTTGAGGGTTTTGAACAAAAGACAGAAGTCTTAAGTTGCTTCAGTTCTGTAACACACTCCTGCTCTGCTAACCCACTGTTAGAAGGCGTTTTATCAGTGGTACAAATTCAGATTTTCATTAATCATAGGAATTCAATACAATTGTCATGACCACCGACCTTTTTCAAATAAAGTTCATGACTACAGTAATGAATTTGCTGTTCAGTATTAAAGGCTATTTTGCTGTGCTTAGGATTAGATATAAATACTTGTCCATTATTTGCATGAATAGCTAACAAACACTTTAAAAAAAATACTTCTACAGAAATTATTTTTTTAAACAAAACCTAGAAACCATCAAGCTCTTTTATTCTCCTTCCTCTGCATTGACCCGTTACAGTTTTACGACATTCATTTAACTTGACATGATTTGTAACAAAACCTTCATTATACAAGACAGATAGAAAAAAAATCTGTCTTTAACAATGAATCACAATTCTAAACTTTATGATTCAACCAAGTATCTCATTTGCCAAGAAGGACAAAATGTGATAAAAAAAGCTGAAGAATGGAAGTGTAAATAGTAAAACTGTGATACAAAGCAAGACATGCATGTTCTAGTTCCTCACAGACCCCTAAGATCAGACACCTAACCAGTAATTTTTAACGATTTCTAATTTCTAGTTTTTCCTTCAGATTTAATTTTCTAACTAAAACGTTAACAGTAGCTGACTATTTTGTTCAAAATAAACTGCTAATGAATGCATGGTCAGATGTGCCTTTTCCCTGGTGTACATTCCTATACTTTCTCATTTAACACATTTGCTGATAATCTATGTGTTACAGTGTTTGTGTGTGGGCAATCAGATCAGAAACAGGACAAGCCGAGAGTAAGGGCAGCATCCCCTTGCATTGAAAAAGAGGAACTCAGAACCCTTTCCACAAAGAAGAATGGAATTACTTGCTCTACTGAGTATCAACACAAAACGCAGGGGCAGTGCATGGGAAACCAAATAGCAGAGATTACTTCTAAAATATAATTGTTTTGTTTTGTCACCAAAAGCAAATTGGCACAAACAGATGGATCAATGTGTGATTTCTGCATGCATGAGCACCAGAAACTTGAAACAGAACGCTTTCTCAACTGGAAAAAAATGCTGGTATGTCAACAATTTTCACAATATGGTCAATATTTGTACAGAATTCATCAACAAACAGTTAAATGTACTGATCAAAATATCTGTATTACAGTAGCAATCATAAATGCAGCACCAGAATGTCATACCAAATGCATTTCATATTTCAGTATTTAGCATTTTGTGATTTTGGGGTGGTTAAAAAGAGTTGCACAGTAGTAGCTCGGCCTCTTCTGTATCTCATCTGCTATCACAAAATAGCTATTAAAGAAATTATTTACAGTACAGAATTTTTTACTGACATACTATTATGCAAAGTTTTCCATAGCCTATAGAAATTTTATTTAGGAGTAGCCAAGTGTGCAGAAGGGAGCCAAGAATCAAGAGAGAGAGGAGATAAAACTTCTGAAGTCTTCCTTCAGGAACTGGTGAAATCTCTCTAATACTGTCCACTGCACAGCTCAGTCAGGCAGATGTTTACTTTCAGGTCAGCCTCTCTTCAGTGAGCACCTCACATGAAATCAACTCTTGTGCAAGGGGCCAAAAAAAATAATGTGTATCACTTAAAATTCACACATGGCTATTTTGATGGCAGAATTTGAAAGATAAGAGAGGATAGAGAATTGATGCCCTGTGTGGGAGATAAATTATAGTATCATAAAACACACTATTCATGTTCAAAATGCAATTTTCTGAGATGTGAAGTAAAAAAAAAAAAAAATTAAAAAAAAAAATAGCTGATAATCTCTAGAATTAGAGAAGTGTATTTTCCAAAGTGAAATTTATTTTTGTGCAAAAATTCAGCTTGTACTTCCAAGTCATATTCATTGTAAAGGGAAAATATTTTACTTCTGTCAATCTAAGGAAAAGCTGTACTACCGTGTTTAGCTGACACAGATTATCAGTTTACATTACTGAATATAAAAGATATGGTCAACACATTGTGAGATATTACAACACTGAGACATGATACATAATAAATCTGAGACTGAAACTTATATTATATGTCAATTTACATAATTTACATAAATGAGAAAAAATATTGGCCAAAACCCCCTCTGTCTTTAATGCCTGTAACTTTCACCACTGCAGAGGCCTAAACAACATTTAGATTCATATTTTGATATCTGGACTGAGGTACAAATAAACTTTTGTTTTCCAATTTGAATAATTTGCTCTGTGAATTCTACAGTGAAATTTATACATGGAACAGACCTGACAAAAAGCAGTAGTGAACAAAAATCTTCCTTTCTGACAATCGATCTCAGAAACATGCACAGAATTCTATCAAAAACACCAGCTTTCTTCAGGCTTAGCTGCTCCAGGGGTTCCTAATTAAGGATTACTCATCCTACCACTTGACCACATTACACTGGAAGCTACTTGCATTTTATCTGCTTGTGGGAACATGATGACTGCTTGAATACATAATCTTTCACAAGATCGAACTCTGTGTAGTACCAAAGAGAAATTCTGCTAGTCTGTTTTAACAGATTTGAAAACTACATGGCCATTAATTTCAAAATCATGTATTATTCTACTGTGTCCCCTGTATATGATTGGAATTACATTTAAGAAAATATAAAGCAACTCTCATGACACAAAAGAATAATAAAAAATCCAATCTGCATGCACTATTATTAACTATCTTTCTTTATTAACTGACTTTGAGGCAAAGTCAAGGGATTTAGGTACTACCATGTAAACATAGAAGACAACACTTTTTGCTATTTGAATTCCTACCATCAAAGACAGAAATCTTATTTTCTCAGTGTGCAATCTGAATGTATCCTCCAGAGCTGCTAGAAATAGATTCCATTGTGATAGACCTTTGAAATAATTACCACAGCCAGAAGTCTTTTGTATTAGCAGGCAATGCCTTAAGGTTTCATTTTGTGATAAGCTTTAAATTGATCTCCTGTGACACTTTCTGAGAAAGTGGTAGGAGCTACTAGCTTAAGATTTACTCCATAACTTTTTAAGTACACCATGACCTCCTTTAATACTGCAAGGAAGTTAATGACCTGAACATTTCACTTCTGCAGTTACAATGTCCTTCCTCGGCAATGGTGCAATCCGCTGAGCCAATAGTGCTTTAACAAATAGAAGTTTGCACTCAGAAACAATGAAAGAGAAAAGCCTTCCTGGAATTCAAGGTTGACCAGTAGTTCAAAGCAATTCAATTACTATAACACAGTAAATAGGAACTGCATTTATTTTCCTACTGAATGTATTTAATGCACCTAAAAAAGCCCTTATTCTGGCTATATTTAACAGAGTCACACATACACAATTCTGTCAAAGCCACAAAATTCTCTACAAGGACAGGTGACATTAAAACTGGATTTGGATGTAAAAATTATTTGCTATATAATGGAAATGGTGCAAAAATATCTGGATCATTGGGCTCAAAGGGTCAGTGGTTTAGAAGTCTAACCAGCAGCTAGTTAAGATTGCTTCACCTCAGTTGTTAATTCCAGGCACAGTTCTGTTTAGTCTCTTTAACAACCTGTACAGAAAGCATGCTCAGCAAGCTTGAGGACAATGACAGTTTCAGCAGTCAGTACCTACCTGGAAGGACTGCCATTCAAAGGACCTTGACAACCTGGAGAAATGGGCTGGCACTGAACTTTAAAGTGTAAATGAAAAGTCTTGAATCTCTCATGCTCCCATTGCTTTCTGTAACTACCTTAATTTGAGAGTATAGAGAAGAAACAACCAAATGCTCTTGGAGATATGCAGCAAAAGGATAAGGGGTCACACACTAATTGTATCAGGGAACAAGTGCCAGAAGAGTCTGTAAGATCTCCAGGCTGGCAGAGACTCCAAACATACTGAGACATGGCCCTGAGCACTTTCAGTATTTTCCTTTGCAGATGCACATAAAGATAGATTAATTTAAACATTAGGTTACAAGGACTGAAATGTAAGGCATTTCCCACACTAGTGCATCTACAGTTTTCTGAGGAATAAATGACAGAAACAAAGGGTCTAACCTCTTGCTTGTAGCCCAGGTCCACAAGTCTCCTGTGCTCCCGGACTGTCTTGGCGCACGTACCATGGTACCAGCTGGCACCTGCGCCATTTGTGTGTCTTCCACCTGAAATGAGAGGGGAAGCAATCCATCTAAATCTTGTAGCCATCAAACCTCAGGCAGCACAAGAGCTAGATAGTGTTATAAACCACCATAAGCTGTTGCTTTTATTTACTAACTGGTCACAGGCTATTCACAAAAGAAGAAGTAACAGTATCATAAACTTATCCTTATTCTGTTAATTTTTTTTCTTCTTTTAGGATGAGGCCTTAAAAAACACACGGAAGAAAGGAGGAAGCAAAGGTGGAAAGAAGAAGGAGAAATAAGAAACAGAAACAAAAGGTAGCTGCAGGAAAGTATTGGGACAGTGGGCTTGATTGCAACGGTGCCTCAGGAAATTTCTGGGATCTTGATCTGATGAGTGGCAGCACCTTACAAATGTGGAGCCACCAAGAAAGCCAACACAATGGGTACACCATATCAAAAATAAAACACAAACAAAAAGAACTTGCAAAAAACCATCAATAACAAATGCAATATTGCACTGCTTAAATTATTCTATCATTAATATAAACTGCTATGAAACTTTTACAAAGTTCCTTGCTAGTGCTGCAGAATACCCCAGCCCTTAAAAATAACAAATCCAGGCAAATCTGTTTGTTGTCACAACTCTAAAATAATCCATCAGCAGTTTGCATGTTTTAAACTATTTCAATGGTTTTGCACTTCAAGTTTCATTGCAACCTGCCTCTATGGGACAGCAACTAACTAAGGCACAAGCTAGCTGAGTGTGTGAGTCCATCTGTCACAGCATGTGTGCAGGTCAGAAAGATGCTAAAGGAAATATATGGAACATGTGTTTAGTATTAGTTCATGTCATGAAATATAAATGACCCCATCTACCACTCTCTAGCAACTCTTCTTTCTTATGCTCAGCACATTATCATGTAGATCAGATATTGAAGATACTAAAGAGATAAGGAGCAGCCAACATTTTAAAAGATAAAACAGACTCTCATTTTGACTATAAGAAGTTCTTGAGCTCTATTTCTCTGGTGTTTAGAGTACTGATTTTGGTAGCTCCCCAATGCTCTTTTCAATCTTTTCATATCTTTTAGTTGCATAGAGTGTGATCTCCTAATTAATTTGCAATGATAATTCTTATGAGATGATGAAAGGAACACATTTCTTTAATCTCAATCTCTTTTCAGTAAACTTAGCTTAAATTCTATTTGTACCTCTGCAACAGATAGTAGTTTCATGGGAGTTATTATACATAAAAAAAAAATATTACTTTGTCAAGTAAATCTAACGGCATCATAATTTTCTAAACTTTGTCTCCATCAACAAGTTCTTGTTGTATGTCTAGACCTTCCCACACACTCAGACATTACAGAACTACCCAAACATTTTCCTAAGCAAAAATTGAACAATTTTTGGATATAAACCAAACCTTCTGGAATAGTCCTCAACATTCTGTGGTGAAGATCAAGGTAATGCAGAGGACACAGGGCATATGTGGGATATCTTCAGCTCTGGACTGTCTCAGAGCTTACAGGGATAGAAAAATTAAGGTTGAACCTGTGGCACCAGAAATCAGCTCTCCTAAACATAAAAGCTTGAACTTCAGCACTTTAGATATTTTAGAAAGATTTGTATTACATGTTTAGAATGTCAAAACAGTTTCTAGGAAAAATTTATTCTGGAAAGTAATTCTTAGTTCTTGCAATGTTCTTTCCAAGAAGCTGGAACAAAATGTACCAGTGATTCCCTATGGGTCCAACTGAGTCTATATTTCTGTTGTGAAACCTTTATTCAGATGTGTATCCTACTTTTCTAAATACGCATGCTAGAAGAACAATTACTGCTAATAATGGAATTCAGCAAGCTCTAGAGGTAGTGCAAGTTAAAAAATCATATCTGAGCTGTTTCTGGTTGATTGTCTCACATACCTGTAGTTATGACAGACAGGAGAAGCTTCACATTCCCTTTCCTCTAACAAAGAGTCTGGGCACTCCCGACCACCATTGGCAGGGAGCTGGATGATGACTCGGTGACGGGACTGCTTCCTGACTGTGACACCCCCTGCAAAGAGTACAATAGCTGGTTTCTACTGCTGCTACTTAAGGTTGAAACTAATTAGGGTGAAAACAAGGTTTTTGAGCCAATTGCCATAATATTGACATGCTATTTTCCCCATAAGCAGAAAAATTAAGTCTAATAGAAAAAACACTTCAATTTCATCTCAAGGCCAGAAAGCAGAACTAAATAGAAAGCAATACCAGCAATACTGAACGAATGAACAGACAGCTGAAATGAATAACCAATTCAAGAGAACAAAAATTAAATGAGCTCAGTTTGCTGCTACATTTTACAGTTTGAAGGTGTAAGCTTGCTCTAAGCATTTACGTGTAAAACTAGAAACAGAAATTCCACTCTAGAATTCCTTTACAGTTTGCAGTTTTTAATTATTATGGTCATCCATTATTAATGATAAACAGTAAATAGTTCCTGTATGAGTTTTAATTTCAGTCATCTTCAGGTATTGGTTCTTCAGGCAGAAAATTAAGAGAAAAGCTACAGATCTGTATTAGCTCCACAGCAATGCTTATGTTAGGTAAAAATCTTGGAGGGTTTTTATTTTTTTCACAGAGAGCAGTAGAGCAGACATTTGGCTGACTGGGCTGATATCAGCTTTGGGTGGGTTATTACAGCAGCTGCAGCTTGTCTGATCACAGAAGCGTGCTGGACCACGGCCAAGCAATTGTAATTAGGAGTGAGCAGTAGGAGAATCCCGGCGGTGGCTCTCCACCACCTGGCCACTCTTCAGCACAGAGGAAACCCTTCACTCCCAAGTCAAACAGCTCCAGGAAATGCCAGGAGCTGGCACAAGGGGCAAGACAGACGTGCAGCCCAGCAAAGCTACTGACCTGCTTGCTGCCATAAATGGGTAAACCCCATGAAATTACAATTGTTTTCGCAGTATAAAGAGAGTTGGACTCACTGAATAGACAACACACCTGTAGTTCACAAATATAGTGTTTTATAGAAGTCTGTACAATATTTTGTGGTGAAAATTCAGAAAGATATGCTCATTGCATCAAGAACTTTCTTAAAACCCACAGAAATGGGAATAGAAAAGGATGGCATTTTCGCCCAGTATGATCTCCTCCAACAAAAATATTTCAGAAAGAACAATTAATACTGCTGTAAAATAACACATATATAATAATAAATATTTATCTCATAGATTCAATTCCCTGCTCTTTTTCAAAGGTTATGAATTTAGTCTTCCTAACCCCGTTTTTTCATTTGTTAGAATGCATTAAACACTGACAGGAATTACTGCAAAAATGCCTTTATGCTTGTGTCCTTTGCCAAGCATAAAGAATTGGCCGTGACAGCCCAAGTCTGTATGTTTGATGTAAATATATCTTTTACATTCTGAGAACAGCTGTGAGTAATCACCATGTCCCACACAGGGATTAGCACCCTGTGGAATAGGAAGTATTACTGAGTCTGTCTGTAATAGTACATATTAGAAAAATGCCTCATGTTAAGCTTAAGAAGAGAAAAAAAACCATAAAATGTGGCTAATATTAAGCCTGTCATCACGCTAACTTCATGTGTGATTTCATTGCAATAAAAATTCAGGGGAGACCTGCGCTGTTTTAAAGAGCTTTGCCAAGTGTATTGAAATGGTGTTGGATTTTATGTTTAAATCAGACCACTCGCATCAATGTAAAGTCTGTTGATTTTTATTAACTCTCCTTCAATTTCCCTTAGAGCAGTAGCAGCCAGACAAAATTATGTACAACTACATATCTACTTAGCTACATACTTATCTCCTTGTATATAAAGACTCAGGTTTTTCTGAGCAAACAGCATAAACTTAGGTATTTCTAAAATCTGTCCATTTTATAATCTGACAACTAAAATGCTAACACCATGTAAGTATCAATGTTAAGATGATAAGCTGATGATAAGAGCTATGTGTTCACCTCGTAACTAGTTATCTCTTTATCACTATAAGATGTAAATGGGAGTTTGTAACACTAGGCAAATGAGGAAAAAAAAATCCAAACAGATGCATATAGAAAATGGATAGAAATAAATGTTTGTTTCAGCAAAAACTTTGTCCTCCCTGCAGCACCTCTACCATGTATTACATGTCCTCTGTCAGAAAGAGATGTGTATAAGCATTCTGCCAAAAATGATTGTAAGTAATTGACTCCCTATCTTTTACATTCTTAAAATTTATTAGCACACAATGGATAACATTACCTTCTTGACATGAGGAAGGACACGGTGTCCAGTCACTGAATGGAGTCACAATGCAGTCCTTCCTACAGGGAAGCAGACAAGGTCTCACAGTTTCAGGTCGAAGGCTTTCAGGGCATCTAACAAAAAAAAAAAAATTACAAAGAAGCATTATCAAATGAACAATCACTCTGCAATGAAGTAGTGAATCATGTGAGGTACTCAATGCCTGTAGGCACATGAGGACAGTGCTTGTTGCCCAGAATTCACCAGGATGGAGCACAGCTATAAAAACTAGTAGAAATTAAATACATGTGGTGAAAGCAAGCCAAATCTGGTGTATTCTGCGCCTCAGGATTTAAATAATCATCATCCCTCACTCACCATGCTAGACTCTGTAGTTTCAGGAGTTTTTCCAAGTTTTCACATAATTATGAAGAAAAGCCATTGCATTTACCTTCGTAAAATATTTCAGGTCTCATCATTTTATTGCAGATATAAACTCTGGAATGAGGCGTATTTAAAATAAATAACACTGCTAACCCAGGAACAAATAGGTATAAGCTGGCTGTGATTATGAGAGAAACCAGAAAAAGATTTAAAGCTGCCAGATCAATGAGACTGAGAAAGACTGTCAGAAAAGGCAGAAAACCTTACTTGTTTTAGGAAGAGGCTTGATCAGCATATAAAAAGGATTACTGGACTGCCACATATGGGACTCATTACCCAGGTCATTTTCCCCATTCTGTGGGGATTTTGTCTTTTTTCATCAAGGAAAAACACCTCTCTATGCCACAAAACTCGTTTCAGAATGATACAATAACTCTCGTAGAAGTATTGAAAATGTTTGAAATAATTTCAAAATTTCCATTGCTCCAAAAACATACAGACTGTGGACTGCCTGAAGAATATGTAAAGATGTAAGAAAAACATCACATCCATGTTTGAGAGCTTTTGGATCATTACAGAAAAACATTACTATGATTAGCTTTTCCTCTTTTCAGTTCAGGGTAATTGGGACCAGAGAGGAGAGAGAGGCAAGTCTGATGGTAAACTATCAGGAAAATCTAGTCTCCATGGTCAGCAGAGAACTATGCCCCTGCAATGTGAGGAGGACAAAAGCTGATTTGCAGTTTTACAGGAACATATTCTTCAACAATAATACTTGCTTGTGCAGGCTTTCCATCAGTTATCTCTGCATTTTCCTGTCAATTCACATATTCTTCTCAGTATGTGATCAATTACTATAAACAAGCAATTCCTCTTAAAATGGGATCTCCCCCCTTTCTCTTTTTTCCCCTCTCACCAATGTGAAAAAACATGAAATAATACAGCTATAGTAACACAAATTTCCATCACCCTAATGTAAATTCTCTCTACAATTTTAAGTCAACTTGTGCCTCAGTTCTATGTGATTCATAAAATCAGATTCTAAATGCAAGGGTGTGTTTAGATGTGATCAGATACACTTTAAAAAAAAAAAAACCTCTGCTTTCAGTCACATATATTGACAATGTTGTCAGAAATTTTCTTTAAGATTAAAGTTAAAATATGTTTTTGAAAAGCGTTGAATGTTGGCTTGCTAATGACTTTTCTTGCATTGGCTTTTCCCTTTAAAAACGGGAGAAATTATAAGCATACAAAACACACATTCACCATTTCACAGAGAGCTTCATCTTGCTAAACACTACAATTGCTCTTCAGATACTTAGGCAAGGCAATTAGTTCAATTAGAACACCGTTTCTATGCTTTATATTGTTTGTGTTTACTATATATGGCTTAAAGCAAAGTATTGATTTTTTTGCAGTCCTTACTCAAGGTCAAATTAAACAGAAAAGATACATGCTGGAGTCTGTAACTTGTGAGGCAGATAAGGCCAATAATATTGATTGTATCATACCACAGTAATCCTTTTTATTAAGGGGAGTTTAAAACAAGGTTCCTATTTACATTTTCATGTTAAATGTCTGGGTCTTTAAAAATGATTCAGTGATTTTGATGTGACAATTTGAAGGAACAACCAAGACCTTTTTTCACTTCACATGATTCATTTATGAAAAAATAAAACAGTTCTTCTCCCAGAACATAACATCAAATCAAAGGTAAAGGCATTTACAGTAGATTTAAAGAGGATAATAAATCATTAGAGGTGCAGTTTTTTATGTAAATGTACCAAACAAAAGATAATTCTATCATGACTAAATAGAACAGCAACTTAACACAGATACACAACAATTTAGATTACTCAGTGTGCAGACATTACTCCCCACATTTCCATTTAAAGTAAATTAGGCTTAAATCTAGAGCTGAATAAAACAGCAAATTGCAAGCATCAAGGAAATATTTTGCATGAAAATAGCTGCCTCATGAACTTTCTAAATGACCTCTACTACCAGTTCTTAGAGTTTTGAATCTTTTCTAAGTGGGATATATTTACAGACTGCAAATCCCTACAAAGATATTATCAAACGCATTTTACTAGCAGCTAATCTGTATTTAACCCTGGTAACACATGAAACTGTAAAACCAAATCATTGGGCCAAGGAATAACTTAAAAAACCACATAAATGGGGAAAAAAATCACAACGTTTGTCAAACTAATGTTCAAACTGTTTCAAATTAATGTCATGCCATTTTCCACTATGCTGCAGCTCCTTGGTCTGGTTCTGAGAAGGGCTTTAGTGTATTTAGATTCATATCACTATTTTTGGGCGGAACTGCACTGATCCATACAGTGTGTTGCTTGTTTGGACAACACAAGGATCTGGGAAATGTTGCTGCACTGAATTTCACACATATACTCCAAGAATTTTATTGTGACTCAACCTGATGATGCTAAGGACCCAACTGGATTTATTCAGCTGTCAGCAGGACCAACATCGTAAATATCACCCATTAAAATCCATACTGAGAAAGGTATTATCAGTCTTCCTGTTGTGCAAATTTTGTATTTTTAGAAGGTGAAATGTCCCCTCATGAGAGCACACAGAAGAGGGTCTTTTTGCCTTTGCAAGCAGTCATTGGTGATAAAAATATAAAGCAGTAAAATCCAAACATAATTACAGCGTGAAGATACTTTTAAAGATCTTTACTTTTTTGGGCCTACTTGTCCCACGTTGACTCTCACACAGATGACCTTTCTTGTCTGCATCCCCACGGAACAGGTGGCCTCCCCGTTCCAGCTGGCAGAGGAGTTGAAAGCAGAGACAGACGTGTCCTCTATGCACTGTCCCCACGGGCCAGTCTGCCAATGATACACAGTGCAAGAGTGCTCATTACAGCTGCGCGTTTCCTGGAGGGCACTACTGTTCGGGCACTGTGTTCCTCCTGGAACAATAAAAGAGGGCAAATGATCCTTCACTGGAAGGAGATACAATTTTTATTTAAAAAAAAACACATACCACAACCCGCTTTGAAATTTTCTTAATTATATATTATCAGTTTGATTACATGAAAGAAATGCTGCTCCCCTTTTCCTCCTCTTCATATGCCCAATATTGACTTTGACAAATTTCGGTCAACAAGCCACACAGAACTGTTCATGGACAGAATGTAAGTCTGTACCAAAAGGATAACAAAATAGTCATAACTTCTATAACACTAATGTGCTTGGAGGGATCTACAGCCTTTTTATTTCAGGCTTCTCTAGAAGAGACTGCAAGAGATCACTTAAGGATGTATGAAGGCTGTGGACAGAAGAAATGGTTAATTACTCTAATTATACATGTGTAATGACCACTGTTTATGTCTAATTCACAGATGAATTGAAAAGATTTTTGGAGCTCTTGTCCTAGCTCCCAGTGGATGTTTATCCATATTATGTAAACCAAAGAGGATGGCACAGCTGGCAATTCCAAGCCCAGATTAAAATAACAAAGCCTATTGCAGGTTAAGATTAAAATGCAATCAGGTGTCAATGATTGTAAAGAAAAGCTCAGATAATGCTATCTTTGTTGTGTTTAGTTTCTTTGATAGTATGTTCAGTTCATTATATACAAGCACTTCAAACCTACTTTGGCCTCCCAGTCCTCCAGGAGAAATGAAGAGGTCTTTCCTACCAGAGCTGATCAAGGCTGTTCCATGTCCAGCCTTGTGAGCAGACATAATGCTTGCTAAATATCTGGGGTTACTCGAACCTAGGTTTGAGATTCTGGCCTAAAGGAACAATGGGACTCCTACCTCCAACTGATGGAAAGGCAGAAAAAAAATCTAAGCAACATTTTATCCTCTCCTAAAATACAAGAAAAGTAAGAGAGACAATTGAAATAGGAGTTTTTTATTAGTTAATGCTGATCATCCGTATGACTTTTCTCTAAAATGTATCCTCCCACCAAATGCATGTTTTAGAGTATATTATTTATACCCCAACACTGAACTTCAGGTTGACTGTCTGCTCCACAGATATGGGGAAGGGGTTTTAAGTATCCGTTGTTGAAATTAAACAAAAAAAGTAAATGTAATCAAAGAAACAATGGATGCTTCAAATACTCCAACACAAGAAAATCAAATTGCCAGTATAAAAATACTTTCTATCCTAGGTTATTCTGCATGGTCTAGATCTGCAGCAAACACGAGAAAAGGTTCATTCTAATGAAAACATAAGATAAAATCTTAATTCTCAATTTATTTCTCTAGGAATATTTTATTTTTTGGTTTTTCCTAAAAATATTGATTTAACCAAGTAACAGGAAACATCATATTAATTGAGATGTCATGCCACAGACTAGCTAATCTTAAATTTTGCAAAGGGGGATTAGAAAAATCTACAAAGAGGTGAATCTAATTAAAGAATAACTTGATTTTTTTTTTTTGGTTCAAAATGGATGCAACTCAAGTCTACCAGATTTGTTTAAAATATATGTCAGTGTGCAGAGCATAAAAAACCAAAATGCCAAATGCATTTCCTTAAAAAAGGAAATTTAAAAAATGGTAACATGAAATTACAGTTATGTAATAAGTTTCATAAAGTTATCTAATCGTCATCCTTCAAGAAAAAGAAAAATCAGCTAACACCAGATGACAGGAATATAAGCAAATAAATTAGGAAAGTGAGTATATTTTGAAGAGAAGAAAATAATAAAGTCACAATTTGTCATGGAAGAAAGAATTGATCCACGTGAGGAGTCTAGACATGTTCCTCCATTAAAAAGGTTAACGAAGGAAAATTTTGAGAGATATAAGGAAGGTTAATAAATTAAGTATTTTCATCTGATGTTAGATCAAGAATAACACAAGGGAAATATTTAATGAAATTCAAAAATTAAAGGGGGTGTGTATGAAAAAATATTTTACCAGAATTGAACGCCACAGGCCCCAGTTCTTAAGACATTTGAGAATAAAGCGACTTGGGTTCAGTTTCGGCAGCTATGCAAGAATATATATTCAGGGGAAAAAAGAGATTGACATTGACTTGTAAGTGAAAAACATTGGGGCATGAATGTCTGCAGCTCAGTGGGAATCCAGTTCTGTTCAGATTAAACCATGAGTTAAAAAACATGCAAAGACTGAACAAAATGTGGAAATAATACTACTGAAATAAAAATCAATGTGCCATTCTGTCCAGGAAAACAGCATTCTCTTGTGCTTCCTTCAATTTAACTAGGTACAGAAAAAGCAGAAGGTGTTGGAAAACTGGCAGTTGGAGATGCCCTTTACAACATCTGTGTAGGGGTAACAACTTTATGAGCATATCCCCTGTAGAGAAGAGGGTTGACAGGAATGAAAAAGTTAATGAGTATCACATAAAGAAAATAAAACAGACATTTGAATTCATCAGAATATAGCAAAAAGGGACATGCAATAATAAACACATCCTTTTACAATAAAAGATGAGCAAATGGCAGTAAATAACTTCTTGGCAGTACTAAAAATAATAATTTCAAAGATTCAATAACCAATTGGGCCTGAAGCATTTAGTTTTGGGTTTGAATTTTTAAGCAAAGTAGACTTGGAAGGGAAGGGTAGCTTTGCAGAGGGACTTGCATATTGCTCATAAAACAGCTGACAGAATTGTCATGCACTTGGATTGCTTTTCTGCCTGGTTTGGAGCTGCTAATTGGTAAGACACCTTGTTCAAGGATATTCAATGACTGGATTTTATAAATCTTTTTTTGCAATGTTGACTCGATAACTTTCAAATTTCAAATCATTAAACATTTATTTAAAATATTTAGGATCATTTTAATTAATCATTTTGATATCACTTGTTTTTGCAAATGTGTATAGTTTTATAAATGCATTTCAAAACAGCTGGAATAGTCTTAAAGTTTGAGAAAACAGATGTGACTGAAGTGCCTCTTGTATTCTAGTGAGTGAAATGGGTGTGAAATGTACAGCATTTCTTTGCTGTAGACAGGAGGTAGGCACTTCTCAAGGCAGCTGCACTTCCTGAAGACAGACACAGTCAGAACCGAGACTGTTCCTGCTCTGCAAACATTGATGCTTCCTCCCCTGGTTTATATCAGTTTCACAAACCAAGCAGACCTGTCCAAAACACACAACAGGTCAGGATGCAGAGTGGACTCATGGTGAATGCAAGGTCTGTCCTCAAGTCTTTAACAGGATAGATTATGAACCCCTGACCCTCACTACATTCAGCAATCTGAGCTGATGGGCTCCTGAGCAAAAGAAGAACAGTAACATACCCTGCTCTAGCTCACCTTTCTCACACAGATGTCAGGTCACTTAGTAAGTCTTGCCTGAAAATTCAGGTTGCATAGTTCCAAAACTAAGTGGGTATTTTTATTCCTGTTTCATGAAAAAACTCACGTTCTCCAAAACTTATTATTTTGTGAATGAGCAAATTGCTACTGAAATAAATACTCAATTCTGTGCTTTCAGATTTAATTACCAAGCACTGTTATTTCAAGCCAGGAAAATACAAAAATTAAAAAAAAAACTCAATAAATGTAGGAAGAGTAAATACATTAAAAACCCTATGCATAACTTGTTTGCAACTATGAAGTCAAACTGTATTAGAGTTTAACAGGAATAAAATTTTAAAGCATATCAACAATCATCTGTTAAGTATTGACAAGAAATTCCTTTGTTCCCGCTATTTCTTACATATTCAATAAATCAGTCTTGCAGACAAACGAGAAGAGCTGTTGGTCCCTGTCAAACAGAGTATCTGATGAGATGGACAACTAATATTCTATACTATCTAACCATGATGTTTAGTGCTCTGTGCTACATGGTCAAGCCAAAGAGTCCTTCTGGCATTACACTTTGCTGATCTATGAGCATGTAACACCCACAGCAAAGCACTGCTGCACATATGCATCCCTGCCTTAAGAGAATAATAATAAAAAAATTTTCCTTCCCTCTCATTTTAATAAATTAAGCTTTTTTGTCATCTTATTTTCTTCTTTGCATTCGAGTTTTGTTTTTTTCATTTTGGTTTGGGGTTTTTTTGGGAGGTGGGGTGTTAAATCTTTACTTTTCCAAAACTGGTTTTACTGATAAAACTTAGGATGTACCCACGAATTTACTGTTATGCTGTATTGCACCAATTTTCCAATCTATCGCAGTTTATAATCAAAACAGAATCAATCTACATATTTATTACTTACTGAAAAGCTGAGATTAATTCAATTCTTTTTAGTCTCAGGTCCAGTAGTAATGTGAAACAGTCTTAGTGCACACTACTCATTACATAAGATTTATTGTAAGCAGGGAATAAAAAGAAGAACAGAAATATTAAGCAGTATATAAACCAAAAGCAGACACATCCTACATTCAAGAAATAGGCGGAGCTGTATACAATACCTTACTAGATTTATGCAGAACAACTGTATGATGTATTAGGTAACATCACTATGTCCTTTGCTGTCATTTTATATTTTCAGACAGTGACTTTTCTGAGTTTCTTACTGTACCATGAAGATATATTTGACAGTGACACAAATGAGCTAACACTATAGGCAGTCTCACAGACAGTCAAATTTATAAATCCCTTTGCCTTTCAAACCTTCAAGCTGAGGACAATGATCTCAGAAAAAATATCAAAAAATTGTTATTGTGACACTCATTTCCACATGGAGTCATCTCACAAAGCACAGTAAGTCTTTATCTTGTGAAGAGACCCCTTTCTCTCTCCTCTGAATGCAAGTAAATAAGCCAATCCCAGATGTCCATGACAACACCGTGCTCGAGGCTCTGCAGCGTGTGGTTTGACCACATGAAAAGGGTCTTGTTTGGAATGAGGAAATGATGATGAGAGGGGTACAACTGAGGTCAGCTCCTGGCTCAAGCAGAAATCAGTGGGGTGCTAGAGGGCCAGTTGGTATCCCAGAGCTCATTAGAAAACTTTGTCACTGTTGTAATTTACATATGGCTTATATTTGCTGTATTTTACGTATGGCTTATAGTTTTTCTGTGAACCTATTCTTTACACTGAGGAATTATTACAATACTACTGAATTATTCCTATTCTAAATCATATTAAAAAATTATTAGACTGTGTTTTTTTCCTGGTGGCCAGTCATGTTAACTTGATGGTTTCTTCAAACCAATTCAGCAGCTGAGATTTATGGGTAATAAGAGGAAAAAAAAATTTCTTAACTGTGAAATGACATAGCTCTAGTACAGACAGTTATATGCCAATGTTAACAAGAAAAATGGTAGAATATAGTATTTTTCATTTCAAAGAGGAGAGAAACTGAATCACAGATAATACTTGATAAAGAGCCATCTGAGTGCCAGATAAAAAACCTATTTCACATGTATCTATAGATCCTCAAAAATTTTAGGGGGTGTTCATGTTTAAGTACCCAAATGAATGAGAATTAAATGTACCAGATACTTTGATGGATTGCAGTATTCGTTGCGCATGCAATGCCTGCATTGCTTTGATCTTACTAGGCTTGTGCACTGAATGACTAGCAGGAGGATGTGTGTGATCAAGGACTCACACGTGGACTCCTTATGTCATTTTAGAATACAAATTTATCCTTATTCATGGATTTGCAACAGTCTTGCATATTTTTCTTTAATTAATATCCAATCCTGATATATAATAGGAATAGTATATATTTGTCCTATTGTGTTTTGGGTAAAAACTCAAGGCAACAGGATACAGAAATTACTATGGAATAGCTTTCCTAGCCTGGTCTGTCTCTCATACCAACAGCTCAAGAAAAGGTTCAGTAGTCCAAAAGAAAACTTGTGTGAATGTTCACCTGAACAGAACTGATAGCTGTTTTCAGAACTCAGCTTTAATGTGTAGATGGAATTATCGGTCTTACATTTATGAGATGTGGAGTTTTTAGTTTTACATGATGCTTACAGAGCTTCCATCTATAGTTTTGTGCATTTTTCTAAGTTCTGAATAGAACAGAGAACTGCATGTTTTCCAAAAAATGTTCATGTGAAGCTTCCTTTTATATGAGTAGAATACAGATGTTCAAATACATTAATATATTCTGTGCTCCTAAAACAAGAAACGACCTCCCAGCACCCAGTATTTTATATTTTTGGAACACAGCTGATCTTGGTCATGGGATTCTGGAGGTGAAAAGTCATTCTGTTTTTTGTCACATAACAAATGACTAAGAGGCATAAGAGGAGTATGAGGAGGAAGATGACAATAACTCTAATTCCACTGAAGCATAAAAAAATGTTAAACTGATAGATTTTTAATATAATACAAGAAAAGGTGAAAAGTATTTTCCAGCTAAAGTTGTAAAAATACCCTAAGCCTTGGAAGGTTCTTCCATGTATTTATATACTTTCCTTCTCTGGAGTTTGTATGAGTGCAAAAAGAAGCAATGTATTGAAGAGATCTGATTGAGATGTGAGTGCACTCCTCAGTAAGCTGGGTAGACCCACCAGCTTGTATCCTTAAAAAAAGCACAGAATAACTTAATCTGAAATAGAGGGAAAGAAGCCAGGGTTTGAGCAAAGCTGAAGCACTAAAACACCCAGGTAATGCATTAGCTTTCTCAACCTTACTTTAGGGATTTCTTCACTACAGCCTCTGTGGTTTGAGATCTGTCAGTCTGTGATCACTCTGTGCTGATTCTGATCATGACACAACAAATATTAATAAAATTCACATACCCAAAATCCAGGTGGCACTGAACAGCTTAGCTGCATCTGCAGCCTTGTAAATTAACCTAGGTTGTACTAAGTATCAAAGTCAGAATAAGAAGTACTTTTTAAGATTAAGCATAAGAAAATGAAATAATTTTTCCAGTAATTTAGGTTTTGAACTATGGCATGCTTGTCAGGATTTAAGTTTCTGTCAGCAAAATTACAAAAGTATATAGAAAATCTATTGTCTTGACCTACAGGGACAAGCAAGAAGCACATGAATATATGTTTATTTGAATTATATGGCTCTGTGTTTCACCCAAATGAGTCTGTTTGACACTCCATATAAAAAAATAGGGGCACCACAAACCAAATTTTTTTATAATTTTAGAAGTGTTTCTAATTTGTTACATTAGATCTAAGTAGTTTATTATTTGCATCACTTACTAAAATAGAGTACAGTTCTGATTGCCACTTACATTTCTAGCAAAGATTCCTTTCAGAGAAAAGGCTGAAACTGCTCTTGTTTTTTTTACAATCACCCAAATTCTGCCAAATACACAGTACACTTTTAGCAATGTTAGCCGTGTCTGCAAACAGCAAAGTGTACAGCTATTCCATTTCATTGCTTCCATACCTGCAGCTTTCATTTTTCAGCTAAATTTGTTCTTAAGATAAAATAATAAAATGGTCAATAGTTTAAAAGAAGAACTAACACATACATGTAATGCTTTTATATTGAGGCATTTAACTTTTCTGTCAGTAATATATGTGAGTAAACATCTCCCAAGAACCCTTTAGTGGCTATGTCTCCTGGCTCCTGGTGTAGCACGAGGCATTGGCACACTTGACATGTCCATGTTTGAACCATGTTATGTACAGAATACATTTCGTCTATAACCCAACCACCCCTCCAAATACTTAAAACCAAAACAAAAAGAGTTGTAGGAAACATGGATAATCATCAAAGAATAGCCATGAACCTGTATCTAAAACCTGTTTTGTCTTCTCCTTTATATTCTAGCTAAGTCTTCTCTTTGCATAATGCTGCAGACACTGCACAAGGATCACTTGAATAAATGGAAACCATTCAAGGTTTTGCAGGGCAAAACCCAAAGTTTTGCTATGAATAACAATGTTAATGGGGTAACAGAAATTACCAATTAGAGAAAAGAAACTACAAAACCCTTTTGCTAATATTTGAACCATTGAAATTCATCTTTTCAGCATTCAGGATACTTATACCTTTCCAAATTGGACATAAATTAGTGTTGCTAATCTGTATCTGATGAACTGTTTGTCTTGTTTAATTTTAATGAAAACAAGAAAATCGTATATCTGAAATAGAAACAGTAACATTAGGCACACTAAAAAATTATAGTAACATTAACTGAAGCAAGCAAAATAAACCCTCTTTAAAATAGCTTTAGGTACCAGGAGTACATGTAGGACAACCATTTAAACAATTTTGCTATATAGAAAAACCCACAATGTGACCTAGTAATTTGTTTCTGTCAATCAAGAAATTTGACATTACAGAGGCAATTGAGGATTGACAATCCAAGAGGAGCGTGTGAGCCCTTACCTTCCCCTGCATAGGCCAGGATGGAGCGGGAGCGCATCTGCTTCCCTTCTGTGGTTTTGCCGGAGCAGGTGTGCGAGCAGGAGGACCAGGCAGACCACACGCTGAGCACGCAGTCCTTCGGGCACGGCGCTTCGCACACCACCGGGATGGGGTAGATGGCATCTCTGCACAGCTGCCTGTCAACCTCTTCTCCTGGGAAAATACAAAAAAAAAGGCCAGTAGCAGTCTATCATTTGTTAAATTAACTTAAAATGAGCAATCTAGTCCAGATGGGCGCACAAATAAATTAGATTCTGTTCTTCTGTATAAACAAGGTAAATAGATTTTTTTATTACTTGTCTCCTCTGCCTTGATTCTAGAAGAGCATACTTAAACCTAAGTTGATTTGATATTCTCATGAAGTGAATGCCAGCCTGAGTGGTCTTTAGTCTTTGTTTTGTACATACTTGGTCCCACACAAAATCCAAATGTAACAGAGTATATAGCGACCCTATGGAAAACTGTGTACATAGAGATGCATGTATAGAAATGACACAGTTTTCATCTACATTTGTGGGGAAAGGGGAAAAACATCCTAACTTAGCCAGTTTTATAATCCACAATTCATCCTTTGAATTGCAGCTATCCATCAAAACATGAAAAGCTGCAGTAAATTACAGTCTAAGTGTTGTTTGGTTAGAAAGATCTTAATTTGTTGGCAAATCAGCAACATATCACTCTTTGTGTCATGGAGGTATAACAAGATCTATGCATTTGTATTCTGTGGGTACACATTTCATTATAATAATAAGATCCAGGCTGGTGTGAATTGCTTAATGATGTATTAGCTAGTATTTAAGTAGCAGGGTTGCTTTTGTTTTCAATCAGATAATAGTGGGACCGCTGTGTCTGAGATCTGTCCAAACAGCACCTTAATCACAACATGGATAGTTTTGCAAGGTGACATGATATCTTGATCAAATAAATAAATATTTATTAAGGGGGAAAGAATGAATGACCACGTATTCTGATATCAGTAAGTATCATGATAAATCTTCATGCTGGAGAAAATGATGGAAAAAATGAAGGAGACAAAGATTCAGGTCCAGTTTTTAGCACTCTAGCCTTGTTAGCACAACGTAATGCCTGCTATGAGGAACAGAAAATGTTGCATCTAAGAGTACACTGGACTTCTGAGGCCTTGACAACCACATATAATTAAGGCATGAAAGAGCCAGCTCATTTGTAAACATGAAACATTTTTTTTAAATTTTCTAAAAAGGATAACACTTCAAAGCATCTCAATTCCTTTTTTGCTATATGATATTTGCTGTACTAGGGTATAAAACCTTCTGTTATGATTCATCTATTGAAACACTCTTGAATTTTACATGATCCTGACAGGACAAAACGGGAGTTGTCTACATTATGCACTTCCTAAGACCATCATGTCAACCCCTTTGTTTTAATAGCCAGTGTCAACAAAATAATGTCTTATCAATATTTGCAAATGAATGTAAGTCTTCAATACAACAAAATATTTGTTAGATATATTGATCAAATACCCTGTAATTGAATCATAAAGGCATCAGTAACTGTTAGTCACTACCACAATGGATTCTGAAAGCTAATTCAGTAACAACTGAGCATATTATCAATGAAGCTAGAGATGTAAAAACTCTGCTTTACCGAGTCTCAAACTGGACTTTTATACATCTATATCAATAGATGTATAATAATGAATTGGATCAAATACTAATCAAAACAGAAAGTACATAAACTACATTTTTTGCCATTCAAAGTTTACAGTCATTTAAATAAGAATCCCTTAAACTGAGTTCCTGAAACCAGGAGGTGTTTTAGTACGAAATCAGATCATGAGACCCAGAAGTGTTAACCAAATTCTTTGTGAAAGGGTTAAAGATGAAGGCAATCCATTCAATATTAGATCCTTTTGAACAGTGCCAAATATTTTAGTCATACAGAATATTTAGGCACAACAGAAGTACAAACATCAATCTTCCTTGGTTCTGAAAACCAGGGAAAATCCTGCAGCTCATGTTTTTAAAGTAGCCTAAAGTAGTCATATTCATCTGAATTATAAAGACCTTTGAGATCAAGTCAGTCTCAACAGCTATATTTTCCCATATTAAAATACAAATTTGAGCCCTGCCAAAGGCTTCCTGGCTCTCCCATGCCAAGTTCTGCTTCCCTCACTGGACTTAGTCTTTGCATCAACTGTTCCCTCTGTTATATTGCAGATCATCACACCCTGACACCAGTGCAGGAGGGATTCCTTTCTGCTTCATCAGAAGGGCATTTGTTTGGTCTCAAGGACAAGAGATAGAGGAGAGAACTAAGCTTCTTTTTCAGACAGGATAAAAAAGCTAGAAAAGGGGTGAAACCTACTCTCAAATTGTTCCATTGCTAGAGAAGACTCAGTAAGGTAAACTGCTATGATACATGCACACTTTGCAAGAAATGCTACTATTACAATAGTGTGTCACAGTATAAACAATTGACACCATACTGAAATTATTTATCACTTATTGGCTTTTTAATTTTTTTTTTAATTTAAACTCAAGCTTAATTTGGTGCCACAATGAAGAATATGTTTAACTTAGTTTCAGTCTGAGTTTATATCTCAAATGAAACCAAGCTTTCACTCTCTCCCAAAATCAAAGGTCCTATTTTCTCTTTGCTTTTACAGAGAAAACATTCTAGAGATATCTATCTTACATATTGCCATTTCGTTTTTGTCAAGTGTCCAATTCTTATCTGATTAATTCAATAGCATAGAAATGTAGTTGGAAGAAATGTCTTATAATGGGTACTTCTTATCTTCAGGGAAATATTTTATTTATACTAAATTGTTTCTGACATTTCACTAATGATTTTATGAACAACTTGACCATTTTTGCCTTCCTCTTTAAAGGGTGTAGTGTAGTCAACCACCAAGAACCACTCAACCACAAGCTGAGAACAATGTCAGTGTAAAGACCACTTAGAAAAAGTCCCGTTTGAAAATGTTTGCCATTGAGTGTTGAAGGTGAGCAGAAGGCTCCCATGAGGAATGGCTGGGAAAATCAAAGTTGTTCAGCCTGGAGAAGAGAATCCAATGAGACATTATAGCAGCCTTCTAGTAACTGAAACATCTGACAAGAAAGATGAAAAGGGGCTTTTTGAAAAAGCATGTAATGATAAGACAAGAGGAAAGGTTTTAAATTAAAGACAGAAGATTAAAGAAAACATTCTGTACTGCAAAGGAGGAGAGGCACTGGATAAGTGGTCTGTAGACATGATGGATGCTCCATCCCTGGAAGTGTTCAAAACCAGGTTAGAGGGAGCTGTGAACAACCTGTTTTAGTGGAAGGTGTCCCTGTCCATGACAGAGAGGTTGAAAGTAGATGATCTTTAAGGTCCCTTCAAACTCAAACCATTCAATGACTCTCTGATTTTATTTGAACACTATGGATATAAATTTATGTCACATAAGTATTGAAGACAGAACTCCAAAAAAAAAATTACTAAAAGGCGTCTGCCCTGGGTTAGTTATACACTAAACAGCAGAATGACAAAAAAGTAAAAGCAGAGACATGCAAACATAATATGACATTTCTGTCAAGAAAACTCTTCTCCACTTATCAGTTGACTTGTTCATTACAATCTAGCAATGGAATCTAGCAATATTGCATATTTGAAAACAATGCCTATGTTGTTGAATTATATTTCTCTCTTAGGCAAGAGACACACATTTTGGACTAAAATCTCCAAATAGCACTTAAGGAAATGACAGCACATAAAAATGGCAGGAGGCAAAAGATTTTTTTTTTTTTTCAAAAATTTAAAATGTCAGAAATTGTTTAAGCCTTCACTGTGATTGGTTTTTTTTTGTTTGTTTTTTTTTTTACAGATTTACATCAGTGAGGAGTGCTGAGGGGATAGCCTTTTGAATACACATCTCTTTATCCAATTATTATGCTGGATCCATCTGAACAATTAGCAAAGCAAGTCACTATATCAAGACCTCCTTTTGGCCAACTCCTTGGCTCAAGACTTCCTTGTATGTATGCCCACGTGAGAGCCACTATTGAACTACACAACTATTTGGTTGTTTTAAAACAAACAAACAAAAACAACCAAAAAACACCAAGCCAAACAAGAAAAAAATCCCAAACTATAGAATAGGCAAATGTTTACAGATCAGAGAGGTAGCTTGTGAATAGCATTCAGGAGAAAATGATTAATAAATATCAGTATTCATATCACCATTCTTGTTTTATTCACAAAGTAGGTATTGTATCTGTGAAAATTTAGTCTGGATGTTAAAGGCTGAGCTAGACCACATTGTGTGGTTAATGTAGCTGAATCATGTCAGCCCTTTGTGTTTTTGTCTACTCATCTGTAAAATGTATCTGATATTTAAGTTTCTTGTAAAATGCTTTAAGTTCCAATGGGAAGCATTCCTAGAGCTGGAATCACCGGAGAGACATGGTAAAGAAACCTTCTTGCTTATTGTGCATCTTTTAACATGGTGCATGCTTCAGTGCACAGTAAAAAATTGCTGTCAAATTCTGACCTGCAGTAAATGGGAAGGCAAGCGCTTAACAGAGAGCAAAATGTTTTTTAAGCCTTAAAATGAACAGTAAAATCACTGCAAGATTCAATGAGGCATAGAGAACAACTTTAAAAAAAATCAGCATAAAGTAAAATAGCTGCTGGAGCCCTATAAGTCAATAAGCCTGGTCTCAGTTCTAAATGAGGAAACCAGTTATTGTTGCTGAAAGAGTGACCTATAACCTGATAAGTAAATTTTGACAATAAAATAAAAATAAGTGGAATTAAATCAAGAGAGTGTTTTGAACTTTAATAGATAACATTATTTTTAACATGCCTGTGTAATCAGTAAAGGACAGAAATATCCTACATTGGTAAAAGAAATTTTACAGTTGTATTTCAAAGTTCATAAAAGAAGTAATGACAGCAACTGAGCCCAAATGCTAAAACTGAACTGCAGACTTTATATTATTTATTGCTTGTTTCAATATGTTCAAATTTAGTATTATATCTTCAACTTGAAGGAAAGAAGCCTCTTTTATCGGTATCTTGTACATGATGTATCATCCATTGGAAAACGGCAGGGCAGCTGAGATATTTGGAAAAGCAATCCAGAGCTCAACTTTTATTGCGACTGTAGGTGAAGGAGGCCTTGTCATTATTTAACTGCCTTCAGTAATGCCTCTAAGCATGGAAGCTGCAGGAGAAAAATGCAGTATTACTTCACACAATAGCAAAATCTGTGAGCTGTGTTGTTTGCCACTGACTGTTTCCTTCCTTTCCTGTGTAGAAAAATAATCAACAGGAAAATATTTAACTGCTTCTAGTATGAGTTGTAAAGGCTGAAATGGCTGAGAATGTTCTTTATCTTGAACTCCTATGCAGTTTCCCATAAGCATTCCTTTCACATGAGGACCTGTCCTTACACTGACCCCCTTGTCAATCTCAAAATGTGTCAGACTGGCTGAGGAGCCAAAAATTCTGTGTGGACTCTGCCCATGAAGAACAAAATATGCCTATCTATATTCAAAATTTACTAAAACCAGATGTGTTCTCTGTGCTCAGTCCTGTTTTCACTTGGAACTAACATTAACCACAGCCACATTAAACCATATCCTTCTCCACTAGAAAGGCATCAACCCATAATCCACCTGCCTCAAAGTTACAGGAATGTCACAACTACACTGTAAGAGTATAGAAGCAGTGTTAATGAGTTTAACTGTAATTATTCTAAAGATAATTTTTAAAAAAATTGAGAAAATCATTAGGTAAGAAAATGTACTAATTTATCCAGATGTGAAATTTCATACAAGATTTTCTTTAGTAATAACCTGGTCAACACATTGGATGATTAGTTTAATGCAAAATGGAAATTCTTCCCACTACAGAAAAGCTATCAAACTTATCAAAACCTCATATATCTTCACCTGTCAGGACACCTTATATCTGCAAATGAGCAGATAGTAATCAATCACCAGGATAAACTGAAATTATTGCTTTAATTTCTAATACTTCTGCATTTCTTTCAAATCACTAATTGATTACCAAACTTCACCACAACAAGAAAAATTATGCCAGCCTAGCATGAGCATTGACAGCAAAATATGTTTTCCTTCCAAACCTAGAAGCTCCAGAAGTAGTGTGATGTTTTCTTTTTAAAATGATAAGAAAAGGACCCAGGACAGATTTTTTTTTTCTGGCAATTCTGTTTTCTTGTTTGTTTTTTCCTTATACAGGAGGAGTTCTCTGAGGAACACTGTCTCAGAGCACGTCTAATTAAAATGTATACACAACTTCAAAAAGCTGACACATTTTTCAGTGGGGAGAATTTAGAAGTTAATCTCTGAAAACCTAATCAAATAAGGCACAGAAAGGAGAAATTATAATATTTACAAGAAATTCATCATTTACCATCCTGTTTAGCTCAACAATCTTAAGAGTATTTGAAAGAAAAAAAGAAAAAAACAGCACATGCAGCAGTATCTGACTGACAGAACAATTTTTGCCCTTCAATCAGTTCAATACTAGGAAATAGCACATATTTTGATAGCCAATAGGAAACTTTAAATGTTTTACTAATCCCACCATCCTTCATATCATGTTGATGGTATTTATTCATACCTGGTCCAAAAAAACCCTTTAATGTTAGTAAAATGGCAGCACCTTTCAAAACAGCAGCAAGAGTCTTATTACCTTAGTAATTATTTTCCATTACAGCTCCTGAATCAGCTGTCAAAAAAATTGATACATTTTCACTATTTGGAACAATTTTTAACCTCTCTAATTATCAAACATAAAGTAACATAAACGATGGAGTATGACCTCAAAATATCCTACTTCATTGACTCCTAAGCTTTTCAACAAACTCAATGTGAAAAGAATGTGTATCTTGCTCTTGTGTTATTATTATCAAGAGAAGCTTTTGCATTCCTTTCTAATGCTTAGGTGCCTAGCCGGTAACTCCAAGTGTTAAATCAGTTGCTAATTCCCTAATCACATGCCTTTCTCTCAATCGCTTTTGCTAAGTAGCATTTGCATTTAATTAAGTACATCTTAATTAGTTGATGGTTAATATTCTTGAAGTAATTTTCTTCTAAGAAGCCTAAGTAGAAACGGCACTGATTTCGATGAAGACAAATGCACTGCTTACTCACATCTGTTCGTTATGCAAAAATGACAGAAAGTTGGTCTAACAGTTTAATGATATGTAAACATTGTAGGATTGTAAACTGTTTGATTTGATGGTTCGTGTGTGCAAATTTACTGTGGTTTTGCTTTCAGAGTAGTTTCATGCAGCCTAGTCCTTACTGAAAGAAAAATGGCAAACATGGTACTTCGGCCACTTAACCAAAAAACTCATTTTGAATCTCATAAACATATATGTTTCTATTTTTTTTTTTTAACAAGAAACTTGTGAGCACAAGCACAAGTACCATCATCTCATTTACATTTTTACCCTCCCTGCACAGATAAACCAGAGACTTAGAGAAAAGGCCACTGACTGCTGTCCTTTGCCTATGCAAATACTAGAAGATACATATACCTCTTAAAACAAAACACTAAATTTTAAAATATGATTTTGACTTTTTTAAAGGAAACATTTGCAATGACAAATGACTATTTATGACAGGAAGTAATAGCTGGAAAAGGAAAATAGCTGGAGCTTAGAAACCCACCATATCCAGTGTTTTTACAATCAAAGATAACAGTATGTTAACACACTCAAGAAAAAAATAATTTTTTTTTTTTGTTTTCTATTCCTTAATGAGGTGAAACACCACATTTTACAAGCAACAACTTCTTGTTAATGGCTATATGCAAATTTCTTCTTTATTCACCTTATGGGAAAAATAATTCTGATGAGTGGGATGACACTGGCTTCAAGAACTCCCACATTCATGCAGAGATATAATTTCAAAAGTAGTACTTGAACACTTCAGTTCCTTCTCTGTAACCCAAGCAGTAAATGAGCTCAGTTTCAGCTTACAGGGTAGCATGGGTTTGCTAACCTTTCCCATAACACAGCATATTACCAACTGTGTAGAAAAAGGGCAGAAGCAGGTAACACTCTGCAAGCGGTTTACAGGAAAGCTGAAAAATGTGAAAGCCATCCTGCTCCAAAGGTAAGACAGTGCTGGTTACAAGGTTTCTTCTCTGTCCTTATTATTTGTCCAAATTTTCAATCATGCAAATTTCAAGAAAAGTGAGTCACTGATAAAAAATCCAGGTCAATGTTCCTTAACACATCAGGTTAATAATACATTAGTCCACCATGCACCATATACAAAGTAGTTACAGGAATAACCAAAAACAAAATAACACCCATATTTTGAAATAATGGCAATAATAAAGGGAAAACTGACACCAAAATTAATAACATATTTTTAAGATGGATATTTCCTGCTGTAATTGCTTCAGATGGAAAACATCTTTGCATATTCTTTGACAGTAACTTAAAAATAATGGTTAAACATAATGAACTAACACCTTCACATACAATATTAATGCTTCCAGTAATCCCATTTTCATGTCTGGTAATAACAGAACATATGTACCTACATTTATATTAGAGTCATCTATCAGGATTACAGTCATGTAGACAGACTAAATTTTCCAGACACAAATAAAACCAGGGAAAGAAATAGTATTTCTTTACCCAAATAATATATTTTTATTTGAAATGCATTGACATTTGGCCAGATCAAACAGCAGTATGAAAAAATAATATCCCATAACTATGCTAAATTAGAAATATACAGAAAACTGAGGAAGAAAACTCCAAGAAACCAAAATCAAAACCAACGGAACACTATGCTTTGTTTTCCCATGAAAAGGAAAACTTATTTGGGCTTGACTTCTTTACTTAATGAGATTGAGAAAGTGAAAAATAACTGTTCTCTTTTTGCTGTCTTAAAATTTGTGGTAACCACTTTGAAATTTTACTTCTCTTTCCTTTATGCCCTTTCTAAATTTTCATCATATTTTGCTAGATTCTTTCAGGTTGAAAACCTGAGTTGGCTCCAAAAGTACTGAAAAAGATTTTTCCACTTCTCCCTCTACGTGATGGCAGCCACAGCATCAGCTCCCCAAGCATACAGCAATCACTTGGCTACCACTGAGGGTCTCAGCTAAAAAAAAAATTTAAAAAATAGATGATGAGGCAAGTTCCTTCACTACACACTCAAAGGCACACTGAGGGTGTCTTGTACCACGAACTATGGTTTAAAAAGTAACACAGCCTTTTTATCTCTGACACAATCCTTTAAGGTACTGACTGCATATTTTGTATCATATGCATCAAAGACTAATGGAAAACTCTTCTTACAGATGATGCTTCTTTGATTGTTCACTACTTCTGATAGCACTGAATATTCAACAGCATGAAATAGGCTGTATATGAACTACTACAGTCAGTATCTGAAAAAGCCTGACTGAAACAGGGATACTGAAGAATTAATCCAAATTAATTAAACTGGGACTTGGAAGGAGATTAGTTAAACTGCATTAAAATTTTGTACGGCTATCCTTATTCAGAACGAAAGAGAAAATTCTTGACAAATAGAATTAAGACAACTTTAACTTCAAATAAGAGGATTCATAGACACATTTAGTATAGTTTAAGTAATTATTTTTGCAGTTAATTTGGATCAACTTTGGAAAGTGCCTTCATGCATATAAGCAAAGTAAACAAAAACTGAAGCATGATATGCCTTTAGCTGAAAATCTCCTAGTCTTTTAACTTGATGATATAGTAGACTTGTACCACAGGGATAGAAGTTCAATAATTCTAATAAAGACTCCAGCAGAGTACCGAAACACTGCCTAACAATAGGAGTAAAATTTTCCTACTGCTTGACAGGTAGTTGAAACATTTTCATGGTTCATTTGCTAATGTAGTCTTACTGAGAATGATAAGGAACAGAGAATACAAGTGTATTGATCATAACCAAGCAGAGTTGCCTTCTAGTGTCAAATAAGCCAATCAAATGTCATCTTGATATGAAAGAAAAAATAAGTTTGATGACAGGCTATGGTCCCATTGAGAATAAAATCAATATTAGTCACGGGACCAAGTGGGATCAATATGTCAAACCAATAGGCCATTTTAGCAGGATGGGGAAAGAAGGGGAAAAGTGCTGACAGAGCTAAAAGGAAAAAGGAGGACAGTGAGAACCTTGAGGAAGAGATCACTTGAAAATTCACACTGTATTTCTAAAAACACTTGTCAAAAGCACCAAGTCACCTTAAAAAGATATAGCTAGTTCCAGGATCAACAGAGCATTCTCATAAACTTTTCCAATATAGTGACTAATTTATGTTCAAGTATCACTTCCAGAAAAAAAGATTAAAAATACTTCCTCTATTTGTTTTTTAAATGTTAAAGAAGATCTACTGTGTTTAAAAGTGAAGAAAATCTTTTCAGAGACTTTAGAAATACTGATGGTGTTATTTGAATATTGGTAACAGTAGGATTTAAAATACATGGATTTGAAAATGCAACAAGCATTTATTGCAATGTGTCTTTTTTGATTATTTAAAAAACAACATGTTTTATTAATCACTGAAAATTATTGTACTACTTTTTCATTGCTGAATATTCTCAGCAAATTTTTAACTTCGTCATATATGGACACATAGACTGTTGTAGGCTTTTAAAAGGTATTTAACAGGTAAAAGCCTTTTCACAGGTATTTTATTTTAAGTGCTATTTTATGCATTACCCCCTCCCACCCAGTAATGTCAAAAGACCTGGAGAACGAGTTTGGGAAGGGCAGTGGAATGTCAATGACTTCAAACCAGTTTGATTAGAGAAAATATTTCTGATGCTGATGTGAACTAGACTAACATTTAGGGATATGAGTTAGGAATAGAAGCATAAAAAGGAAATAATAGGCAAGAAAAGCAGTAGCTTGAAAACAATGTGACAGTTCCACTAATGTCAGCAGAACGACAGTGCTCATCACAATCATTTCAATGATTCCCTACACTGAGGTACTAATCTGCATATTTTCAGCAGCTACCTTAAATGGCCTGGTTTTTCAAGAAAAAAGACTTTCACTAACTTCAAGCTTCTCATTTTCAGCATAAACATTATGTTTGGTTAATACATTTATACATTTAAGCTAAAGAACTACAAAAAAGTTGCATCATAAATGGGTTCATAAACACTTCAGCAGTGTTTTCCCAGAATTTGGCCACCAACAGAGGAATGTTATTCTTCTCTGTGATGTAAAATCTTACCTCACAGATGAAGAGAATGATTAATGGTCTGCACCTGACAGAATATTAAGTGAATTTTTCAGTTGGTCAATTATCTAGTATTTCACTACTATACTGTGAATTTGCAGCAAGTTTACAACTGTGCGTTCATATACATTGCCATACCTCTTGTCACACAAAGACACATTTGGCTCAAAAGGGCATTTAAGAGAATAAGAAAAATTACTTTATATGGCAAAAGATGATTGCAAACATTTTCTTTGCATTATTCATCCAGCTGCAGCTAGTAAAGAGTTGTCACCCTCTATATAATCTGACAGCTCAATTCAATCAGAGTTAAAACATAGGACCCAAGAGGTGTAAGAGAGATCACTGCCACTGTCATGTTTACACATTTCTGAGAAATGGTTTTTAAATTAATTTCATGGATGCTTTTGTCTGTGTCCTACTACTGGCAGATAAAATGCAGTCTTTGGAGAACACCTTTTTATCCATCTAGCAATGAATATCTCGTCATTATGAGTGGAAGGCACAGCATGCCTTCAGGGAGCTCAGACTGTGAATTAATCTTCTCTTTTGGAAAGATTTTCATAGTCTTTCTCCCAAGAAGACTAAAACTAACCCATCCTTTTGACTTTTTTCTTTCTCCTAGCCTCTACACATATGGATTCAGAGAAAGAGCTGTCAGGAAAACAACAAGAGATAAATTCCACTACGCCTTATAAACCTACTCTGTGGAAGGACATATGATGGCATTGTCACAAATAAACCAAAAAACCCCAGGAAAACCTCTGCAAGTATAGGGACATTAAAACTTCTCTACTCTGCTCTGCTAATAAGTTATGCAAAATAATGTCCCAAAGTCACAGAAGCCTGAGAGATTTCTTTGTAGATTGACACTCACAGAAATAAATTGTACTCTGAAAATAAGGTTCCTTTTCACTACTGGTTTTCTAGAAGCCTCCCACAATATAGAAGATGCTTCCAGTTTACGTAATTCTTCTTTTTCCCCTCTTTAAACAAAAACCCACAATTCTGAGGCATCCAGAACAAGAAATTTCATGTAGTTTCTGCTTAATATCTTTTCTCTGGAAAACACTAATGCAGCAATTTACTATTCATAAAATAGTATCAGTACCAATAAAGGATGTCTAAATAAAATTAGAAACAAACATCTAATAATTGCTAGGGCAAGATTTACATACTTAATCCACAAGTTAGTCCCCTAAAACTATATCAAGAAACCAAAGAGTAAATGCCAAAATGAAAGGTGCCTTTGTGCAATGTATTTTTTTAACTGTATAATCACATGCTTATTATTTTTCCACTGGGTCCCTTCCTCCTTCACTTCACAGACTGGAAACTCCTTAATGAGGAGCTATTTGGTATTTTTAGTTTTATTTTCTTTGTTCAAGTCATGATCCAATGTTTTATTTACCACATACTAATTAAAAGTGTTATTAAAACAGAATTGGCATTTTTCCTAAGATCTTTCTGTCATGACTATCAAACGCCCACTAGCACAGCATTATTTTCAGAACACTGAAGATGTGGCAGGTCAGCATTATTTATATTTTGCTGATGCTGAACAAAAGCAGAGCAAAATTAAACCCTGAAGAATAGGACAACTAAGGTTAGTTGTTTCACAGATATTGCATTCATTACTACAAAATGCCCACTTAATCACCAAAGGAGATATATCTGTCTCACAAATAAATGGCAGATTCTGTGGAGAAAATGCCACATTGGCACAATTAAATTCTTCCTTTTGAGGTACTCACATAAGGACTGGACAAATTTAATTTCCTAATGTTTCAGGGCTTTCTTTTGAAAACTAAAATATGAAATTTTGATGTAATATTTCTTTCCAGTATTCTAGTTTAAAACAGAAGTCAAATGATAAATAGCATTTCTGCCATGGGTATTGCACTGATGCTGGAAACTGCTGCTCTGTCTGGTGATCTCATGAGACAAAAGCAGAAACAGACTAAAATTCATTGCGTTTCAGCCCAAGAAGTTATGAATTTTCCTTTCTTCCCCATTCTCTGGCTTCTTATCCAGCCTTATTTTCTCCAGACACTATTCCTAGTCTGTCACTTTACAGTCCTTTTCACCAAGCTCTGCCAAATTCTTTCCAGCTGCTTGTCAAACTCTCCCATGGGCTGACCCATAGCAGATTAAATATTTCACCAAATTCATTCCTAATGCTTGTCATGTAGAGATATTTCATAACTTTGAATTCTTTACTTGGTCTCAGGAAATTGCCCTGGAGGAAACCAGGGTCAAATCCTATCTTTCCCCAGCTTTCAATCTAATTGTTTGGCCAGAACATGCAGTTTTTTCTTTTGTCTTGCTTTTTTTCACCAAGTCCCAGGTATAAATCTGTATTCCCCTCTGCTGGGAACTTGGCCATGTAGTCATAAACTACATACATACTACATACTGCACTCCAACATCTGAAAGAGATCACTGGGAACACTGGAGAGACTGGTATCAATTGTTTACCTTGATTTTGAGTAATCATCATGTCTGAGCATGTTTTAATTTGAAGTTTCTTAAGTATTCAGTGAAGGTGCTGCTGTGCACATGAGTTCAAGAATTGCAAAATGACACATATCATCTTAAGGCTCTAAGTGGCCACTGGAACAGTTGTCTTGTGAAATCAAGTATTTTTTGACAGCTAAGGGCTATTTTTTCCTTAATCAGTACTCAACACAAATTATGATCATGAGAAAGGTCAGACAATGAGCTGCTCTAGGCTGGAAGTACTGAGAGTAAAACTCCCATTTATTCTGTCTCAACATGAGTAGCTCATTATGATGTCTTTATCCTCACCATTTATCAACACAGTGGTTTCAAACCTTTGAAATTTGGTAACATTTGTCTAGAAAATGGACCATAAGTATGCAGGTTGTTGTAAAATATAAATAGGCCTGTGCAACGTTTTCTCAGTTGGAAAACTGACTCCCATCAAGCCTAGTGAGAATATACTGTCTTAGAACATTTAATCACAAAGATTAATGACTAGTGCTGTGTCATATAATCTTCTGAGAAAGTGGTACTTAATGTATAGCTATATATCATTATTTTTATACATAACAGAATTAGATGCAAAATTATCTCTTCTAAATATGTTTTGTAAAAATATTTCAAATATTTTTAGGGTATGTTCTAGGGAGTTAACAAGTTGACACACAAATCCAAAACCAGAGTTCAATACAGTTCTAGAGATCCTGTTCCATAATCCATCCATAATTCCCTAACCCCCTTTTTCTTTCTTGCCTCATAATAGCATAATTTGAAGTGATAAATGGAAAAACTGTACTGCACTAAATTGACCTTCCTAAAGAAATCCCAGTTTTTAGGAAGTGTATCTACAATTATCCCTCTCTTTATTCTTACCACGATGAAGTTTGGAGTCTAATCAGAATTGCATTCCTGCACTGCTGAATATTACACAAATCAAAATGCATGCATCAAAATTCCTCCCTTCTAATTTAGTCACATACAGTTCTTGCAGTATCCCACTGGTTGTGCCATCGAAAACAAAATAAAGGTACAAAGAATATGGATAATATAAAACATTGCACTCTCTCAGACAGATTTTCAAAATATTTGCACTTTTCACTCCAGCAACCTCTACTCTCAGAAGTCAAAAAAAAATTTACATGAGTGCAGCATTACACTTCAGAAGAAAACTGGGCAAAATACACTAAACTTGCCTGACCAGACAACCACATTATGATCTATTACACTAGAAAAAGATTTTGGTAACTAGATTGGCCCACCTGTTTTTACTTTTACTATACTATTTATAGACATTAATGTCTCAATAGGCATTGTCCATACCAAGTGCAACTCTGCCTTCAATCATACATGATAAATTAGAAATAAGGGTCTGTTGCACTAAGTGATAATGTTTATTGGACTGTACAGATGGAACACTGGTTTTGTTTTATTTACCCCTTTAACTGAAATTATCACATCAAATTACAGGCAAACTATTAAAGTAATGGACAAAGAAAGTTATGTATTTAATTATTTCCATATAATCAAATTACTACATGTTACATAAATACTAAAATCATCCATTCTTTTATGAAACTCAGTAGTGACATGTCTCTTTCCTAATATCAAGATGAGAGATGAAAAGGAATTGGTGTCATCAATTAAATGTGACTTTTTATTGACAGAAGAGCTATCAATTTTCAAACTATTCTGAGACTTCAGAGATAGTTTAAGCAGTATACTGTATTCTTGTTTTTCCTCATATTCCTTTACATTAAAGAAAACAAATCTTCTTAAAAATAAATGCCTTAAAAATCCAATGGTCTGAAACATAATGGACTGAGAGTGTCAGTTTTAAAGTCCTTCAAATTCACTGTGTTTTACCCTCACTAAGAAATTTGTAAGTATACGAAGCATCCAAGAAACATATTCAGTAGTTCCTTATGTTAGCAGAAAAAGTAAAGGAAAGGAAAGAAGGACTTGGATGTAAGTTTCATAGCCTATGTGTTTACAGTGAGGAACAAAGTATACATTTTAAATTTTATTTAAGTGCCTCCGATGGTCATCCAAAAAGATGTCAGCAGCAAAGAACAGTTTAAAACAATGCTGTTATGATATTAGCTAGGAAAAAAATATTGGGAAATGATGACTAATGCCAACATAACCAACTTCCTGTAAGGCACTATGAGCTCAAAGGAACTGTCATTAGCTACTGTAGTTTTCTGCTAATTGACTGCTGAGCACTGACCAGATTTTCATCTGGGTTTTCTTACAGGCATAAATGAATAATTCAGTGTAATTTAAACTTGAATCTGGCTCTTCGTTGTTTATAAAGAACTAAGTCATAAAGTGACACAAAGTGGTATTTTCTTTTCTAAATAATCATCACAAAATCCAACCATCTGATTGTTTCTTCATTGAATGCATAAAGCTGCACAATAGAAATGTCCGGAAAATAGATTCTTTACATGTGGGCACACCTATAAAATACCTATGCTCAGGTCCATTGAATCTCTTATTGTTTCCCATCATGAAAATAAATGATAACCAGAAGACTACTCAGTTAGCATTTGACTCAAACCATAAATATACAGAAAGACCCAATTCTGAAACCAGCCAAAATAATTTTAATAAAATTGTTGCACCAGCGAAACTTCAGTTTTTCCTGAAATTTATTCTACATATTTCATTAGCTGCTTTTTGTAAGATGATATAAAGCCACAGCCAAAAAATTAAGGAAGGAAATTGAGATATTGATCAGGAAACTATAGATGAAAATTTAAACTAGATGGAAAAAAATTTTAAGATTTACTTTAAGGTAAAATTCAACAAAAGTAGGAGAAGAGGTATTTCAGAAATAAATATTTCTAACTTTTGAGAAAAACAGTAAGGCAAAACATAGGATGTTTTATTGCTGAAGTATGGTGTCTTTTGTTAGTCTCACTAGCTGAGAATAAATGCAGATAAAGGACAGATATCCTGGAAATGTCCTCTGCTCCATTTCAGTAAGTGCAGTGTTTCAGCCCTTGACAAAGTAGCTAAACTATTTGGTTTGCAAGGTGTCTAAATGAAACAGACTAATCTACCTTCTATATCTTTTAGTTAATACCAACACTACTGCTTTTCCTCCAGTATTGAAAAACTGGTAAAATCCTCACATTGGCATCACAAAATACTGATGTCAGTGGTGCCTGACATTTCAGTCTCAGAAAAACTGGACCTGTGTCATCCACCTCCATACAGGTGACAGAAAGGAACTTATGGCACTCAGCTACATCAGCATGCACCTCTGCCTACACAACTTCAGAAGCAATTTTGCTACTTCATAGAGTTGTAGGGATTTGCAGACACATGAAGAGCCTTGATATTGCCATGGCTCCCTCTTCCAAGGCAAGTGAGTCTCAGCTGTGAGGCAGGAGATGCCAACGAGTCCACTCCTGTCTGTCCCCTATAGAGCTACCGTGACCAACAATTAGTTACTCCAACTAGATGTGGAAGAAATCTGCCCTCCAAAAGTGAGATCTGTTTTCTCCAGAGTAACACACGCAGCAGAACGAAGCCCAATATGCTATAAAGGCTGTAAACCAATTTATTATTTACAAATTCTTAGAAAATAAGCAAGGCATTTCAGATGACTGTGTGAGGATCAGAAGTACACTCCAGCCAATGCCAGTTCCTGAGCTACAGCCTTCAGCCCAAAGAAAAAATGAAAAAATAAGAGAACAAGCATTTAAAGGCATTTCATCAGTAGTGAATATAGCAGATTTTCACATCAGAAACTATATTTCCTTATTACATATGAGTAGCAAAAATATGTCTGTTAACAGAGTGGAGAAGCAGCCAGCTTTCCCACTATGCACTTTAAATAATGCAGATATTTTGGAAACTGTATTCTTCACAGGCTGTCATAGCTACAGAGAAATAGAACAAATTCATCTGTTAAAAATTACTCTTCTTTGTGTGAACGGTGTCAATATCCTAATAATAGATAGTATGTACACATGTGGGTGTGCATACAATGCCTATTGAGACATTAATGTCTATAAATAATATAATAAAGGTAAAAACAGGTGGGCCAATCTAATTACCAAAATCTTTTTCTAGTGTAATAGATCATAATGTGGTTGTGTATGCCATAATGTGTATGTGTATGCCTTTCATATATTACATATACAACAAAAATATTAATATAAATTTATTTTTTAAAAGTCATTCTATCATTACCAAAAATTAATCTGTAGAATGGAACATGAGCAACAGATGTCTAATTATTAAAATTTTGTATTCAATGAATTCTCATCATGTTATATTGTGTCTGGGAGCTTCCACAACCAAAAGGTGTTTTTTTCACCTAAGAAACTCCTTTGTAAAATTTCCTGGAAGATTCACTAAGAATATTTATTCTGAAAATATTCTTTCCACAGTAAAGACTGAAGTTCCATTTATATAATAAAATACATCAAAGTTAATTATAGTCTTCCCAATGACAACCTGGGGAATGTAATGTTTTTTTCAGCATGAATGAAAATTTTGATAACTGCCATCCACTGTGGAGTGACAATCACAAGCCTCCAGCAATGAGACAGGAGGATAACTTATTGTTTGCTGTTGTCTCAAAGGCTGTAATGATTCTTATCTAAACAACAAAATGAAGAGAAAAGCTAATCCCAATTATATGAAACAACTTCACAAACATTGTTACTTGATTCTAACTGAGAAGCCAGACATCCAGGTCAAGACATATTAGCCCAATTAACCATGCTTAAGATATATCGAACGATGCAACCGTTCAGGAAGAGAAGCTACAAATCAGTGTTGGGTCTATTTTACATTAGAACTACAGAGCTTTATCCATCTAGAGTACAGTCTTTAGTAATTTTATAAAACAGAAGCTAAGGGCACAATACGCTCTTTTTTTAGATACATTTAAGTTCCTTCATTCCAATCTTTTGTATCCAGGCACTTTAAGATTTAAGGTTGGCTTAATACCTAATAATAATAATAACTCTTGAAGAGATGGAAGATAATATTGTCAAGCAAAGTTTAGTTTGAGTAACAGCAATCTTATGCAATAGTTAATGCTTTCAATACTAGTTTTTTTCAGGATCACTTTTACCTGTAAAACTGAAATTAAATTCCCTGTGTACTACTAAGATCAAAAATATAGTAACACATGATTATTATACATATTTTGTACCCTGTTCATAAAGGTACAGTATTTAACTGACAGTCAGTGCAGTCTTCCCCAAGATGTGCTCAAAGAACACTGAATATCACAAATTTCTTACAATGAATAATTTACACCATGATGTTTTGACAATGCAAGAGTAGCATTCTCCAAACTTTATTTTACTGGAACTAGCCTGAAGCTGTGGGGCAGAAGCAAGACTTGCCTGATTGCAGTGTTGCTCTCCTGTGTTTTGCAGAGCAGAATAGATGCCTGCAACTTTGGTTGAAGGACACCACGGATATTCTCTTAACTGCCAGGGTAGGAGGCCAAAGTACTAGATGGGAACTCTCTGGCAAGAGGTGGTGATGTTCAGAAAGTATTTAAGAGTTGTCTACAGGATTTCTAGCGGGTTGGTGCTGTGGGAGGCAAAGCAATAAGATGCTTGAGCAGAGTCAGTTTTGGGGGGAAATTGCTGAGGTGGGTGGATCTTTGCTCCTTCTAGTGTATCATGCTAATCCTTCTCAGGAGAGAGCAAAGCAGAAGACACCTGGTATTACTGGTGAAGTGCACAGAAGATTATTTACTAAAGGAAGGAATTTCAAAGAAGGAATTTCAAAAGAAGAGCTGGGGCAATTCATTACATTCTCTCCATTGCTTTTGCACTCTCTCAAATGTAACTGAACACATATTTTTGTGACTGGATGACTGGGTGACCAGTTCTTTACAAAGCAAGACATAGTTGCAATTTGTTTTCTCCTTTCTTTGAAGCCGAGCCCACAACTCTTCAGTCTTAAGGACTGACAGGCCAAACCCTGTCTTCGCACTCTTTCTGAGGCAGATTACTGATATAGGCAATGTATAAGGCCATATATTTACAGCAATATATAATGCCATATAATTCAGAAAGACAGAAAGACAAAATCCAATAATGGGAGTAACAAAGTTCAACACAAGTCTTCAAAGTCAAATTTGGCCAAAACCAAAGCCCATGAAGTACTGAGAGCAAATCCTATAAATTTAAATAGAAAATATCATATACATAAAAGACATCTCAGAGTTAATGGATCAATTACATGCTCCAAATATACAATAAGTTATAGTCAATATAAATTACTATATTACAGTTTAGAAAGAAATTATGTTAGATGTGCGAGAAAATACAATTCCTCAAAATAAAGGCAAGCCAAACTAACAATAATCTAGTAAAAAATAGTCTTTTTGTTTTACGGATTTTAAAGTGTCTTCACAATTATCTAGGAAACACCTAGATTTACAAGGAAAAGGCCATTTTTCATAGGTGTACAAAACCCCCTGCAAATAGTTTCAGTATTGTTGCCAAGAAATTATCAAATTGCAAAGGGAATTTTTTTGAGTTAAGGACATAAAATATGGAAGATTGAATATTGTAATTCTAGGTTAATCTCTTTCTGAGCTGTAAAAATGGTTACTAGTTCTCTTAGGTGTATGCAGAAAAATAAAGCTTACATACTAACTTTAAGCATTTCAATTTAATTCCCAAAACTCAATTACAACCAAAACTCTTCAGCATGAAAGCTCGATTTAAATATCTCTATAATCAGTTCTTATTACTTCCGACTGATCTAATTTCAAATTATTTTTTGCAGCTGTTAACACTCATCAGAGGTGTCCTCTTACTTAATTCTCTGTTGGAACTTAGAAGCTGCTTACCATGCTACACTGCAGTCAGTACAATTATTTTAATTTATCTGCTGCTCTACACTATAATATTGTTAATGAATAAAGACTATTCTTACAACAGTAATTCATGAACCTTCAGTAGATTAAAGTATTCTGTAAGCAGCTTTCAAAATTGGCTTTTATGACTGTGTCATGCAAGATCTGTTTTGTCTCACAGAAGATAATTGAATAATAGCTGTATTTTTTTTGACCTTTTGAAGAAGCAAGACAGCTTGGACTGTCAACCCAACTCTGTAACGCTCATCAAACCATCCTTTTTAATAAACATATTGTTATTTTTCTTCCAGCTATACTTACTCCAATGCATCTTACTTTGCTCACATTTTATTTGTTTCTAGGCTCAGAGGATCAGCTTTGTTAGTGGGATTACATCAGGGAATTCAGTCAAGCCACTGCAGGCATGAATCTGATCTACTGGCAAACAATAGCAGTTTTCTATTTAATTTTCTCTAAGTCATTTTCTGAAGCTTTGAAACCCTACACAGTGTAGGCGAAGGAGCTTGGTCCTAGAGCAACTAGAGGTCTTACCCTTTCTCTCTAGTATTAATGGACATTTATATCTATTCCAGACAACTTGGTTTTAAAGATCAAGAAAGCTGAGAACAACAACTGATACCCTTTTGGGCCACATTTTATTATCTTTACTCTAGCTGGCGTGGGCTGCAGGAAGAAGCACCCATCTTACCATCGCTGTTGACACAGACGACAGCAGGAACCTGTGTACCAGGGCCACATGGCTTCTCATTGTCAGGAATGCATTCCTCCAGCCCTGTGATTCTCCAGTCATAGCAAGAGGGCTCTTCACATGGGATGGCTTCCAAAAGGTGAGGGCAATTTCCTGTTCCTCCTGTAGGCTCATTGGTGATGCGACGTTTCCTTAGTTTAAAGCCTGAAATACCCATGAAAATAACAATTTAAAATGTGAAGTGAAGCACTTTTTATCTGCCTACACCTGAGTGAACAGTTCTGTTTCTCCTCTCTGTAAAACATACCACAGACGCTCAGCAGAACAATGCATTTTAGATAATTGGGTAGGAGAACTCAATAAAGAAGGAATAGAGACAAAATTTTACAAGTTTCAATGTTTTGAGACTCTTCAGGAGGCTTTGCCTTAAACCCCTGTTTATCATAGTCATGCATACTCCAGGAAGGAGACAGGATCATTTCCTGAGCACCACTCTTGCAAGATCCATCTCATTTTATAATTTTGACTACATTACTGGGTTACCATTTCTCAAATAAGTTGTTTGCTTTCTTCTCAGGTATGTTCCAACAGAAATGGATTATCAAGTGAAATCAACTTACAAACATTCATTCCCCCTCCAACCCTCTAAAATAAAATAGAAGAATAAAAAGACAACTTATCAGAAAAAGCATGAAAATGAACTCAAGTCCTGTGAATACATTTTCAGTAATAAACATCACAATATTCCCTTGCAAGCATCTAAAATTTTCTTTAAGACTACCTAAACTCATTTTGGAATGGACGAACTGATGGGCATTTATGCACTGTGTCATCTACCAGGTCAATGCCAGCAACCAAAAGCAACACACTCTCTCCTTTCAAGATGGCTCATTGAAAAAAAACAGACTACATACAGTCAGGAAAACATAACCAAACTAAATGGACTCAAGAAATGGTTTCTCTTTTCACATCTTTTCACAGTCTCTTTTGTTTTATATCAGTATTCAGGCAAGTTAGTAATATACAGATATTTTAAATGAAATACTACACATAATATACTCTGTCGTTTCTACCAAGACACCAACTAAACAGGAGTTTTCAAATACACATGTGCAAGAACTGATTCTTTGAAGATATGCCTCTTAATTCAAGTATAGTAAGTATTTACTTTAAAAACACTTTTCCATTTATCTTCAGTTGCTGTTTGTTTTCCTTTTTTCTAAATTGAAGAGTTGAGCCAAATTATGTGCAAAGGTTTAGTAACCTGACACAAAAGGCTGATACAATTTCAAAAATAAAGAACTCCAATATCCACAGCAGTAAAGGATGCAAATGATCTGGAAATATGTAGACAGACATGCTGCCAAAAGTGGGAGTACCCACACAATTTTCACATCATTCTTTCAGAAGAACTGTCAATGCAATTATAAAATAAAATGTAAAAATTTCCAGATAAGAAGAAAACATTGGCAGTCGAGAAAAGATCCCTGCTCATGTGTGCAGGAATAAAGGCTTGCACAAAGTACATCCTAATGCATTTCTATTAGACAGATGTCCAAATCGGTCTCACAAACCTAAACTTTACTCCGAAAATGTAGCAAATCTTTCAGTGATGGAACAGCAACAGAAATAACAGACTACTTGACAGCTGTACTCAGATGAGATTTAATCTGATAGATTTGCACACTGAACTGCTTTTTCTTTCTTGAACTGATCAAGGTTGAGTCAGAGTTCCACAAAACAGTTTTGTAAAACTTACATTACTGCTGCCCAGACGGAAGTGTAACTAACAGCATGCCAGAAATATCCAGCTAAGCAAACATAGTAATCACAGCTGCTCCTTCCAGTGGACATATGTGGCTGCCCTTTCTTATGACTGTTTTCAATCAAGAAACCAAGTGTGTATTCCCAATTTTATCAGATAATCATTTTGTAGCAATGACTAGGCCAGTTTTTCTCATTTACAGCCAGAAGCCCACAGACTTCCAACATGAGGTCCCTGTCACTGCATTCTTGCTTTCCTATTTTGATATCAGGTTACTACAATCTGTTCTGCATGGCAATAAGTTGTAAAACATGCTGAAATTGAAACCAGCACATATGTCATAAGTAAAACAGCATCATGTATCAACAGAGAACAGTGCCATCTCTTTGCCAGATCATGATTTATGGTCTAATGGTGAATTCTTAAGCTATTACTGAACTGTAAAACTTTGATTGCCTTGTACACTACATACCTCAAAGGAGGCTTCTGTTCTCCTTTTGAAACACTGCCAAAATTGTGATTTGAACTCACAAAATGTATCCCTTCCAGTCTGAGAGCAAGGTTTGAAACTGGAATTGACCTGTAGAAATCCAAACTGATCTTGAGAGCCTAGTAAACAAGCTACATTTATGCTACCTTTGGTGTAACAGTGATGTCAAATGTAGTCCTAATTCAATGACTTTATTTTGATGCCCAGAGACACTTCTTGGTACAAAATTTGGTGTGCTTGCATAACCTAGTGACTTAGGAATAGCAAATCTCACCATTAAAAGGCTCTGCTGAATTGTTACATACCCTTCTTGGCCTGAGGGTCATCACAGCTTTCATAGGTGCATGGTCCCCAGGCTGACCATGCCGAGGTCTCGCACTCCGTAGGACAGGGAACGTGGCACAGCTGGGAGGTGCTGGGAAGAGGTCCTGTACACAGTTTACGGTCTACTGGTCTTGAAGCTGTCAAAACAAAGTTAAAATATTTCTCATATGTCACTGGTCATCATCCTCTGCTCTAAGTGGACAGAACTATCCTTCAGTCAGAAAGGCTGCTACCTCATCATTTTAATCAGATGACATGATGGAAAAATGCCTGCCTTGAAAAAAATTGAATGGAAGACAGTTTACTCTTTGCATGAACAGTCAAATCCCATTGTGTGGAGATGGGAAGACGGTAGATATTGAAGCATCCCCTCAGACCCAGTCCCTTCCTTTGAGGGATAAATTATACCACCACAACAATTGTTCACTTTGCATTCTACATAAATTTGTGTCCTGTTACCTCATTACTTCTTCTCTTAAGAAACTGAAAAAAAAGCTGCATAAACCCCTTTACACTTGTATATGTAAGCCATATGATACTATAACTTCAAAGGCCTGGTTAATTAATATTTAAAAGATTATTTTTAAGCTTTAACGTGAAACACAGCTAAAATTTTGGCAAAAACTTTTTTCTTTTACTCTAAAGACCATCAAGTGCACACTCAGCAGTAAGATTTGTGCAGCAGCAACTTTAGTTCAAGAAAGGCTTTGTTTCAGATATATACATGGTTTGCATTTGCTATATATATATATGTCTATAAATATGTATACATCATGTATATATGTAGTTGTAAAAACTGCACAGGACAATTTATATTTTTTAAAGTGCTATTAATCTATAGAGACACATGTGAAGGCAGAGTCTTCTGTTCTTTAAAGATCAATAACCTGGGCCAAAATCACCCTTCTCCTTCCGTACTTCATTCTTTTCATTTTCCAGGTAATACAGGTAACAGGACAATTCTATAAGGTGCCAGAGTAAGGCACAGAACTCAAACTGAAAATGTACCATTTCATTGAAAGCAAGATTTTAATTCTCTTTCACAATAAAGGACTTGACAAAATATCACAGTAAGCAGAGAATATCTGCTAGAAGTCTGCCACATTATTTCACTTTGTTTGATTGAGGAAACATAAAATTCCTTAACTTAAAACACTCTCCCTCTATTCAGTGGTTTGTTTTTCTTTCCTGTGGGAAGTTACATCATTAATTTTGCCACCACTTTTGATGGAAAGACTCTCAGATTAAATAGATACAGTATATGACAAAATATCTGTCTGAAAGATGAGATCAATAACCACTTATGGAATGTGAAAGTAAACACCAGGCTGTTAAAATACAGTCAATCTTCCAGACAGGCGTGTATGTCTTTCCATTCAGATTTTCTAAGCAGCTGATCTATACAGTTTTGGAAAAAGCATCCAATTCTAACTTTTTTAAGGGGAAAATGGAATGAAAAATCCTCACCCTATTCTGGTTTTCAACGTTGCCTCCTTTGGCACATTTTTACACTGTGTTGCATAATGAAGGCATGAAGGTGGCAGATAGTAATTTAATATTACTGTCTCTACCTTACCAATATCTTAAAACAAAATAATATAAAGCCTAATATTCCAACTTTTGCATAATGGTTTGTTGAAAATAAATGTTATGACATATCATTGAATTTCACAGCAATTTTGACATTGCACAACTAACATGCATGATACTCAACATAATATGCATATTTGGTGTAGAAAATGGATATAAGTAAACATAGTTTGCCTGTTGAATTTGTTTTGAATGGTTTCTAATAAAAAAAGGAAAACAGTAAGTAACTGCTATCCACACATTTGTAACCTTTATTTAACTAGGGAATTGTCCAAGTGAGACAGCTGAAATTAAGAGCCAATCATACCCCTGAGACAGTCTTGCTTCAGGGAGTAGAGAAAGTGCTCTGAGGAATTCCATGCTTCATCTCTAGCCTTCACCATGATAAAAAACTTACCATCACTATACTTCAGGGAATTTTACTCAGAAAAATAACAAAGATCTTTCATCAGGAAGCTTTTAACAGTAGCAGTTTTTTCATATCACAGGTGACAACAAATCTTTAAATATGCCAAAATGCTTTCCAAATTCTGTGTTTAGACACTAAGTGATGTACAAATGCTACCTCTTATATTTTGCTTTTACAACAAAATAATTCAACCATAGGACAGAAAAATTCTATTTCAGGTTATTAAAAATGTTTTCATCATTGAGCAGTTAGGATGAATTTTATTCAGGATTGCTCAAAATTCTTTTCCTGAGATGACAGTAAAAGAAGAAAACAGCTTTGCCTGGCCATCTTATGACCATCTTGTACCCATGAATTTAAATTAATTTCTTTCAGCATCACAAAAGCATGATTGAGCACAGGCTTTGATGCTTATTGTTTAGCAAAGACACTCTGGCATAAGACAATAATGGATGCATATTTTACATTTAAAACCTTGTCTTATATCTGTCCTTTCATACTTTCTTGTGGCAGCAATAACAATTGTTCTTTATTCCTTGGAAATAATGCTGAATGCCAATTAGACTGTGTGTAATATTACAAGATCTATGTGAAATTTGACCAAATTTTGGGCCAAAATTAGAAAGAAAAGTTAATGCATTTTGATAATCTCTCTTTCTCCTTCAGTCTAACTAATGAATTAGATTCAATTTTCAAGAAATTTCAGGTTTGAGGCTAGTAACCTAAAAATAAACTAAGATTTAATTATCCATTCCTCAAATAATCTTCTATATTAGGAAATTTTAGCTGAATATATTTTATATCCTTAGAAAATACCTCCTTGAATTACTGCATTTTAAAAACAACTGAAAAGAAAAAGAACAGTTCTGCTTTTATGAATTTGCTACACTTATCAAGACATCAAACTCTCAATCTTTCTCTAAAGACCCTCAAGAGACTAGTGCCCAGTAATGACAGGCTGGCAAAGAGACCGAATTTGTATGTGACTGTATCAGTATAAGCAGACACAATTTCATATTTCTCTTTCTGGTCATTTGCCACACTGTTTTCATAGCAAAAAACACAAACAAATTTATCCAACTACTCTCACTCAAAAATCCCAAGAAAAACCCAAGCCTAAAACACATTATGATCACCAAGTAAATAACATTTTCTTCACATTTTCTATAATGCTGCATTCTCTCATCAAAAAACATTAGATAATTCAGAACCTTGTGCTCTGAGAAAGGGCACAGTTCCATGCATGTAAGCAGTTCTCCTGTGTTTAATAAGGCAACAAATATGTATTTGTAGATGTAGAATAAATTTATGCCCATAAAGGAACTTTCCTCCTCTTTATTCTACATCAAGGGTTTTAAAGGTACTCGGAATAAGATGAAACAGTCCACCTCATATAGTAAGAGAAACCTCATGACTAAACCAGTTAAGTAGGTGAACAGAGATGAAACAATTCAAGTCAGTGGCAAGTAAATGGCAGTATGACTGTGGCTTCCAGGAAACTTGATTGTCACTGCTGAGCTACTACAAACAGTGCTCCTTCTTCTACTGACCGGAATAGTGTGAGGGATTCTGGTTCAGCTCAGTATTAGACTTTCAAATTCTTACCAGAGGCCTAACTTGGTGTTTTAAATCTACAGAAAGGACTGGAAACAGCAGCTGTGATGAAAACTGAAATATAATTCCCGATGCTCAGAAGTGAGAAGAAAAGAAGTCACTAGCTAAAACTCCTGCTCAGGAGTGGAGCAAGCAACTGTTCCAGTATCCCAGCTGGCTCATGAGCTTCCTTAGTTTGAATTTTGTCCTGTCACTTTCAAACTGATCTGAAATTTCCTGAGAAGGCTCAAATATATTTAACTATTTCAGAGCTACATAAACATGTTAAGTGTATACAAATAGCAAAAAAGGTCTCCCAAAAGGGCATTGCCTCCTTTGCATGCTCTTAATCAAAATGATCAGGTTGGAGGCTTTAATTTACCTACCTGTTATTTCAAAAGTGATTGATAGCAGAGGTGCAGCACTAGCCTTCGACTTGCTCTGTGACTGACTTTCTGAAATAATAGGGAAACGCCACCATGAGTATATGAGAAGGGAGGTCTTTAAAGCAGCCTTACCAAGACAGCATTTGCTACAACCAACAGTAAACTACACTGAGATGAAGGCGTTTCCCCACAGCATAATCTGGTGGGTGTATGCCCTGGCTTTTTCCCATCCTCAAATTATTCATCGTTTTCTATTCTGTGAGGGGAGAGAGAGGGAGGATGAGCAGAGCAGCACCTCTTCTGAAAATCTGTCCCCTAATGTGGAAACAGCCCAGAGCTCCTTTTTAAACCAAGAACCACTTCACCCCCAGTTTGAGCTCTTGAAAAACTGATCTCATGTTTATGCATCCAAAGACTAGTTACATTTTAATCAGCTTTCAGGAGCCTGCAGAGATTACCTCCTGATGGGCTCCATGTAGTCCTGTCACAGTCTGATAAGGGTAAATTTCACACACGCCTAATCTGGCGAGACTTCACAGCCTACCAAAATCCTAATCATCATTCTGAACAGTAAGCTGCCACTGGTTTTACTGTTACCTCTCTTTAGCTGGGAGGTTTTCTAATTCACACTATGGCAGAGGCATCTAAACTTTGTTCAGCAGAGGCGATTTACTAAAAGCCCTTGGGCAGGGCTGATTTGCATAAAACAAAGAGGCTTGAAAGCTTCTTCTTTAATAAATACAGATGTGGGGCTGCAGAGCTCACAAGTCACACCCTACTGATCTGAGCAGTCACGCTGGAATGGATGTTGGCATTAACATTCCCCACAAACTCTACCTCTACGGCAAGTTTGAGAGTACCTTTAAACCACAGCAGGAACCTCACTAGTCTGTTGTTTGGCCAGCCCTGGACAAAATGTGGTTTTACATAGCATTTGCATATTGATGTTGTTTTTCCTGAAGTATATGGCTGTTGTTTTTCCTGAAGTATATCGCTGTAATGTGTGTTTACATGAAATGGGTAGAGGATAAAATTTAATTTAAAAGTTAAATGTATTTAGCTTAATTCACTGACTTCTGAATCTATATTTCTGTATAACTATAGAGAAATAGATGTAATGTAAGCTACTCAAGTGTTGCTCTAAAGCATGTATACAACAAAATGAATTAAAGATTTTGTGTTCTAAACTATTCTCTCTTTTCTTAAGAAGCTGTGCAGGCTTTAACAGTGACAAGGAAAAATCTCTTCTCTCTTTCAGTTAGGTAAATAAAGCCATGAAATTATATTGGCTTGAAGTACTGAAAGCTACTTAAAAACTTGACCAAATCAAGGAAAAATATAAATTCCCTGCAAATTAAATCTAATCATATTTTTACATTTTTCTATATTGAGCTTACATGCCAGAATTTACATATTTCATCTGCACGTCAAACAGCACAAGTTCAACACCCAGATGAAGGACACACAAGAAATTTACAGCAGATAAAAAAAAACAATCTAGGACTTCAGACGCACCTTTTCATGTTCTTTCTTATGGAAAGGTATCCTGCACAGTATTTTTCAGTAGACACTAAGAAACAGTAATTTGTAGGATTTTGTATTTGGAACCTATATTTGCAGCATAGAGACTGAAATCTCTGCTACAGCAATTAAGCATTTTCCTCTGAATTAAAAAATAGCAGTAAGTCACAAGGTAAAGGAAGCCCTCATGACAGAAGGCAATGAAAGCTGTGAAAGAGCTCTGGAATGCTGACATGCTCTGATTTCACACCCATTTAATCACAACTGAATCAAGTTTACCTTCTTTATCCTTGAGGGTGTTTAGGTAGGAGAGGAGATTTTCGTTAGCCTGCACACAGTACACCTCCCTGGTTTGAACTCCACCTCCGCACAGCGCTGTCTGGTTTCCTCGCCTCTTGTCCTGCTGGCTAAGGAGAGGATCCACGCGGCATTCTGTCCACTCCGTGGTGCGCCAGCCGTACCTGCATCACATTTGGTTAATTTAGAAATCATGAAGCCGTTCTACACAGTATTCAATTATACAAGCTGAAACGCCTCAGTAACCTCATCAATTTCATAAAAGGCCTGAGCACTGCAATTTCTTGCACACAAAGGTGCATTAAACCTCGCATTTTTTGTGTATGGAAACTTTTTTGTATTATTTAACTTTTTAAATCATTAATCTTTAGGAGGTTCTTTTCCATTCCTGAAACATACCACATATATAAATATTTTATTTGAGGGGAGAAAAACTTAATATAGAGAGACATATAGTACATGTTCAGATAGCTTTCAAGACTGTGACTCTCAGCATTTGTTTAGACAATTTATATAAACAAAATCCAAAATATGAAAGATATGTGAATGCTGGGAAACATAAAAGCTAGAAAATGAGGGGAAAACCTCACAACTGCCCCTCCCCCCAAATAACCCAAAAGCCTATTGTTAACTTTGAAACAAAAGTTCCTTCTGGATATCAAGGTGAAACTATGACTATATTTTTTATCATGACTTCAGGAAAACTTTTCAGTAAGTTCTCTTTTTCACAGTTAAAAGGAAGATCATTCTGCAGTACTGAAGCATCCCAGCTGGGTACTGATGAATGATGAGAAGCTGGAAGCTTCCTAATCAGTGAACACACAGCCAAGATCTTTGACTCACAGTTAAAACCCAGTTGGGATTATGAACTGCAAGAAATGCCACAGAATTCCCTACCTAACAAGTACTTTAAGGCTAAATACAGCAAAGTGCTTCCTAATGCAGCTGGAGATAAAGAAAGGTGATATTTCAACCCTTAAATGAAAAATATATACCACAGTCAAAGATGCTTAACATACAGTGACATTTATCCAGACCCTATTCTTAATTTGATAAAGAAAAAACACAATTGGGACTAAAATATTAATTTTTATTAGATAAAGATTATAGCAATCTCTTGAATCATAAAGTGCTCGCTGTCATTTCTCGTAAGCTTTATTTGCTGTCACTGTTAGTCTCTCCCACTTCCCATCTAGGGCCTTTGTTGCTATGAGTACAAGTCTCACTAAAATAGTCTGTTAGCTAACCAGATGTTTATCACCCCTTTCCTGTGTTCAACATTTGGTCCAAAAACAAACAATAAATTCAGAAAACAATGATTCTGGTATAAATGTTATGTAGGGAAAAGATCACTGACAAATTAATACAATTAATTTATTTTCATCTTGCCTGAATCTGTGTATGTGCAAATATTGTCTTTTAAAAACAGAAATGAATTAAAAGAAAATATACTTATTATTATTGCTGTATTTAGAGAAGGAACTGATTACACTATGATGGAAACCATTTGCAGACTTTGGCCTTTCAAGAACACTGAATGAACAAAGATAAAGACAAAAGGTAAAGTCCTACCTATTATTTCTTTAATAATAGTTTGGTTGATATTCCATTACCAGCCTTGTACGCTTGATTGAAATTGTTCATTTTAGTAGTGGAGAACTGAAATGAACCAACTTACGTAATGCAGGGTGCTACGCCGTCTCCTTGAGAAACACACTGCTCTGCTTCTTCTAATTGCGGGCATTCGCTCTCACTGCCAACAGGGAGCTGCTTAATGGTCCGTGATCTGGTCCGGTTCCCTTTAGGGGTTGTCATGTCAAAGCAGGTTTTGGAGCAGGGGGTCCATTCTGACCACTCTGACACCTGGCACTCCTTTGTGATCACACAGGACTGAAATGTGATGGGCAGCTTCTCCTGATTGCAGAAGCTGTAATGAGATAGCGTTACAGTTTTTAGCACACACATCCACAGACAGTCATGAATTCCTACAGCAAAAGCAATGTCAATGGTTACATGAAAGTCAGTAAATATTTTTAAAACTGTTAAGTTTTACTCCACATTTATTTGATCCCAGAAAGTCAGCCAAAGGGTTTCTGACAAAAGCGACTTAAACCAGACAAATAACAGATAATAAATTACCGGTATTGCCATATCTGTGAATAAAATTAAAATCTAAGTATTCCTACAAGTACAGAAGTACAACAGAGGAAATACATACATTTTTCACTTCTTATCTTTTATTTTTACTCTTTTTTCCTTTTGTAACTATGTTCCAAGTAAGAGACAATTCAAAACTGAGATGACTAAAGGTGTTTTTGCAGATAAAAAAAATACTCAGTCTCATCTTGTCCTAATTTCCAGACTACAAATGGTTTAAAAACACAATGGCAAACATACTGAATGCTTGGTCACTAATAATTTACTTTGTTAATTGTTGGTATATTGCCATAGTGATGTCTCATGGTCCAAACAGGGAATTATCTCTAATCTAAAGTATTGTCTTCCCTGCTACCCATAGTATTTATTCCTGTTTCTTTTGAAGGCCATCACTTAACTTCCATTTTCTATCTGTTTGCCCCATTCACGTATCACATAGGTTGTCAGCAAGATTTTCTCCCTCTATATCACTCTTCATTTTAAATTTTATATTCTAAGTGAAAACTAACATGTGCCTGCTGCTCTCTATGAGGAGAGCTGTGGACACACTAACATTTTTATTTTAAAGTTTGATTCAAAATAGAAAAATGAGAAATAGAGAAGGTAAACTACAGTTAAATAAAACATAACTTTATCTCCTTAATTACAATTACAACATAGATTTCTTTTTTAATCAAGTCTGGGTTGGAATAAAAATCTGGCCTCTGAAGCAGTTAAATAGACAGAAAAAAAGTTTACTGGTACTGCAAGTCGCACAATGAAATGCTCTGTTCAATACCAGGCCTAGAAACTATACTACAAAGACTTGGTTTTTTTCCTTTTAAAAGAATAAAAAATAATACAGAAAAATTAATATTTACAAGTATTTCACTGCTACACAAAATTTGGCCCTACCCATATATCCAACATAATTTTGAACCTCTATTTACAAAATTTTGTAATAGAGCTAGGGGTACTTGATGAAACTGAGAGATTTAAAAACACAATAAATGAAAGAGTTATATGCACAAGAAACAGACCAATTCTACATCTTGCTAGCAGAAGATTCTGATTATGGAGACACTGTCAGCACATCCAAAAAGAGGTTGACAGATCTGTGAGCCATCATCCCTAACACATTTACTTTGGATATTGGAGAAATACAAAATGAATGGACTGCAAAAGACAGTCACGTGTCATATTTTTAGTCTTTAAATTGCATCTCCCTCTGCCATTGGAGACAATAAGGCGGAGACGCTGCTTGGCTTGACAGACCATAGGGGATTACTTAGAAGTTTTCTAATGTTCTTATTATGTCACTGGTAGTGGTGATGGGGAGCCCTAACACATGATAGTCATCTTTCATTCTTCGTTAGGACAGAAACTACATCCTGTTTGTGGAGAAAGGTAATTTTTGAGAAAATTGTTTTTTTAATAATGGGCTTTTTCACCCACGTGTAGCCCCATCTGGCATAAGACTACGGTACTTCAAAACCAATAAATCAGTTTCTGTACCTTTGACAAAACATATAGACCCATTGATCCCTCAAAGACACATCTTAATGACTGGAGAAAAGATACATTCCTTATGGTTTCTAACATGGGCAGTATTTGCAAATTGTTTTGTAGAACAGATGAAGTATCCTCCCGTTCCAAGCTCCCATCCAATGTGACACCTCTGCAGGCAGAGCAAACCAACCTCTTCACACTCACTGTGCTGGGGCTGAGTTTAATTATAAATGCACATTGCCAGGGAACATGCACAAAATTGCCACCACAAAGTAACTCTGGTGAGGATGGAAGAGGGTAACTAATGATGTGTAAGAGTTCCTGGGCTTTGCATCATTTCAAAACTTATTTGGGAGAAGTGTTAGATGAGAAAGGCTAATGCTTGTTACTAATTATTTCCATATGTGGTCATGAGGAAGACCCAAACAGAATTGTACCATGTTACTAACTTCATTGTTTATCTATGATCCTTAACAAAAATAAAACAATAGATTTAAAGGATGTCTCACTTCAAATACTTACTTGTAAAATAAAATAAACTAAAATTAAATATAAAACAAGGATGTTCTTAAGCTCTTGTAACCTGAGCATAAATATTATTAGGGAGACAAGCAAGAGGTAAAGTAAGCTATATTTATTTCCTTATTTGCTTATTAAAATCATGAACCCCTTGCAGTACTACATAAACACCCACAAGAAACTGATACTGTAAGTCACCACTACACAACCTCTTTTCTCTTATGCATACTGTCATATTACTTTGTGAGAGAGCAGAGATAACTACAGTTAGAAAAAGAAGAGTTTCATAACCAAATTTGCTTTTTGCTGTTTGCTTTTTTAACACTTGGTTTTCTTTGAGCAAGTTAGAGAAGCAGTGAGAGCTAACTGGAAATTGCCACTATCAAGAGTTTTCCTTCATAGTGCAGGCAGCAGAAGAATATGTGTTATACTCTATACTCTTAATTACTTCCAAGTAAGGAAGGGAAAAATCACATACTTCAAACTTTATTTTACCAGAAGTAGACTGATTCTAAATCAAAACCCAGCAATGTGCTTGCTAAACAAAATAGTTTCTTCTGTGTCTGGTACCTAATGCTATAGATTTGATCTCCACAAATAACTGAAAGCAAAGCTTACTTTTAAGTAAAGCTCTCTGCATTTTTTGGTGGATTTATGTGTCTTGTTTAGCCATGCAGACTGGGGGTAGATGTTCTCACAGGATAAAAAGCAAATGGGCAAGTAACATAATAGAAAATAAAAATAGACAATTAACATTCATTTCTTGATACCGCCCAACTCACTAGAAGTTTTTCACCAAACATCTTCATGCCCTTGATTAATGTCTAAGTAGACAATATATGCAAATTTAACCATTCAAGAAGCACAGGAAGGACACAAATAAGTCCCCACTATCAACCCACATAGTTGTGTCCAGACAATTGCTTGGAAAGCTCAAAGAAAAGCACGAGTTACATAAAAATGCTGTTAAAAGTCAACAGAGCAGACTGGATACAAGAAGCAACAGCATAGGGGTAACAAACAAAGTCTGCAGCATCTTGCTTTCAATCCAGTGAATATATTCAAGGACAATGCCCCAAGATTTTTGGCAGGGAAGAACGAATTATACAAATTGAACTAAGGCTGTGGTTTGAGAAAGTACTATTTCAGACAACAGCTAGATGTAGTGGGGAAATGAATTTTAAAGTATAAAAGCACTTAAATGACACAATGGAAAGAGAAAGCAATCCCAAATGAAATAAAATATCACAGGGGATGAATGGTCCCTGTTGCTATTAAGTCAACAATAAACCTATTCCTGACCTCTAAGACACAGATTAGACAAAAGAAGTAAAGAAAAAGGCTGGTTCAAAGAACAACCTACAGAACATAATTACTGCTCAACCTCTTCTGAAGACATGTGGTCAAGAATTCGTATCTACTCACGTTCCACAGCCTTGTTTGTGCTTCTACAGCAATAAATAAAAACTAACTACCACTTAAGAATTAAAGATAGGAAGGTTATGCCTAGGGATTTTGAAGTAATTTATGGGATAATTAAGGCTAAAGACATGGGGAGAACAAAGGTTGAACATAAGCCTGAACCAAATTACACCACAGTACCTGTGTACAAATGAGCAAGTTGTGCAGTTGAAAGAACTCTCTTCAGTCAAAAATAAACTTTAAAATGTGAAAAAATTAGATTAAGTCAGGAGAAAAAAACATCTCTCTGAGGTATCCTAAAGATCTATTAAAGAATGAAAAATACTTTTGCAACTTAAAAAAAATCAGGAAAACTTGATTTTATATGCCAATGATCTGTATGAGTGTTTATAATCTCAGTCGCAAAAGCTGTCTTTTAGGCTGTTTAGAAAAGTTGTGGAACAGATCATTGGAATTTCCTCCTCTACAAATTCAACTAGACAAGAAATGGGTTTTTCTGACAGATTTTTGCAATAAATAAAGCTGTGCATACTGCATTCATGAATCCAAATGCATGGTAATGCATGAGAGCAGGACTGGTCTCTAAATTCCTTCAAGATGAATAGAAAAAATAAAGAGGTTTTAAACTAGGCAGTAGAACTCTTTGCTGCATGAGCATACACCATTCATAACTTGTACAACTAAGAGATTTTCTGCTTTTGCTGGTGTTTTGTCCATATTGGACTGGACTAGTAATTAGAAAGGAGAATTAATGAGAAAATATGAAGAGCAGCATCAGAATGGCTGGGAGGTTCTAACTATTAACTAATTAATAATCCATGCAGTCATAAACCTGCCTTGGCAGTAGCAAATAGAGGGCAAAAATGGAAAGACAGCAAATACTCAGTCACGCTATCCCAAGATATGCACTGGTTTTCCAGAAAACTGTGGCTTACAGACTTTTGGAACACAAGCTGAATCTTTGCACTGAAGAGTTTACAATGTTCACCTCCATAAACTAAGACAAATGCGTCCTATAACTAGGTAAGATTTTGGTACATACATTGTCTTAGAAACAATGTATTACACACCTTTTTTACTGACCCATAACTGTAGATAGTTATTTTTGCATTAGAAGTGCTCAGTTAATTTAATTTTCTGACTTCAGGACTTGCATAACTATTTGCTTTCTCTGTGGCATTTTTGAGCTTTGACACTTCTATAACATCTTTCCTTGACTGTCTTATTGTTAGGTCCAAGAGTCCTCTTTCACTTGGTCTTGTTTTATTTGAACATAGTTATATCCTGCAACTACACATCCTTTCTACTCTAAGTGCAACTTTGAAATGAAAACTGGTCTGGATTTGAGGACTATTCAGTGCTCATACTGAGGATACTCCTAAAATATCTGCACATTACTATATCCCAACAATCTATAAGTTAATGGAAACAGGAGTCACAAACACAAGGTATTGAGGACACACCATTTTGAAGTTCAATTTTTTGCTTTTCCTGATACACTGCTTTTCATGCTCAAATGTAACGCAGCATCAGTGTGAGGCTCATAATTTAAATTGAACAGTGAAGAACATGTCCTTTACAATGAATTCAATTCATTCACTCAGTACTGATATGTAACAAGAAATGCTATTTATTGGTTTTGACTATAATGTAAAGTAATGGAGCCCAACTGGAAAAGTTAATGCAAACTAAATAGTCTGTTCAATAACTTTTGTCTGCATTATTTTGCCTCTATTCCTTCACCATAATCAACATTCAGCTTTGGTTTTCCCATTATCCACATTCAGCTTTGATTTTCATTAATGAAATTTTCACAGTTACTATTCCTTACTTTCATTCACTATACTCATTCTCCCAGAATTCTGATATATTTGTTTTTCTTCAGCTGACTTTTCATTTGATTACATACAGAGATTTCCATTATTCTGAAATGAATAACATGGCTATGGTTCAGGAGATTGACGCCAACATAAACTCTTGGCACTCAGGAGGAACAAAAGACAAGGCTTTGACTGAAAGAGGACTTCAACAAAATTTTTCATTTTTTTAAATTGAAAACTGTGATTTTTTTTAATCCTGGTTGACTATTTGATGTAGCAGTGGATTATATCCACAGTGTCTTGGCTCCTGTCACTCTAGACTTCTTTGTAGATGTACCTACAGATCTGCCCAGTTGCTCCAGTCCTGGCACGACTGACCTACCCTTGTCACTGGTGTGGAAAGCAGACACAGAGAGTGTCAGAGAGCTCAGCATAGCCAGAATTATTAAGAGACACTCAACAGAGATCTATATTGTCAGACACCACACACAAAACCTAGGGAAAAATGGCATTCTTCCTCCTCTTGACTCTCTCATACTAAATAGTGTCACAGTACATGCCCTTCAAGATCAGGAAGAGCTGTGGAGTCAGAACTTGTTCTATTTTCCTACCTATTGGGAAGGAACTTCATTATTCTTTTTGCAGTTCTGCTTGCATTCTCCAAAGTAAAACATCAACAACATAATCCAATTATGCTTTGAACAAACAAGACTGACTGGATGAATGAATTAAGAACTTTAGAGGACTGAAGATGATGCAGCCAAAAACCAGGCTATCTGCCTCGAAGAAACACATCCTGAACACCATAAGAGGAGGTTCAGCAGTTCAGCAGAAAAAGGTAGCTGCTTCTGAAGATTTCAGATCAAAGGACAATCAGCATTCTAAGGGAATCCAAAATGCTTTAACAGGTTTTTAAAAAGCTATATCTAAATACTAAGAAAGAAGAGTAAGAACTACCTGGAAGATTAAAATTAAAAAAAAAAAAAAAATAAAAAAAAAAAAAAGAAGAAGAAGAAGCCCACAGTGAGCTCCCTCAGAACAGAATAATTTAACCATTTCCTAGCCACAAAGTCCTGCACACCATCAGGCATCTCCCACAATCAGCTACATCACTACATCATCATGAACCTTTTCTCTTGAATTCTTGCTGATCTCATTAAACATTACTTCATTGAATACCATTAGGAAAATGGTTTCCAATCTTTACCACCAGCCACAAGATAAGAACTGCTGACACACAAGCCCATTTCACCAAACAAACTCATCTGCAGAAAGACTTGGAACAATAACTAATTACTTGCAGAACACCAAAAGTACATATTAGTTTAGCACTTGAAAACCAAAATTGCACACATACACAAATACACAGAAGTAGGCTTGCAAAGGCTGACATTTTTGACTGAAGGGCAAATTAAAATTAGAGGAGTCTTTTGGAAAAGAGTCAGAAAGCAAATTTGTGTTTGAAAGTAGCAATTGTAAATGACACTAGAAGAAGACACAAGGCTAGGCAGCAGCCTTGCAAGGCAACCTACAGACATGCATGAACATTGACCCAACTCCTAAAGAAACCTTAAAGCAAAGCAAAGAATTTAAAGTAGGAGTTGAGTACAAGCATATTTTACTTTTCCAAGTGGAGAGAATATCAGCAGTTTGCTCAGAATTCTTTTCAAATCTTAGTAAATTGCTACAAGACTAGAGACTATAAGGAACAGCTTGCAAAGACCACATCTGCTTCTCATAAATGCAACCTTACAGTGAAGGAAGGGGTAAAATCTGTACCACATCACTCATTAGCATCACATCCTAGAAAAGCTCAGGTTTAAACTGCTGGGAAATCTGATGATCCATGGGCAGACACACAGCCTAGATGCTCACACCCTTAACAGAACTACCTCACAGAAATGATCTGGTTAGGTCAGAAGGTCAAATCAACCTTTGAATTATAATGACCCATGTGTGCAATTTTCTACTTTGCAATTTTAGCTTTGAATGATCATACTCATGGGCAGGAAGCCTGAAGAAACACAGCAGTAATATTCATGCTGAATATTAATCCTTTGTGTTATCTGGAATTAAATCCAGACCTTAATATTGCACGTGGAGTGTCTTCTCCTTGCTCTTTATTTAACCACCAGGGAACCTTAAGACATACTTAGCATGAGTAAGAGGGATTTTGGAGTAACAGGTACAAGAATCAAGCACAATGTCCTAATGTGCTGCAACAAGCTATTTATTTTCCATGCAGTGCTCTCCTCACAGTTCATACAGCTTGTTGGATGCTTTAGCTTCTGAAATAAAATAATCAAATTAACTCTATGCCATTCTTGGACCACAAGTACAGCTGGATTTTAAGAGAGACTGTGATAAGTATTTCGGCTAAAGGAAAAAAAGGATGTTTTCTCATAAATAAAATCAAAATTTAAAAAATTCTATTTAATGTGCAGGTACTAGACAGCAGGAATAATAATAGAGTGATTTAAATCCAGAGCTTAGATAACCCCCATGATCTACTGTGAAGACATAAAATGCCATTTGTATAGTCTAGTCATCCTTGAGAGGTTCAGTTTATGGTTGGTACCAAGTTGTCTCTTTAAGGAAGTCAGTGAAAATGCAGTGCCTGTACTTTTTCCTAGTAGAAAATTACATAGTCCTCATTCATTTTCCATACAGCTGCACTGTTTAGTATTGGTCATCTTGCACATTGTTCTGAGAAACTGTTAGTGCCTCCTGGTATAATGGGCCATTATAATCACACAAACAATGAGTCCACTTCTATTCATTTATAATTCCAATACTGTCCACCTAAGTGTTTTTCACAAGACTATTTTCCCATGATCCTTTCACAAGTTTAACTAATTCTGCCAAACTATTTTGAAATAAACTAAACCACTCAGGCTTTCTACACTACAGGAGAAGATAGAGGTTACGTACAGCTACTGTGTCAAGAAAAAATAGAAGCAAAGCAACAAGGGGTGCTACTATACCCAAGGAAGTGTCAACAACAGCTGCTGTGGGGTTGTTGCAGATACCATGAGTGTCTGAGGAGATAAAGAAGCAAAAGTGTTCAGTGAGAGTGCTGTTTTTCACAGTCCAGTGATACAGCAACATGCATGCACATCTCATGCTACAGGTAATTTTGAAATGGCAGAGCAAGTTATTTGGCAAGTATCTACACAGATGACTTATTAAAGCTTTAGGGAGGAATTTCCCTTTGTCAGTGGGAATTTTCATTACGTAACATTAATCAGAATCTACTTTGACCCAAACTAACAGCTAGATTCACAGGGTTATCAGCAAAGGAAAAATAAACAAAATTACAAACTTTGTGAATATAAATATGCAGTATTGCTGTTAAGATAAAAAGAAATATATTACTGGAAACTATATAACTACTATTAGTTGTGTTTCAGGCATTAGTTTAGATTTCTCCCTGTACTGATGCTCAGATTTGGCAGTACCACTGGCTCCATTGCATTCTCCAGCACTTGGAAAAATGTGGTCAGTATTAGGAGGTGAGCCACACATTTTATTTCGAGTGGGACTGCTGAAAGCTAGGCACTGAAATAGCCAACCCTGATGCTGAGTCCTATGCATTTCTACCTTGAGGGACAATATGTCCCAGAAGGATGCTCAATTCACATGCTCCCATACCATAACTTTATTTAGCAGATTGATACAACAAGGGCATACTCTAAGTCCTAGACTACGCTTAGCAGTTTGATTAAAAAAAACAAACAAAAACAAAACACAAATCTAAAAAAGTAATGCATTCTATTTTGTTCCCAGTAGGACTCTTTACAGATTATGACATAATACCAGTATAGAAAATTAAAAATTTAGAATAATACTCCTTGATTAACATTTATTTTGTCACACTGAGGTCAATTAACATTAACTGACAAGGAGGCAGAAAAGCTGTGTAAATGTACAGTGTAGGAGTATCTTCATTAAAGATCTTAGAGCCTAATTCAATTTACCACTGTGCAACATAATCTCTAGATTGAAGCTGAAAATTCAACACTGCATTCATTCAAGGAAATAATTTATTCATTCATAGGATTTATTGCCACAAGAGATTATCAGAACATAGAGTACAACTCTCATTACATTATAGCCTATTATATTTTGCTAAGGAAGACAATTACATGTATTTGAATAAAAACTATATACGAGAAAGGCACCCAGTCTGGATGATTTGCACAGAAATATATAAATGTCATACATCTAGATGACAGAACAATTGTTCACTGTATGAAAGGAGTTAAAATATGGTGTGGAAAAAGGAATCGTTCATTGCTGTTTCAATTATTCAGCACGGTGTGTATGTTTCCATCTTAAATCTAGATTTGGGCATGGTATGTCAAGTGTGTAGCAATACTGACAAGACACTGTCAAAACAGCAGTCTCAGTAAGATGATGGAGCAGGTACTTAGAATAGAAAGGAACACCCATTGAATAATATTATACATATCCACAGAAATTACTGTCTCCACCAAAATCACATTAAAAAAATTACACGATGCTTCTACTTTCAAATTTGTGGAAATTCTAAAGGCATAGTAGAAAACTATAGAAAAGCAATGTTTACATCCTGTTTCTTTAATAATAGTTTGCATTTTCATTATCCCAATGCACCTGAAAAATAACCCTGTAGTTTTTAGTTATCAAGAGATTTTTCATCCAACATTATTTTCTTTTTCCCTGTTCTCCATTTGTTAAGAGAATGTGCTCTAAATAATTCCAAATTAATGAATCAAGATGACTGTATATAGCTCATTATCCAAGTTCGTGATATTTACAGGTGCTCTGTAAGTGAGCTACTTATGTCTTCTAAATCCTCACAGTATGGTGAGCTTGGAGGCTTCCTCTACAAACAGCAGTAGAGCTGCCTTTACAGTAGCATAAAAAGCAGGGGCAGACATACATGCCCTCATCTGGTCCTCAGTGACAAACCAAAGGGTACTTCTGCTCCTTGATCTCCACAGCCCATCCTCTCTGCATTGCTATTTCCCTCACCTTTCTGCAGCCCATCTCCTTGAAGTCACTGCACCTTAACCACTGCCACCTTCACGCACATCCCCCTTTCTTCCCCTTTCTGCCTGTTGCCTCATGGAGGGGCTCAGAGAAGTCCAGAGAATCTCTTAAGATGTTTTTCTAAGCAAGGGATACATTACAGGATCCAGCAAACTGTGCTGCTGTATTGTGTGTCTGAATCTTTTCTCTGTTTGCTGACAGCATATTCCTCTGGGTGACTTGTCTGCTTTCCAAATCAATGGCATAAATAAAGCAACAGGCTTGTGATGGTTTGGCTTGGTTTTTTATTTTCCTCCTTCACACAGTTTACAATTTATAGGAGTGAAAGTCCATAAAGTGAACACAGACATTTGTTTTATTATTTGGAATGAGAGCATTGGGTTAGGAGGTTTAAGGACCTGGAAAAGAAAAAATAAAGCAAAAATGTCATTCTAGAGGATGAGATGCTCTCTCCTTGATTTTCCTGACAATATCTTGAGTACTATTCGCTTATCAGTCTAAATACTCAATTGGCCATTCCCAAATTCCTTCGTTTTTGGCTACTCAGCACCTGTGACCAGTAGTGAATATCATGACTCTGCTTTAAGCAGATATATGTCTTTGTGAAATAAGATTAAAAATTAAGTATTACATATGCCCAACATAAGCAAGACAATTCAATAATTTTAGTCCTACTATCATCTCTCATGTCTCAACTATAGTATTGGAATAAATAAAAGCTCAAACTCTCTAAAACTTGAAATTTAGTAAAGCACTACAATGAGATTATAATGAAAACTTCCAAGAGTTAAATTTGTTATAAGATGTGGATGTAGTTTTCTAGATATTTAATGAATGCACAGAGTTAGTGAAGAAGATTAAAATAATTTAAACATAATTACTTTCTAAGATGAACAGAGGTGAAACAAATCAAACATTAGATTATCATATGAACAAATGTATTGAGCCTAAGACAATCTGCTAAATCATGCTTGGTTGGCATGTCTTAAATTTTGGATTCTTTTCTGCCCCTTCATTTTGTTCCTAGATTGTAACTGCATATGGTTATATTCTAACAAAGAAATAAAAGCTCTGAATATTTATAAAAGTCTACTCTTTTTTTTTTTTTTCTTTAATTCTCACTTCAGGTCATTTAGGTTGCCAATAATATTAATTTTCACATACAGGTCTCTTCCACAATGGTGCTGCCAAGAGAGTATTAACGATTTACAGGGACTGCAACCAGACCTGGTGGGGATGGTTTCCTATGTGGTCTCCTCCATTCTTCCCCCAATTCAGAAATGTTTTGGTCCCAGACTAAGGAAGATAACAAGCCATATCCAAATAATGTAGAAAAATAAAGGAAATAGTGCAGAAATTCCTGTGATTTTTTTTTTTTTTTTTTGAGACAGTTATATCCTTGAAGAACTGCTTTAACTACAGCCCCCTTTCCAGACATTTAAGTGACTCTTTGCAGTGACAGGCTATCCCCACACCTATGGAGCAGCTGCTTCAGGGGAACATGATGTGCTTTGTCACTGGACTTCAAAATCTTTGCTGTAGCACAGAATCATACAGTTCAAAAAAGATACTCTAGTTCTGTTCCACGTTCTTACAGTTATAAATGACTGTGCTCAAGTCCTTCCAAATTTCCCATTCTAGTGGGGTCCCAAGAAAGCACTTCAGTAAAAAGGTTGTATGAATTAAAAACAGTTTAAAAAAAAAAAAAGTAAAAAAAGCTTTCCTTAGACTTGTACAATTTGTACAAACCAGCCAAACATTTTTACTACACTTTCCTACAAAAGTCTGCTCACAAAGAAAATTATGACTAAATGTTTGAGACACAACAGCAACAGAGTCTATATTACAACAGGGAATTATAGGCTTTACATGAGGCATAATCATCACAACCTGTAATAGGGCAAACAGGTTTGCAAGTCAAAATTAGCTTCTTCATACATTTTATGTTTCTCTACATTGCCAGTTTGTTGTCTAATAGCTCTCTTTGGTAAACCCCAATTTCACCAAAGAGGAAACATTTCAGACAACCAAGTGTTGCCCTCTACACTAAAGCAGCACTGTCCAGATTTTGTTAGCTATCCAGAGAAAAGTCATTTTATAAGCCACTTTTAGTTACCGAATTTGGTTTTTTCCTTCAACATTTCTATTTTTCAAATATTTTTAGTGCACCAGAATTTCAGACTACGGGGAACACAAAGCAAACACAGGCTGTGTGACACATACATTATTGCAGAACGAGCAATACAAAATCCAATATTTCATCCTTCACGGGAGACTATCTATTGTTCACTCAGCAATAAAGTATATAAATTAAACTTTGATTTTCTTGTTTCACTTCTCTTTACCACTCCTGGTGTGCTGATATGTCAAGAGAATTTTGCCTTTTTGAAGTTTTGCTGACAGCGTTACAGAACCATTTTCTCTGTAGCACCCTTCTGAAAGTTCATTTTTAAAACCCTTTTTATAATATATCAATTTTGCTATCTCTGCAAAAAATATTACTTGCCTGAGGGTTTTTATTCTTCTTTCAGTCATGCTGCCAGGGGGTTGATTGTTTCTGATTGCTAAAGTCAAAATTCACTGAAAATGGACTATTTAAGCTGAAGAGCATTTCACATGAGAAGGGCAGGTTTTCCAGCGACCTTACTTGTCTATATTATTTAGTAACACAGTTACTAAGTGATGAAGATTACCAAATCATTTGAGCTGGCTGCATTGACACCCTGGGCAGAAAAATAATTCTATTGTTTCAGATTCTGGAATGGCAGTCATAGAATAAAGCATTTGATTGCTTAGTGAAGGGGTGCAGCATAAGTTATGCAAATGGATATACAGGTGACATACATTGGCCTCTAAAAGCTGTGTTACCAGCACCAGAATTTCTCACATGAGTAATTTCACCAAATTTTCTTGTTTATACTATGCAACTGGAAAAAAATTTCTACATTAAAATTGATGCGAAGACTACTAGAAATCCTTTGTGCAATTAAAGCATAAAATCTTATCCATTAGACATAAAAATGCCCGTTGCATCATGTTTAATTTTCACCTCTTTGAAGAATTGATCCTACATTGTATTATCTATTGTTTCACTGCCTTAGGCAAGAGGGTTTTATTCACTTCCCTGCACCAGCCTGAAATTGCACAAGACACCGTGGTATCTGAACTTAAGATAGTGCTGGTGATCTAAGTGAATTCAAGAGTGAATGTAAAGATGATGAATAAAGTATGCTACTGACTTCCAACTGTACTTTTACTTTCTTTTACCATTTATCAGAGCTTTGGCATGACTGTGTCATTCCTCCCTTTTTTTTACTCAATAATTTTCTTAACCTTTCAAAAACTTAGGGACTTTCAAAAAGAGTGCCTGGCTGCTATCTGATAGCAACTGATGTATAATAAATTATTCCTTGTATTTAAAGGGTAATGATGTTTCTGGGCTAGGCACAGTGTGGTCTGCATGATGTGAGGCTGGGAAAAGAAGGAGTAAAGGCAATTTTTTCTGTACCAACAATGAGATTGTGCTGCAGCCAACACCTGGGACTGCCTGAGCTGCTGATTTTAAGACTTCTTGTGAAGACCTTCATTGAAGTGTGGATCAAAATCTTAAAGAACTAAAGAAAACCAGACATAGAAGAGACTGCAAAAAGACTATGCAGTCAGTCTGCTCTTCCCTAATCAAGAGCTACTCCAGGTGTGTCATCACAGACACGTGCATGTTTCTAGCCTTTTCTTATAAACCTTTGAAGACGTAGGTGCCACACATGGTCCAAGCAATTTTCTTCAGTCTCACTATTCCCAGTATTGAGAAGCCTAGCCTCATTCAGCACTGCTGTGATTTCCCAATACATCCATAATATAGAGAGAGAACAGGTTGTTCCACTCTTCCTTGTGATGGCTTGTTACATACTCATAGGCTTTTCTTTCACATCTTCACCCATATGTCGCTCCTACAACTAAACAACCCCAGCCTTTCAGTCCTTCCCTTAAACCAGGGAACTTACCATTTTCCTCTTTCACTGCTGGATCATCTCTTGAAAGGAATTATACTCCAAAAAAGTTTTCTACACTTGAAAAACAAGATATTATTTGTTTTCTAATTGGAAAGGTGGAAGCAATTACATGTTCTGTGATAGAATGTTTAAATGGCACAACAAAAACTCAAAAGTAAAACACCTTGAAAGAAGTTCCTAAACACTAATATAGCGGCAATGACTGTCAGCCCCATTCAGCAAGGTATCCTAGTAATTTCACAGTTGAAGTAAAATTGATTAATCAGGCATTGAACTAGAGGGCAAGAAACAGAATCACATCAAAGAAAGGAAGACTAGAGAAAGAAGATTTTTGAGTTGAATAAAAACATTCTGGGGGATAAGAAAGAAATAAATAAGCTAGCAAAAGAATGCTAGATAAAACAAATCAAAGATCATACAATTTTAGAAACACACCCTGTGGAAAGAATTATCAAAACATCAGTGATTGACAGAACACTTGACAAGTAAAATAACAAATCAAGATATGTAAGTGAATACCAGAAAAAACCCAGGGCAGACAGCATAAAGGTACAGATGAGAAAGAAATAGAGGAAACATGGAACAAGCAAAGAGGTTTTACAGTCTCCCTTTCAGAAATTTTGCCACAGGAATCAAGAGGGACAAACAATATTTCATGCTCATCTATTTTAAAAAAATATAAGGGAATGAGTAGCTGCTGCTTTCTCATGCATCCTTCTCTGTTGTTTTGTACTTTTGCTGTAAGTCTGACTCAGTCCAGTTTGCTGTTAGTCTTTGTGCCCATCATCTACATCACCTGTTTCAAAAATGCATGACTTGTTACATAGCAGGCGCCTGCCTGAACCCACAGAAACAGAGCAGATATTTGACATGTATCTTCAAGCATTTGGAGGAAATCTATTTAAGAAAACAGAGGCTAGGGACTAGTACAGCTTAACAGCACACATGTATGTGATGCTTAGTATGATCACCAGCACAGTTTGCATGTTTCACGTCACAGAAAACACTTCAGCTTGATGATGGATGTAGAAGTGGAAATAGCATGAACTCCATTCTGAGATTTGGGTTTATGTAAAAGAATACACTTATGCATGTTTTACTTTAAACAGATAAAAATTAAAGTATGCAAACATAAATAGTGATTACCTCAGAGCAGCAGTTTTCCCATTTCTGTGAGTACACGTGACCTGCCTTGTTTGGTACCCAATTTGTATGTCCCAGTATTTGTTCTCCTGTCTATTCTGTCTGTTACGATTCCTCTTCTTCTTAATTAACTCGCGAGCCTCAGGATCTCGAACTGCCTTTTCTCTCTCCTTTTCCTTGTCTTTGTTCTTCCCTCGTTTCCTCGCTTGCCTTATTTGTCTCGAATGGGGCACCGAGCATGCGCTCCATGGTCCCACGTTTAGGCTGTACAGGCTTTCTTCTACAGTGCATGGGCTGGACTGGCACATCTGGAATTCTGTGAGGTTGGGGCAAGCTGACCCGCCGAACTGCGGCGGAGCCACCACGTGCCGCGTCCGATGCTGGAGCCCATTGCCGCAGGTCTTGGAGCACTCGGACCAGGGTGAGAACTCGGCCACGATGCAGTCCTGCCGGCACGGGATGAGGCACGCCTGCTCCTGCCGGGGCTTTGGCTCAAAATACTCACAGATGACATCTTCAGCTGGAACCCCGTTGGACTTCTGTATACAGGTGATGTCCCTTGTCTGGATCCCTTCCTCCCCTCGGAGGCACTCCAGGGGCTTCTCGTGGCTGCGGGAGAGGACAGGCCGGCACTGGTTCCAGCTGCCGATCTGCCAGTCGTACAGCTCCTTGTGCCAGTCACAGACACGGAAACAGCTCTGCTGGTTGTCCGGCCGCTCGGGCTGCTTGCAGTTCGTGGGCAGCGTGGTCCAGCCCTCCACGTGGGCACACCACACCGCTCGCGTCTGGATGCCTCCTGGGCCGCATTCATCTCCCATGCATCTCCCCCATGGACCTGGAAAACAAGATAAGATGCTAGCATTGCTCACTCAAGTTATTTCTCTGCCATACTGCAATAGCAAGCTCTCAGTATTTCCTGTATGTCTAAGAATTTCATCCTTGGAGAAACTCAAACTTTGAGAATTGAAACTCAAACATTGAGAATACAAGCATGGGATTACTCTTCACCTACTGTTTTTAGGATTAGAGATACATTTCACTTTTCCTCCCAAACTGAATATTTAATATTGAATAATTCCTGAACATACACATGAATTAATCATATTAGAGAACAATGAACTAAGCAATCACATTGACAACTTAGTTTTTGCTGCCAAGGTAGGAGCCAAAACTCTTCTCTTGAAGGCATGAATTGGATCTCTTTCATACACTTAAATAACTTTTTCTGAACTGCTTAATTTTTTTATTCATATTTCTACTGCACTATACTTTATACTTTGATGCCAATTACCATATTATCTTCCTTCCATACTGCATGCAAAAAGGAGAAAAACTACACAATACATTTTGAAAAACAGTGGTGATTTCAAGTAGGCTACTTCTAGTCTTTCCTTTATTACAACTAAAATAAAATTAAAATCCAGCTAAAAAATGCTTGTTCCACACAATCTGTGACATTATTATAGAAAGAATAAGCTCTTGAAGACAGAGACATACCAGCTGGTAACTCTCCAAATAACAGAAGCTATTGAATTACAGAATCATAGAATACTGGGTTGGAAGGGACTTCAAGGATGATCTGGTCCAAACTTTCTTAGCAAAAGAACAGTCTAGACAAGATGGCTCAGCACCCTGTCCAACTGGAACTTAAGTATCCAATGTTGAGGAGTCTATCACTTCAATGATACAACTTCTATCACCTCAATGAACAACTTCTGATTGTTCTCATTGTAAAAGTTTCCTCTTGTGTCCAATTGGAATGCCCCAAGGAGTAACTTACACCTAATTACAATCAACTTGTTCCTACCATTTTCTTAAATCTCCAAGGTCTATGGTAAATATTTGACATGCAACATATTGTTATAATAAATGTCAACAAAAATAAATGAAAGGCTATATCCTTGCAAGATGATGTAGTTGCTTTTTCCATTATTAAAACCAGAAATATTCACCCAGTTCAACATGAAATCCACAAGCCAGAGGTTAAAAAATCCTATATTTTTCAGGTTTTTTAACTTCTCCCCTCATACACACTGTGAATTGACTTACCACATAAGAGCAAAAGAATAAACAATTCAGAAAAAAACCCTGCAACTACTTATCAAATAAAAGCTGTCTATCTGCAGACAGTTGATCACACAGAAGATATTTCCTCTGACTGAGGAATTCTCTGTCCTATGAAGAAATTGGGGCCAAGCCACACAATCTTCATTCACCTGCATGACCCGAGTGCAAGACTATTTCTGTGAGTAAAGCTGTTGAAGGAGCCAGGCTGAGCCTTTACTATTTTCAAAGCAGGTTAACAGCATAATTTTGGTACTGCACAGGAATAAGTGAAATGAACTATGGCAGATACAAATTATTTACAACATCTTCTTTTTGAATGTCTGGAAGGAATATGTGGCCACATCTTATTACTGATTCCCATGAGCTTTAAACCTCTCATTCCCTTCCACACAATTTTCATCTGTTCATCCAACATTAACTTCAGTACCAGTTTGGGAATGGGCTGATGATAGGCTATATATTTAGCCTCTGCTCCTCATTGTCTCTTTTTTAAGGGAACACTGTGGCTGAACAGTTCACTTGTAGTGCTAAAACCCTGAGAATGAACACTAGCTGGCTGAAACAGCCATAGTAGCTGGCAGATTCAGCCCATGGAAAATCCCCCATATTTTTTTTGCTAATTAAGTTTGAATTATAGTTGCCAAGATCTATCTAGCTATCCAGAAAAATTAATGCATATTAAATATAAACACATTTCAATTTCCATTTCAGCAAGACTGCGCTACTTTATCTCTAACCAGCCTTCCACAAATACATAATTATTGCTGTATTTAATTTGGGTGTATTTACACTGAGTTGAGAGATGCCATTTCCTCAAAACATCACTTTGAACAACTGCCATTTTAAAAAAATAAAGACTGCAGAAAATCTTCAATTAGAGCAGAGATACAAAAAACACTTGTGATTGAAATAAACTGCTTATCTTGCAAACTATGAATTTCTACCTTACCATGTCATTACACCTCGTGTGTGGTTTGTGTGCTCAATGAAAAAATTCCTCTTTCTAAAGATCAGGTTGTTACTGTACTCCAGATGAAAAATTTGCCCACTTGGGAGTTCATCACATCTCCATTCATCAATAGTCAAAAAATCACACTGCACCTAAAAACATGCTTGTCATCAAAACATCGTCAATCCAATTCTAAGGCAGGCTGAAAATTATTAGTGAAAACACTACTGAAAATGATAAAAATCTTAGCCTTGATGCAACAAATACTGTCTTTGGAAATGTAAATATGAACAAAAACTCTGCTATGTGACTCTGTTAACTGGGAAAAAATAAATTCTTTCATTAGATTATAAATACATTGTTTTTAGAACTGAATTATAAACAATGATGAGATGCACAGATAGACTCGTAGTAAATTGCTTGTCCTATGAAGTAGTAAAACATTTTAATAAATCATTACAGGTGAGTACCTACAAACCACATTTACATGACCCTTTGAGCAGACCGCTGCTCAGTAATTCTATGTTCATGTGCATGCCGACACAGAGCTCTTAGTGATGTATCTGACCCTCTCTCTTATCTGCATTAGGCTGATTTTTAAGTTTAAAGACAAAATAACCAGCTTAGAGAAAAAGACTGTAAGTACACTAAAGTGTACTTTAAGTACACTTAAATTTTCACTCTACTACACACTTCTTTATATGACTGTGACAGGGTCTAAAAGGGAACCACAGCTTTGAGGCAAGGATCTGTTTAGGCTTTGTCCTCAGTGAGCTTCCTTAAAAAAACTAAAGTGCTTCCAAGCTTGACCAAACCAAATTTCATTTGCACAGAAAGTTAAAATTTGGGGTGAGGGCAAGTGTTAAAGAAGAAGCAGAAAACAAGACAAAACACAAATACGTAATTCTTCCCCGCTCTCTAAGCCTCTTCCCTGCCCTCTAACTCTTCCCTGATTTTAAATGGCAGGAAACTGTCCCGCGCTGTCTGGCCTCCAGAAATGCCTCTGGCCCTGCAGTCCTGGCCACACACTGGGTGCCATACCCTCCTCTCACTCAAATGGGTTCTCTTTCCTATGCTCAGGATCACAGGATATTCTTAGTTGGATGGGACCCACAAGGATCATCAAGTCCACCTCTTTTGTGAATGGTCTCTGGGGATCAAGCCCACAGCCCTGGTGTTATCAGCACCATGCTCTAACCAACTGCTTGTCTGTGTTTCTTTTAACCTCAAAAGCTTTAATCACAAACTTAAAAGACCTTTTTTTATGTTTATGTGATAGAATCAAGAATGAGTATTTGGATTTTAATGCACAGGAAAAAAAAAAAAACCAAAAAGCAAAACAAAACAAAAAAAAATCAACTGATACCATTCTTCATAACTAGCTACATTTCACTTTGAGATTATGGAATATATAGAAGAATAAAAATATAAAGAAAAAGACCTCAACTCTAACACTTCCACACTCAGCATTCATCAAGAACAAAAGTATCAAGCTAATTTCCAAAGAATAAATTTCAAAACACCTATGAATATCCAAGCAATTTCAAAAGGTTAATTAATTCATCTTATTCAGAGAAAAGAAGAATTGATGTTTCATTTCTTTCTTTAGTTTTTAAAGAATAAAAAATTGTAATTTCAAGTATTTCTAGCTGTATTAATAGAAACTTGCTTTGACCAAAATTATACTGAGAAATACCAATTTTTTTTCTTTTGAGAACAATTTCTGCCATCCACATTAACAATATTCCTGTTATTTTTCAGCTGTATACTTTGAAATCTTCAGCTAAATTACCCATATTTCCCTGTATTCACAAGTCACTGTAATCAACCTCAAGCACTTCCTGAGGAATGTTATTGCTATGCATTTGTATGTGGACATCAGGAAAAGAGAGGAAGAGGTTTCTCTCCAATTTTCCTTACTACCCATCTCCCTCCAAATTATCAAGAGCCTACAATAATTCACTTCTAATTTAAGTGGCCCCAAAAACATTTCAAGCTTCAAGGTGAGGCATGGTTATCTGTTGAAATTAATCACATGAAAACAGGAAAATGAATGTATCTGAACTGAGTAAAGGGGTTTTGTGACTTTTCAAAAAAAATCAAAGAAATGAATCCTAACGTATTGCTAATCCACCTTAAAGTTCTGAATTATTCTTATAAGTATGAGAAAATCACATAGAGGTTACCTGCGCTATGCTTTTTGTATTGTATCATTATTATGGGTAGTACATTTACCACTGTATTTGTAAATATGAAGTTTTGGGATAAAATTCACACCACAGAAACTCAAGTAGCATACATATGCAACTCAGAATGAAAGGGTTCAGCAGAACACAGTGCAGAGTCTCACCCACCATTACTTAAAGGCTGCAGGAGGTGGGGGGTGGCTGCCCTTTCACAAATCTACAGCTGATGTTAAGCACTAGCAACAACAAGAATGTCTTTAGGAAACCTGTCAAGCCTAATCAAGGCTTCATATAATATTTTAATTTGGCCTTTATGAATATTCTTTAGGTTCTCTCTTTCCCAATGAAGCAGACTTCACACAGGCACTCTGCTGTCCCTGCTGTGCGCTGATCCAGACCCGCCCTGCCAATGGGATGCACATGCACTCAAGCCATGTCACACTGGGGAGAAAAGGCCACTGCTGTGAATGCAAAATAGCTCTTCTTTGGATTTGTTCTAAACCTACTTAGATGAACGAATCATACTTTGCCTGTAGTGAGCTGAACTTGTTTCATGAAAATGCTATCGTTTATCCACTCTTTATTTAATCAGTGTTTTACAAACAGCAGTTACAGAAATAAATAGGAAGCTTGCTTCTTTTTGTTCTGGGAGTTGTCACTGAAGTCTTACTGAGTTTAAAATGTCATTTGTAATTCTTTGTCTTCTAAAGAGATTACTGTAAAATACAATATTAAGATTCCCTCTAAGCTTCTGAAGGATTAAGATTTATTTTTTTAGAGAGCAGGAACATAAGTGAATTAACCATTCCTGCAAGTTTTTTTCTGAAATTTCAGGGACTAACCACAATGGAGTCAAAAACTGAAACTAAACCCCCACTAAAGCACTGACAGTTTTGCAGCTGAGAACAAAGTAAAGCTATCATTGTATTTAATATAGTATATTTAATATAGTAAATTTTAATACTGTTTCAGGTATTGTTTCTGTTTTAAAAATAACTTACTTTCAACTTTGATCCAGGACATATAAGGCTATGTGAAAATCCCTTGAGCTCTTCTCCTCATACAAATACAAAGAAAGACAAAATAATCCCCCAACTATCCTCAAACATGTAACTCCAAACACAACTTAAAGCACTGAGCAAGACATTACTCACATTTTTAACAAATGAGGGTTGCACTGATTTAAACTGAATCTTACTGTACCTTCCGTGAGAATTGGTTTTGACCCATTTTGTGTTACTGGTTTGGTGCCTGTAAGTAGCATTAACAGTTTAATGCCAGGGAGAGAGACTCAGACTGCATGAGACAATGAGCAGCTTAGTTTTCAGCATTTTGAGAGGATTGTATTTAATGGGACTATTGAGAGACTGATTAGCAAAAATCTACTTTTTCTAAGTTCAGAAACAAGCTAACCTTACCTAATATTGGAACCCTCAAATTTCTTTGTATCATGAAAAGGTTGTGAAGGGGGCAAAAAAGGTTAACTGAGTGATACAGGGCTGAGTCACAAGGACACAAGTATTACAAGACAGAGTTCAATCCTAAGCAGTAAATCTCAAGAGAGGTCAAAAAGACACAGATCAAGAAGTATTTGAAGGACTCAGAAAATTACACTGAATGCAAACTGCAGCCCCTGATAGTGGAGCCGGTCAAAGAGCTGGATGAACAGCCGGTCCACTAAGAATACAGGAGCTTCAGAGCTTTGCCAAAATCACTTGCAGATCTTCTTGGCTGAATTAAAATATAAGAAGCATGTCTCTAACTTGGTACAGTATACCTGTATTATTTATATTTGCTTTACACAAAGGAAAAACAACCACTGCTGCAACAAAGTATTTATATCATAGGCAGTAGCTAATTGTGGAAGTCTAGACAGGGAACAATCTCACTGATACAGACACATTGCCTGTCACACTGGCAAAAGGTAATACAGCAAAATGCTGTAATTCTAGATCAATTACTGGTAACTTTTTTTTTTTTTTTAAATAATGTCTGTCTTGCTGCCAACACCACATGCTGGCCGCATTTGGACAGACAGATTCTATAATTTATACTACTGGGAGTGCCAGCACAGTAGAAGAGCACTGATAGACAAAACCTTGGTTTTGCATCTTTCCCAGCCGTGGCAGGACTCCCTGGGTGCTGTATGACTTGCTGCCTGCTCTGTTTGCCAGCAAATTTTCCCCTCCAGGAGTGCTATGGATCACCTTGACTGCCGTTTCTATTTAATGCTTTTGTCTTTCTTGGCTCCTCTTTCAGAGGTTGAAAAGAACATGCAAGGCAGTGTCTGCATCAAAGAAAAGGGATTTAGGATATGGAAGAGAGATAAAACAGAAAGGATTCTTAGCATAATAAAACACAACTCCTGTGATTCAGAGGAATATAATGAAGTAACATATATGCCTACAAGTTATTTAACTCGTAGATCAAATTTTTTCTTTTCTAATAGCATAAGGAAGAGTGTAAGGCTCAGTGCAATTCCAAGAATTTCAGAATCGGGAGAACAAGTTTTTGAAATTTCTCAAATTAACAATAAAATATCAAAAAATACCATTAAAAAGTAATTTATAAATTATAAATTTATAAATTGCACATTGTTTCTGCAGCTTTCCAGAGTACTTTCCAGAGTACTTCAAACAGTGGAATAAAGGCAAATCAAAGCATATAAAAATCTACCTCTTAGTTATCTTTCCAAGTGTGCATAAAATTATTAAGGCACTTAATAAAATGTGGGCCCTTTTCTTTTTTTCCTGTATTAATATCCATTGGGAAAATACATTCACACATGTTCCTGATACTATTCACAGTAAGGTAATTAACATTATCCATCTGTTTTCCAATTTCCCTAAAAATCATGAATGTAACACACATGATACAAACCCAGGAGTCACCATACAATTTTAAATTCTGACCTCAACAACACAAAAGGCATTAACACTTATTCAGTGTTTCCCTAACAGCACTGTCACATTAGAACCTCACAATTACTAGAACCAAATATTTCTTTTCTTCCAGCAAAGAGGAAATGAAATTTTATACATTAGAAAATGGGTGAGTCTAAGACAAGGTTGTATATTCCCTAACAAAGGTGTTGAATGCAACACGCTTTCCCAGTGTTCATGTGGTTTCTTGTGCTGTAATTCATGGCAGTTTTAACACCACATTTCACTTGGTAGAGAGGTTATTTGGCTGCTCTGTGTTTTTTTTCTGTGCTTTAATATTGCAACAACTATAATAGAGATCAACTCTTTTTTTCCATTTCTTGTAAACACAGAGAAGCTAAAAAGTATCTATTTCTACAGTACCAAAAAAAAAAAAGGAAATGAAAACAAACATAAAGAAATTAAATGGTCTCAAAATTTTTCTCCTCTTCTTAAGAAAATGCTAGTTCTTCATCTGCTCTAGACAGCCAGGGCTGAGAACCTAATTCAATCCTTATATTAAAAAACCCTTAACCATGTTCTTATATTTGTCACTGTTTAATATTTATTTTGTTGCTCTGGCTGTACATATTCAATTTTTAAAATAAACTGCATCAGGATCCACACTTTTCATAACAACTTCTGCCCAAAGTAATTTGACTGTACAGTGGTGTAACACCCTGGAAATTGCTATCTGCACCGAAGCTATCAAGTGCCTTCAGCTTGCTGTAGTAGTGCAACATGTTTTTCTGAAGTATATACTGGCACATAAACAAACATGAAAGGTTGACAGCTCACTGTGCAGAACATTTCTGGCTTTATGCTGTTGTTATCACCTGGAAAGAAATCCTCTCCTTTAGGCTCATTATAAACTTTAGCTAATTCCCAAAACATTATTCAGTTTTAAAACAGTTCTTCCTCCAAATTTCTCTAGCACAAATTCCTCTCTGTGCATTTTCCATTTATGTAGTATAGCAGTAGCAGACAAAATTAATATTAAATGAACACACAAAAGGAATATTTAATTGAAGCAGCATGGTTTAAAGAAAAATAGAGCTTCTGTGTTCTACAAAGCAATTACATTGCTTTGAGCTTCTAGTCATGTTGGAATAAATACTACTGATATTGAATACAGTTTCTTCTAGCCAACAGTCTGTTTACATATAAAGCTGGTTCATGAATGTTTCTTAGTTTCATTAAAGGTAGTGTTAAACCATCCTAACATATTCCTCACATTGCTCTCCTTATGTTGCCTCTCTAGTCACGCTGGAGGCTGAAAAGCCAGATAACGCTCTTGTGAAAAAATGAGGATTCTCATACATAGCAAACACTCTTGCAGGCTTTGTAAGATGGATGAAAGGTTTTATTAACCTTTGCTTGTATCTCTGCCACACGTCTGTTTTGGTTTTCTTCTGATCATCCACACTTGAAAGCTGCTCTGCCTCTCCCCTGCGAGGCAGCTGCACTGAGTCAGGCCAAAGACCTACCTACCCAGCAACAAAGAACTGGAGCTTGAAGAAGGTACAGAAATATGGTGAGCAAATATGATGTCTTCCCTGGAATCCTCCCAGCTTCCCATCAATTCCATCTCACACACCACAGCAGACATGTTGATACAAACTTTCTCATATAAATAATACTTATAGACGGACAACAGATAAAGAAAATCCATGTGTTCCACCACCTTCTAAGTAAAATCAGTTTTAGAACTCATATTAGAAACTCCTAAATTTACTGTTCTTTTTTCCATGCTACCAGAATGGAATGATAAAAATGTATAGAAATACCAGAAATGTAATGATAGAAAGCAAATGGAATGAACCTATTTTTTTCATATACCATGGGCAAAGAAAAACGAAACAAAAAACCAATCTCCAGAACAGCAGGGCCAACTGCAAGTAAATCCATGAAATCAGCAGTTACTCCCAGTTACTATTCAGACTGTAATCGTAAGTAAATATTATCATTTTACAATGAAAGCCCGATAATAATATGTGTAACAAAAAGAATCACCATGAATTATTCTTATCTGTGTCCCTGTAGACTTTTACAGCTCCGTCTCTGTCAGAATCTGATTTTAAGAGATAGGTTACTGAGAAAATCAATTCCGAATCCAATGACTAGTAACAAGAAGGATTTGATTTTTATAGATTAAGATTAAGTTTTCTCCTTGATTTTGAACAAAGATTCACTGTTTTCTAAGCATTTTATATTCATTTTATCCACAAATCTTAAAGCAAATTTTAGCTGAATCACTGCTGAGATAACATCTCACATAACCTGAAAATCTCACTGTCAATGAGTGTTCTCACTAACCATATGAGGCAATGCAGATTTTTGCTAATTTAACTAATAGTGGCTTGCCCTCCACTTTTCATCAGAGTGAATCCCAGCTAGATCTATTGTAAACACGCTACTAGTCCTTGTCATGATACTCTGGGCATCAGCATGTGCTGCAACACCAATTTCTTGGTAACGTTAGGAGAGTTTATTTTTGTGCAGGCTCATGTAATTGAATGATAATTAGTCATACAGAACAGGTAACAGAGACTTTACATCAGATTTAATTTCTAGCACAAATAATTTTACAATTCAGTTTGTTAAATGTGATTTTCTTTAATGCACATAGACTGATGCCTTAAAAAAAAAAAAAAAAAAAAAAAAAAGAGTATTTCTGTTCCAATTTTCATCAAGACCAAGTGAATGCTTTTATTTTTATGCCGCTGTTTCATTTTCTGCCCTTTGATTTCTTTCCCTTGCTCATCATAGCCTCCTGCTGTGGTGCTGATGGCCAGAAGTGCTAGTTGTGAGGCTGCTGCAACCACAGGGTACGTCCGTCAGCACAGGTCATCATGCTTGTGCCAGCCCAGTGGTTTGTAATTCCAGGCTCTGCTCACATTAGCCAAGGGCAAACAAGACAAAAACATCCTCCACTGAGAAATGAAGAAATTCACTTACACAGCTTTTCAGAAACTGGCTGCACCTTTTCAGCTTGGCTACTAGAACCAGAAATCAGAAATTAAATGTAGTATCTTTGCACACTGGCTTGTTTAAAAGGTCAGACTTCCTGAAAGGTATGATGTCAGACAAGGTAGCCAGAAGCTGGTTATAAGAAAACAATACAGTTCAGCTGCATGAAGTCATAAAGAGATTTAGGTACTCAGTCCCACTGCTACTATAGCAGGATGATCTATGTACACCACTTCTGTCACCTTGCACTTCAGCTTCTTCAGTGTAAGACAAGGACAACAAAATTAATTTTTAAAGCCCATTATAGGTATTAATGAAAAACTGTGTGCAAATAAGTAAATAGCAGTAAGAATACATGTTCTGTCATTTTGTCTCTGGAACAACGCAGTTTACTCAATATCTTTCCCTGGAGTCTTGCTCTAAATCCCAGTTGTGTTCAACGGTGTGTTTTAATAAAAAAAGCAAGAAGCCCAGATGATAAACTAATACTTTTCCTTACTCTTGACAGAAATCTTATTCATTGAGCACAGCATGTATACTTCTCATCTGCGTCTTTCCTCTGACTCCTTGGCCACAAGAGAACTAATACAGATTTTCAAAGATCAAATAAGAAGGTTTCATCATAAAGAATCTCTGGATCCTTTATAGCATTCTTTGCCACTAATGGAATGAAATAAAATAGCAGACCTGAACTTAATGAATATCCCTTAAATAATGCAATGGACCTGTCATCCTTTTGGCTTCCTTCTAATTCATTGGGGCAAAGAAAGCTTAATGAAATTGCATATACAGAAAATTATGCAAAGGGTCAAATGTATATAATTATCTTTATTTACCTTTAAATATTTCATTATTTAAATTGCCTCATTGTTAGGCTGAAATAACAATTCAGTCATAACTCTTCTGAAGTGCACTAAGACTTTATGTCTTGCTGAGATACATTCTCCCAAGCATATCCTCTGCTCATTTATTATTCATTATCATCTGCATTTTGCCAAATTCCTTTGAAACCCATTTTCCATTTAAAATGGCAACTTTCCCTTAAAACCGTGGTGCATTCATCATACATACATGGTACTCAAAATGCAAGGCACATAAGTCTTGTGGATATGCTCAAAATACAGATGCCACTGTATATCAGAGAAGAATAGATCTATATTAGTTTTGAAGAAATCTCATCAGGACCATATGACACCTGTCACTGCAATGTATGCAAAATAAGCAATGTCTTCATCTGACTGCTCTGTAATCAATCATTTTCATTCAGACATATCTGGGACAAATAATTAGTTCAAGAAAGTGACTACTACTTAGTCACTTACTTCCCTCTGCAAATGTGTTGACAAAATTGTATTAAATAAGCAGTTTGGTCTACTTTTGTGATATTGGAAATATATTTTTTAAAAAAAAACTCTTTTGTGTAAGCACTTTCCTCAATTTTTGTTTTAAAAATAAGTAATATGAAATATTAGCGTTGGCAGTTATTTCAGTACCTTACACTATATCATAACATTGACTTTAAACAGAAATCCCCATTAATCACAGCAGGGACTGCTGCTTAAAGATACTTGAGTTGATGTTATCACACTGATCTATCACAAGAACCCAAGATGTCCTATTTAAAATGCAATGAATCACTGTTACAGAAAAATTAAATGTACACAAGTATTTTAAGGACTGCACCAGAAGAATACTCTCAGAAATATCTAGAAGATAGCTTAAAATTCTGTTCACCCATCATAAAAAACAGAAACACAGCATCTAACCTTTGCTTTAGTCTTTTCTCCTAGCATAAAACCCGCTTACCTTTCCACTGCCAGAACCACCTTTGAACTTTAGAGTTACTTCACAAAGGTTATGTTATAAGTATCAGTAGAATCTTTTAGCAGATGCTAAAAGATTTTTTGCTCTTTCTCTTGACAGGAAATGTTTTTCTTTAGTATCATCTTAAACCTTCTGTAGACTTAGAAGGATTTATTTGATTACTATATTGGGAAACCTCCAGTTAAGAGAAGGAGAGAGGCAAAGAATTTATTAGGAGACTTCACACATGCAAAGCTACACAGTATCAGGGCAAACTGCATGTTTGTCTCCAGAAAGGCAAAACCAATAAATTAATTTTTGTCTTCTCTAATAATCTGCTACATTTTTGAAAACTGTGCTAAAGCAGTGAATTTAGCAGCGAGGAATGTCATTGATTACTCCTCTGGTACTACTTTTTGTCATTACTATTCTCCTGTTAGGCCCTCATTCAGCCTTCAAGAAACTTGCAAACCTTAGATTTTCATCAGACATTGTTAAAGTAAAATTTCACATAATATGTACCATGAGGTAGTGATCAGATATTTACCAAGAAAATTCTTTCAGGTTTAATTTTTGAAAGAAAAAAAATTAGAAATTTTATTTTAAAATTCTGACAATACGTAGGTCTGGCAGAATTCAAGTGGAGATTAAAAAAAAAAAAAAAAAAACTCTACAGGAAAGAGAAATTCTTCCAGGTAATTTAGCATAAAGTAAAACATAGTAGGCAGTTATAACTGCTATTAAAATAAGTAGAGAGAGGTAGAAAGGAAATAATCCTTTGGTTTCTGCTCTTCCAGAGAGCCAGCCACAATTCTAGAAGCTCATCCAGTGAAGATAAACCACACAGTATTTCTTCTAACAAATATACCTCTGAGTGAAAGGCATGCAAATGCAAGTAATATTCACATTAACACAGGATTTTTAAAGACACCAATTATATTTAACAAAGAATGCTTTGAATCTGATCTTGACTGTTGCCAAATTCTCACGGTCAGCAGAAACTTAGGGACCATTTCATCAACTGCTGAGATAAAACTTGGCAGTACTTAATGTTCCACAAAATAGGGAGACCTGAAGGAAGGGTGAAAACAGGATGGAGCCAGGCTCCTTTCAGTGGGGCCCAGCAACAGGACCAGAGTCCTGGTCAGGCACCACCTGAAACACAGGAGGTTCCCCTTGAACTTAGAAGGCAAGTTTTGGCTGGAATAGAGTTAATTTCCTTCACAGTTCATAGTAGTTCACATGGGGTTATGTTTTGGATTTGTGCTGAAAACAGTGTTGATAGTCTAGAGATGTTTTTCTGAACAGTATTTACACAGAGTCAAAGTCTTTTCTGCTCATTACACCATCCTACCAACTAAGAGACTGGAAGTGCATAAGTCCTTGGGTGGGAAGACAGATGGGACATCTGAATCCCTTTGGATTCAGATCCAAGGGACGCTCCACACTACATGGCATCATGCTCAGCATTAGGAGCTGGACTTTGATGACCCCAGTGGGTCCCTTCCATCTCAATATATTGTATGATTCTGTGATATATTACTGGGGAAGAAGGAAGCACAGAATGTTCAGAACGATGGTGTCTGTCTTCCCAAGTAACCCTCACTTATGACAGAGCCCCACTTCCCTGGAGATGGCAGAACAACTTCCTGCCCATGGGAAGAGGTGAATGAATGAATTCCTTGTTTTGCTTTGCTTGTGCACGCGACTTTTGCTTTACCTATTAATATGTCTTTATCTCAACTCATAAATTTTCTCCCTTTTCTCCTTCCAACTCTCTCCCCCATCTCAACAGGCAAAGCAAGCGAGCTGCTGTGTGGGGCTTAGTTGCCAGCTGGGGTTAGCCATGACAGTCAAGAAACTCTTTTATTTTGAAGGGCACTGAGCACTAGAACAGGTCGTCCAGAGATGACAGAGAGTCTCCATCCTTAGCGATACTTAAAACTGTCTTGGACAACTGACTCTAGGTAGCCCTGCTTGAGCAGGATATTTGGACAATATGACCTCTGCTGCTCCCTTCCAAACTCACCTGTTCTGTTACTGTGTGAAATACACATATCAATTTGAAACTCAAAAGTCACGAAGGCAGCATTTGGTTATGTATTTTCCAGAATCTCCTCAATTTTCTAACTTCACTATGCCAAAGGTTAAAGAACTATATGAAGTCTTAAAGACAATATGCATTTATGAAAGTAAACAGCAAGAAAGTACTCTCTGTTAAGGTCTGGAATCCATGAATCATAGGCCTTTTTATAAAGTCTGTACCTTTCTAGAAATGGCTATTTCATTCCATGCCACAGGGTCTGTATCAGAAAGCTGACAAAAAGAACAATTTATTATGAAAACCATCTATAGAATTTAAAACCTAACTAACAGACAATTGCCATAAACTTAAAGGTGCAGCATGTACTCACACTTCATTAAATATTAACTACATTAGAAACGAATTCCTGAATGTTTTTTGGAATTATTACATCCAGTTGAGTAGAGAAAGAAATGTGACAGATACAAAATGGCACAAAGAATTTTAAATTATACATTAAAAAATCTTAATAATGCACTTTTTATGGATGACCACAAATGCTAAATCTCATCGTTTAAGCTTCATTGAGCAATGTATACTTCTATTCATTCTAAAAACCCTTCCAGTACTTCAAAGTATTAGACAAATACTCCTTTTCTAAATAGTGAAGGATCAGTCCTTTTGCAAATTTGATTTAAAAGAGAAAATTATTGAGATAATAATTTTCAACAGAATTCAGGTAATCAAAACTGCTGAAATGATGTTATGCTATCAGTTCAATCAAATTTCTAGGTAGGTAAAGAGTTTACTTCACATTCTTCAATTTTGCTAATGACTGAATATACCTGAATGCCTTGTGTAACTTAAAACAGAACTTCAAGAAAGAGAGAAAGTCCAAGAGTGTCTTTATATGGTATAAAAATATTCAATTAAAGGCCATTCCAGAAGGCAACCTTACCTTAGTGGGAAGCTATTGTTGCATATACCAAGAAGTCTTGCTAAGCTAAATAACAAATCCTATCCTTTTAAAAGACTGAGATAACATTATACCACTTTAGTGCAGCTCCTTTGGCTACATCACTTAGGAAATTAGAAATGTCATTCTCTATTTTAATTCACCTTCAGGAAAGAAGGTTAACTCATTGGCAAGAAAATTTTAACAGGTCAGATCTTTCAAAATCAATAATGAACTGCACTGGAGATATCTTTCCAAAGGGATAACTTCAATTAAAACAGCCCTCACCAGAGATAATGAGTAGAGAAGGAAGGTTAGTGCTGGACAAAGAAACACTGGCCCCCTTGCCAAGTACGTGATGCAAAGATACTTATCAGCCTGAATTATGCAGAAATAGCTTCAAAAGGCCCTGAAAAACAGAAAGGTCATTTTATCTCAAGGAGACTCTCTACAAAGAGGTAAGAGTGACTGAGAACTTTTCCTAATAATTTTTTAAAACTTATCAGCATCAAAATGTTCACTGGGCTCAGAAACAAAGAAAAGAAATTGTTATGGGAATTTCAGTGTCACAAAGGACATTGACAGCGATCATATGGCCATTGTTTATTTTCCTGGAGGATGTACAATAGGTAATTATCCATCCAGGCTACATTAGCAGTCATAAAATCTCTCTCACCTTCTTTAGATGCACTATGGAAAAAGCAGTGTGTTCAAGCAGGGACACATCTGAATTTCACCTAAGTCTCCATCATAATGTAAAATTTTACTCCATTCAAGTTTTACTAGAGAAGTCGAGAAGCTCTTGCTTCCTTCTAAAATATAAAATTTATGATTGGATAACAACAACTGCCTCATGGGTAAGTACAATAAAACAATTATAAATCAAATGCAGGAGCCTAAATTTGTCTACCTTGACCTCATTATTGAATTTTTGGTTCCAGCGCCTTTTTGTCCCTCTTCTTACTTTATAATAGTACTATTTAAGATGCTTCTTTTCCTTGAAGTGAAAAATAGTCACAGTCATCTAGACAATGGTCACACTTTAAGAAGGGCACATTTATTTGTTCAACAGCAGGTTATTGTAAGCAGAGGAAAGCTCAACACTGTATGAGCTGAAACACTGAAAGAAATAAGTCAGCTGGGTAGCAAAGAGAATAAAATATACTCCCAACCACAGGAATCTTATTATATGCAAATCACAGTACTCTTTTTAATTAGCAAGCTCTGCATTTTTCCTTCCAGTTTAGATTTTTTTAAAGGCAATAAAGATATTCCAGAGTAGGAGGTTATAGCAATAAGAAACCTGACTTTATGCCAGGCAAGCAGAATTTCACCAATTCAGCATAGGACCATGTATATCTATCTTATCAGGCAGGGCATTGTAAAATAGAAAAGGAACTCAAATCAGAAAGGAGACTTCTTTCTTTCAACCATTCAAACAAATCACCAGGAAGACAGAATTCTCTCCCTAGAAACTTTGAGAATGAAACTAGATGCTTTTCTGGAAGACGCATTCCATTACTTGTGATAATTTTATTTTTCTAAGATCCAAACACACCTGACCTTACTGTGCCAGATGTTGTGTGACTCCAGAGACCTGGAGTGCCCAGGTGCTACTCCACAGAGCTCACAGGCTGGATTGGACTCAGGAGATACACTGGCTACATTGAGATAGGTACAATGCACGTGCAGAATAAACAACTTGATGACTGTAAGCGTGTTAGTTGGACTAATTGGACATTCTTTGATTGCTTGTTTTGCTGGGCTTGCCTGGGAATGTTTATGCCAAAAAGAAAAATGGAAAACCGTAGAGAAGAGCCAATAAGAAGTGTGAGTGGAACTTAGGTATTGCAACAATAAGAAGGGAAAGAAGAAATGTCTCAACAATCAACCAGAAAAGGAAAACAATTAAAAACTGTGGATTTCACAAACAAAACCCCCCCTAATTTATTTACTTCTGAAGCTGCTACTGCAGGTAGCAGGCTTCAACTGTCTAAAAACCCACTTGCTTCAGTAAGGCTGGAATTTTTAATCATTTTCAAAACAGATAGAAATTGTGCAATCCACACAAATTAATGCTGTATTTTGTTGCAAAACGCCTAAAGACTTTCACACAAGCATTTGCTCACTTAGCCCTGAGACCCTGCTAGCAGACACCCCACCCTGACCAGTGCTGGCAGCACAGGCACACTGCCCACCCCCTGCCTGGCAGCAGCAGTGCAGTGGAATGCTGCTCACACTACTGATGTGAGATTGGACTTCCTCCAGTCACACGGGATCGCTGCAGCCAAGGAGCATCCTAACCTGACCCACGGGCAAAAGGCATTTGCAGAAGTGGCTCTCGCTGCCCGATGACCCATACTCCAGCATCTCTGGCAGTTTGCCACAGCCATGGCATCTCTTATGACCCCGTGTCAGCTATTGGTGATGAAGTGAGTGGCCATATGGGTGCCATGCTGCTCATCTTTCCTACTGTCTCCTTAAAGCTGTGGTTTATAAGGTCTTGTCAGATCCCATTACTGTTTGAACCACAGCACCTCACCATGCATTAAAATTAAGACACTTGTTGCAAGTCCAGAATTAAATTTAAGTTAGATGTTAACTCAGACTAAAAATACCATTACTAGACCAAGAAGTATTTTTCCAGTATAAATTAATTTGAAACAGTCTATTAATATTATCCAAATAATCTGTTATGATTCTATGTTAACAGAGTAAAATATGACATAAAAAGCTGTTTGAAACACACTACTAGTGGGTGAACTTGCTTTCTTGCCTTTTAAGGGAAGGTAAAATAAAACACATGCAGTCTACAAACTGCAGTCTACAAACTATTAACTTAAAGCTGCAGAGAGCACCAGTTTATGAAGTAACTGAGTATACTGATTCATAAATTTGAATTAAATTTATTTAGATCAGTAGCTCTTACAGAATCTACGTTTTGATTTTTAAATAAGGATATACACATTACAGTGAGAGATCTGAAAAAAACGCAGCTCTTTTAGTGCTTTGCTTTTTCAATAATTCAAACACTAATAGCTAAAATCCAACAATAGAAGTTCAGAGTGATTCTACTACTCCCTTGGTGGCCTTTAAGACCTTGGTTTCAGTCACTAATCAAGATACTAACAGACCTTTCTCTATTATTAGGAATGATATCAGGTTTCATATCTTCTCTGAGAGAAATGGAACATTTATCCAAGGAAATTTAGTATTATTTGTATGTTTCACTTCAAATGCTCTTTATAGACAACAGGATTTTCACTATCAACATCTACACAGGTCAACTGTATACACAATCTGCAGACCAGAAATGAGAAAAAGTCTCAAAGGCAAAGCAAGAGATTTCCTAAAAAATGACCCAATGTTTTCTTTAGATAATACAAATTATCTGGAATTGTTCATAATTAAATGATTCTTCTAAATATTCTTCAGCTTCTTTTTGTTTCTCTGAAACTTTCCAAACATAAAGTTTTGAAAACAAAAGAGTAATTAAAGTTATTTCTCTAACAGGTGATGTCCATACTTCCTTTGTGCTGCAACAACCACCAGGCTGATGTCTTAATTTTGGTTTGCAAGAAATATTTGCAAAGCATAAAGCACTTGCAAAGCGTAGAAAGATGGCCCCATTGTCATCACATAAAACCCTAGAATTTTCAAGAACAAAAATAAGGACATTTCCCTCCCCACCCCATTATTCAGATACATGCTCTTTCATCAGATGGCACACAGCATTCCAAATAAATGTACTGCATTATTTAAAAGAAATCTATAAAGATTAACTCTGTCCTAACTGAGGCCTTACATCAACATTTCAATGTAAATGGCATATATATCCCCTCCTGGACATTAAAGGGTTGATTTCTACCACACATATAGTAGTAGCAAGGGAGGAAGGCTGTTTCTGTTACTTTGTGGTACCCATCTGTTCAATACATGCAGCACTTTTATTCAATGATGCTTACTTATTCCTGGTATATTTAATACATATGGACCTTCTAGGGTTTTAATGGCAAACATTACAGGGAATTATTTTAAAAATAGGAATGAAAGTGTTTTGGGGCTACAGTGTTTGGAAACACTGAGATTGCAACTTGGCAATCTTGATGGGGAGCAAAGAAAATTACTCATCCAGAGACAAGATGTCGTCCTGAAGAACACAAGATTATTTTTCCTTTCTCTCACCAACATCAAATAGAAGCAATGGAAAAAGGTACAGCTGCACACTAAAAAAAAAAATCTATATTCTGCAACAATACTGTGAATCAAGAATTTATTACGTCTAACAGCACAGCACAGAACTGGATCCCTGAAAATTTTCTTTAACACACAGAATTCAAAAAATCAGTGACAAAACCAAGGGCTTTCACATTCCAGCTCAGTGCATTTTTGGTTCATGGGAAATACATAATGCATTTCTTTGACATTGCATTATGTGTCAGAAATACCTTCAAAGTCAAGATAATACAACAAAAGTTTCCATGATACATACATATTGAGAACAAACATTTCAAAAGACGTTTCATATTTTTAATGGCATTTTCAGTTGGTTAAAAAAAATTATTTTCTCAATCAAAGAGAATTCCATTAATATATTTCAGAAGAGGCACAAGACCACAGCTACAATACATTGGTAGCAACCATCAAAGACTCACAGGAGCATACACACACATATATATGTATACATGTGTATATATACACATATATAACAATTTTACAGTCTAGTTTGCTTTTATCTGTATGCTTCAAGAGGTCCAAGATGGTGGATGGTTAACACCCACACAGGGAATGTTTTCTTGATGTGAAATCACATGCTTGCAGAGTACTAGAAACCAACTACAAGATACCTTTTTTTCCCCAGTAGTTCATGGAAGAGATGGACAAAATAGATAGGTCAGTTACATTCTCAGAAGTTAATTCCAAGCTAATAAGTACACCAGCATCTTAAATACACAACTGCATTCACAGTGTGACAAAATGGAATCTCTGGAGACTGTTCAAGATGAAAAATGATCCAACAAGCCTTTGCCTCCTCTATACACATTCCTATACCACCTAATGCTGTCAAAAGATCAGTGGCTTCAGTGTTCACATAATGTTCCCACTGAAACATCTTATGACAAGCTAGCACGCCTAAAATGCATGGCAAGAGAGGAACTGGAGGCTTTGCAGAGAGAGGTGATGCCATTCAATGAGTTCAGCTTCAGAGACATTAAGCAGCAAAGAGAAGTCAGTGTGAGCCACTCTCATGTGACTGAAAACCTCTACAAGCTCTGGGTCCTTGACTTACTACAGGCGGTCAAGGGCACTGAGCTGCATCTCAAAGATGCACACCCTCCCTCAAATGCCTAGCCAGAAAACATTCTTTTAAATATATATCTCAGAGAAGACTTAGGCCACACTGTTCTCATGCATACAGAACCCTTCCAACTTTATTTTCCTTCGTTCTTTAACATTCCAAACAAACCCCTTTTCAATAGTCAACGTTTCATTGCAAATCTCAGATTGAATGAAAAAGCTTCCTTCCACTGCCAGTAAAGAGCAAAGGAAGCAACTGAACTGACTGTATGCATCCCAGGCCTTCTCTTCACTCTTCTGATCCCTTAGGGTTCACTGTTACATCACCATTTAAAAGTTTGGCTCAAAACAGGCAGATCTCCAACACCCATTGACTAAGAGAACTAGCACTTGAGAAGCTCATCACCCAAACTTGCCATATCACATTAGTGATGATGCCAGCTTTTGAACCATGTACAGAAAATGTCCCAGATGAAGCCCAAATTTGCAATCCAGACAAGCTGAGCAGGTGACTGGACAATACGAAACAATTGTTAAGCAGTAACTCCTGTTAGAGACTTCCCTGTATTTTTTGCTGATGTCCTCCTTCAGAGACACAAGAAGGACTGCATGCTCCTCTGCACTCGTCATTTTAGAAATGTTCTGATGATCATGCCAAGGTCAGAATTGTGACTTAGGGAAATCCTCCAAAACCAGTCCAAAAAGCACAGTAGGAGCACAGCTAGCAAATCAATCTGCTTCACAACAGTAAATTTTATCATTGTCCTGGAAGCTGTGCCCTAAATAAATACACTAAGGCTGTGGGAAAACAAAACAAAACAACACAACTCAAAAACAGAACCATACCAAATCAAAAAGAAAAGAAGAGAAAAAAAATCCAACTCTGGGCACAAGAGACAATCTACATGCTCAAATTGTCCCTGTCAGGGTGTTGTGATGTTCCTGAGGTCTGCTCCCTGTGAAAGGCTAGATTACTAGCTGGGTTATCAGCATATAGGTTTTAACATTTGGTCAGCCATTAGGTGGTCAGGCAGTTAGAAGAGATTATCTTTGTAAGTCCTTTACAATAGAATGCTTCTATTCTATTCTATATGACCATATTTTACCTGTGACTGATCTCATTAATGAATAAATGCTTATTTCTTTGAAATCTACTCAACTCTTGACCTCAGCAATTTTATCATTCTCTAACTGTCTAGTGTTTCAGAAGAGCTAATAATGCCCAAAGGAATGAACTTTAAAAGCATTTATTTATTTTACAAGTTTTACAATTACACAATATTCCTGTGAAAAGCTGCATAGATCTGAGGTGTTGGGGACCCACACTGGGATTAGCATTTACACTTCTGCATACAAATAAGGTGGTGGGGACCAATGATGCTAAGATTTGGACAAGCCTTATTTTTCATGAACTGACTATTTACAACATTTTCTAATAAATGAAGGAGGGTTTTCAAACATAAGTAGAACAAAATTGCAATTAAAATCAAAACAAAACCAGATGTTTCTTACAAAGCATGTAAAAACAACTTGAAAACTTGTTGTAGGTGGATGTGTGCAAAGATCAGCAGGACATGGCTAGAGAGGAAAAAATTCACAATAGTTATTACACAGAAAGGGATTACCATTGCTTTAGAAAGACACAATTTGCTGGAGGCAAGGATAGTATTTAGAGGTGGTATCTGTACATAACTGTCCTCATTTCATACTCTTCCCCAGGCATCCAGAAACAGGCAAAGTCACAGAAAGGATATTCTGCTAAATTCACCTTTGTTTTGATTTGATATGAATGCTCTCTTTTTTAATCAGCATATACGAACATCCATGCTGATATAATTCTTCCTTCTATCCCTAAATTATCATGTATGTTTCATCAAATCCAGCAAAGTCTATGCTGTCCTGTGTGTCCCAAATGTCACCACACTTAACATAGGGAACTCCATAAAAAAACAAATTGTTACTGCACTGTGAGGTGGAGGAGCATGCAAAGACACATCTTATGAAGAAAGTATTGCTTTAGAGGAAAATCCGTTTCATATATAAACTCTAAAGAAAACCTAAAAGAAAAGGCTTGTTATTTGCTCAAAGGGAAAACAGCCACAGCTGCTCTAGGTTTTCTTCTCCTTTAGTTCTCGATATTTCAGTAAATCATATGCAAGATTAATACTCGTAGAACAGTTTTCTTCATTATTATGTAGAATTAGATTAAATGTCTTTCTATGATGTAGAAACAGACGACATTTCCTAAACTGCGGCTTCCTTTTTTTTTCTTTTTAAATATATTTACATTTGGTGCATATGCACCTATCAAGTAATTATGGGAAAACATAAATATGCTTTCAAATTTTGATAAAATTTAGTTTACTTTCAGTGCTGCATATACAAAACACCAACTGGTTGTATATATGTGCTATTAATTAAGGGAGGGAGGAGGCAAAATAATGAAAATTATGTAGGAAGAAGGCAAAAATAACCACAGATCTAAATAGTGGAATAATTTACTCTTATTTATCTCTCTAATCAATAAATATGAAAATAAACCTCACATAGCTCTATCTACAATCAGAATTTTAAGGCTTTATATCATGACAAAATTTTTGCCTAATTGTTCCCTACTCAGAAGATATACAGGAGCTCTCAAGAAGCAAATCTTTAAGGAGCCTGAATATGTTTCCATTTGAAGGAAACAAACTTCTCATCCCATGACAGCAAGACCCCATTACAGAATGTGCTAATTGGCTGCACCCTTAGGGAGCTCAGCACACTCCACCTTTTGTTTCAAGGCTGATACTGCACCTTAGTGTGAGATTGTCACATTAGTCAGTTCCTGTTGTGAAACACCATGTGTGAAACTAGAATGGAAGTGCAAAATGACCGAGATTCACTCTGACTTCAGTGTCAGCACAAGGTTCCTGATATGCCACTGAGTGCCTGTGTTATGTCTTTGCCCACCTTACACTTACCAAGCATTATCAAAACTTTTCAGTTTGGATGCTGCTGTCACTTTATGAATGCCTGTTGTTACTTCTTTCATGTTTAAAATGTGACTACCTCTTACCACAATATAAGCTAACATCTGTTTTTACTAGAATTTCCTTTATCGGCTTCAAAAAGGCAAAAAACACTGCAACAGATCATTAATTTTCATACAGCCTTATCCCTGCACACTTAAGTACAGTGAATAATGGAGATAAACATGAATTTGAAAGGTATTCCTGTGCTAACAGAGGCTGCACAAGCTGTCATTTTGAAAGATGGGAAAAAGATGGTTGAACAAAATCAGGAAGGCATCAACTTTGTTGTCCATCTACAAACTACTGTAGAATGACCAGAGAAAACAATATTAAACCTTGAGTTCTTCACTGTAACAGCTTAATGAGAAAGAACTAAATTATGCACACACATCCAAAAACCCCTTAAAGAATGAAAAACCACTGTCCCTACTTCCTCAACATACGAAATGCCAGCCAACTCCATGTGTGAAGCCAGAGCATAAGCTGAATAGCATCAGTTCACACTCACTGAAAGACTCAGCTGGTACAATGAGATGTCTGATTCTTGTTTCATAATATTGTATTAGGAATCACAAACACATGAATTAATTATATAGAACCTTTCTGAAAAACATGTTTTTCACAAAAGGAAGAAAAAGAGATCACTTTTATCAAATACCTGAAGCATTCCTTATTTCTTTAGTTACATAGTCTGACATAGGCACATACATTCCCATTTCATCAAACAGGCAAAAATAGTTGGGACAAAATGCTGGTTTTTAACACCTAGGCAATCTGCCTAATAGTATAAAAGCTATACCATGGAAGGAAACCAAACCTAACTAAACCCCTGAAATGTGAATCTGCATCTCACATTCTCTCTTAGTCAGTTCTGCTATCATATTATAAGCCCCAAATAGGTCTGTTGCTTCTTTTCAATTCAGGACACTGAAAAAAACCCCAATCTACATGACCAATATTAGAAGCCAAACTAAATGCACACTCATTGTTCCCTCTTCCACAGGCTTTTGAAATTCCAAAATGTTGAAATCAGGCACAGAAATAAACTTTTGCTCTGAATTATATGAAGTAAAACTATATCATTAAAATAATGAAAAAAAAAAAAAACATTAACAAAATCTTTTATGACATCTTCATTTTCAATCACAGTGGGTACTAACCAATTCTTTATAAATCATATAGAATTAATTAGTACCCACTGTGATTAAAAATGTGGCTACCTCTCATGAACACCTTGTCCAATACTTGCACAATGCCACTGCATGGTGGCATTTATGAAAAACCCCAGACATCAGAGTATTGACATCAGAAACTGATCCAGCCATAGAAATATTTTAGGTTTTTATTTTTCAGACTACTTTTTCATTCTGTAAGGAGGGATTTTTAATTCTTCAGATATCTTATTGTATTAAGACACAGAGAGGAATGTAAATAAATATATATCTATCAGTCACAGTCTTGGGAACGAGAAAAATGAGGCAGCTGAACACATTCTCAGGTCAGTGGATATGTCAGGTGGTACCATTCCTTAGAACTTGGTTCAGTTCATAACAACTCTGCTTCTACTTCCTAAGCCATAATGACATTTCTCATAATATTCTCCAAATTGTACTTCTGAATTCAGACTTCACTACTTTTTATGAGAAAGTAGGAATCTACTTTATTTTTGAAAAAAAAAAAAAAAAAAAAAAAAAAAGCCTGCATTTTAAGTCCCACTTCAAAGTGTCTATGTGCTTATATGCGCTTATATTTCTGCAAAATATCTTTATGGCTTAACACCATGTATAGCTTTTATTTTGCTACTTCATTTCTTAACTTTTTTTTTTATTTTTTTACAGAAACTTTTTATAACAATCAGAATTTTATCATTTTCATGAGTTTAGGTTATTTTATCTACTCTGATTTTTTATTATAAGCATTTCACCTAATGCTTTCTTCTTTTTTCATTATCCTTATACAAATTCAAAAAAGTTATTTTCAGGATTAGAGTTACTTTGGAGATTATTGTAAGTGATTACATCAATGCACATTCCCTTTCTCAGAATAATGATTATTTGCTAGATGTGACTGCAAGCCTGTAACAACATTTGATTTTTCATGATCTCATAACATTTTTACTGCTTTTTGCATATAGCTTCTATTTAAAAGCATTAATAAATATATTTGTAAATCCCAGATCAGCCATTCTCTTTTTGTATTTAAGAAGGCTATTTCTTTCATTGAATGTTTCTTTTTTCTGAGTGGACTTGGAAACATAAAAGTTGAAAAAAGTGAGAAGAAAACTGTTACTAAATCGGTCTCTAAAAGGAATGAATAAATAGACTGAATATATTAGAAGATTGTCGTATCTGAAGAAGAGTCTCTTCTTTGGAGTAAACAGAAGTTTTGTCTACATATCCATAATTTTTCATTTATTAAGTTGCAATGCCAAAGAATCACATGTGGGGGAGAAGGGGGAAATTAATAATAGCTGTGATGTATTTGGTTTCTGAAAGAAAAAGAAAATCAAGCCCCAGTGAGATTTGTACTATAGAAAAAATATTAGGCATATTGAGAAGAAACATTTCATGAACATGTTTTGACAGTAAAATAGGCACTAATGAGATTGTAATTAGCAACAGTCAAAGACTGTTGGAGCAACAGAATAGATTTCTGAAGTTATTAGTGTACTACTTAATTAGTTGCTTCTATGAGCCATAAAACATGTTGATACTTAATCCACACAAGAAGAATTTAAAGGAGAAGTCTAAGTGAATCTGCTGATTTGTTTACAGCATTACTTAAGCTTATTTACAAAAAAACTTTGTACAACTGTGGTGAGGAAACCATAAAAAAACCACCCAGGTGTGTTTAACTGACATTTCACACAGCCTTGAAGACAAAATCCAAGATTTTAAAAACTTATCAGCTGAAGCATAATGAGATATATAAAGGAATACCATGACAGAAAACAGTCCTAAGATAACATTTCTTATGATGAAAATACCATGGATCAAAAATAACCCTTTTCTATGGAATTTATCTATTTCTTGACATTAATGAATGATTTGGGAACTTTATATAATGGTGTAATGCTTATACTGCTACAGTTTTTAGAGGGTTTGTTCAGAAGGGAAAGAGAAAGAAAGAAAGAAAGAAAGAAAGAAAGAAAGAAAGGAAGAAAGAAAGAAAGAAAGAAAGAAAGAAAGAAAGAGAGAGAAAGAGAAAGAAAGAAAAAGCAAGCTAGCTTTCACAGGCTGCTTTGAAGACAAAGAGGATGAGCTACTACTCCTCACATCACAATATGAGCAGTAGGAGGGGATTGTGGTTAAGCTGCAGCACCAACCAGCTTACATTTTAGGGGAAAAAAAAAATCTTGCAGAAAGGGTAAAGAAGTACCAAAATACTTTATCTCACAATGTCAGAAGACATTTGTGGAATTCCTGAACTGTGGAATTCCTGAAAAACAAGTGAAGATAAACACCCTTCAGTATGCCCATGGTCAAATTAAAGGACCAACTCATTCTCAACGTGTGATTCTATGTTTATGCAGTGTAAAATATTTGTGTAAAATGTAATTCCTGTCAGCACGTGACAGGAATTTAAGTAAAACTCCTCAAGGGAGCAATACTGGGAAGGCAGGTAGCTAAGGCAATACTGATACAAACATGGGGAGCAAGGAAGGGATCAGAAACATGCAGTTGAAATAACAGTGGATAAGTTAGTTTACCAGGAAACAAAGCTTAAATCATTCTGAGAAATCAATGAGGAAATGCAAAAGGCACTGGGAAAGTGCCAGAGTGAAGGGCCAGAAGCAAGAGGTGCCATTCAGCACAGCTGTGATGGATGATGCTGAAACTGTAGAGCAGATGAAAACAGAGAGAGGAACAGAGAACAGGGAACGTGTCAGAGAACTGCCTTGTGACAAATGCACTGCATTGAATCAGCCTCTTCAATACTCTCTAATTCTTAATGTCATCTTCCTTTTAGAAAAGGGCTCTCTCATTTGATAGGCTGGGCAGCGATATTCTGATGTGCAGTGACTTTCTAGGCCTTTGCACAAGGGGAAGGAGACAGGCACACAAGAGAGCAGAGAGTAAGTGCAGATATATTTGTCAAGGGATTTCTTTGTAGCACTATGGCTTAGCCTATATGGAAGATGCAAACAGAGGCAAATGGAGTTACTTGGAAAAGGTGCTGCTGGTCAGCATACTGGGATTCTGGTCATCCCAGTGGGTAGGGTACCACCCACCAAAGCAGTGACGCAAGATGTAGTGGGGAGAACAATTTGTATTTCAAAGCAGTTATAGAAGCTGTAAGTCTCTCTAGAGAGGATCTATAGAACCCCTCAAAATTCACAAAATATAAAACCTGAAGCATTTATACAACACCTAAATGATGATTTGTTGCTTCTAGTTAAGGTAGGTGCAGATTTTTTTGACGTCCAAAATAATTCTTTTTTCAATCTGTAATAAGGGGCTAAGAGAGCTGAAAACAATCTTGTGTCATCATTTTAACTCTCTTTTGCTCTAAAAGATTTCTGAAATTTCTTTTGTTTTCTGAAAAGAATTAGGCCTTTTAGCCTAACTGCTACTACTTGTATGAAAACTGGAAACCTGTCTCCATTTCTACTTGTCACCATATATATATATGTATATATACACCTACACAGACAAATACATGTACATATACATATATATGTATCCATTTTTCCATCTTCGATCTACCTGCTAATGTACTATTAACAGTTTCTTTTCACACAATTTTTTTGGATATTTTTCTTTTTAAATGTGTTCAAGGATAACATGAAACATATTTTCTTTAAAGTTTCACTTCCTTATTGAGCAAAGCAGCCGCATTTAAGCCCTTTCTGCAAGGGGTGCTGAACATCTCCTTGATGCTCACAAGTACATGTTTTATGCACCAGTCTTAGATATTAAATGGTTTCTCTTGGTTTGCTTTATGAAGAAAGAGTCTGATTAATGCAACTGTATTGCCACACAAAATAGAAACATTTTAACCTCCATTTTAATTTCATATTTTCACTGGCTACATAGAACCTTCAAGCCAGATTCCTAATGTTTTGTTACTTCAACCGTGATCCTGAATTTGGCAGCAATGAGAAAAAATTCCAGCTACACAATATGTTCAGGAACTATTCAATGTACAGGAACTGGTTTTGTATATGAATTTTTTACTACACTTTAATTTTTTCCTTCTTTGAATAGCCACAACCTCAAGCATTATTCTTTTGCAGCTGCAACAGTTAATTCAACTATTTTTGATATTTTTCACCAAACATCAGAATATTGATGGTGAAATCAATCTAAATATCAGATGTGATATCTGATTGGATATTAAAATGTCATAGCTGTGCTATATAAGTTTTTAAGAGCTTCACAAGTTATACATTTTGTATTGGAAATAAATGTAAATCACTAGATAGGACATAATTTTTAAAATATTACAGTAACCTATACATTTAGTTCAAAACCAGACACAATGTCAGTCATATGACGTCATCATACCCAGAAGTCTAAATAAAGGAAAAGTCATGTGCAAAAGTGCTTCTTTATACATAACATTCTTTTCTGGCATTTCTGTACTCATTAAACATTGTTGCTTATGTTTACTGCTAGCTTTTTGGGATCCCAATTTAAATCTTTGAGAAAAATATTCTGATTTATGTGACAATCAAAATGCAGCCCTTCAATGGTTTACAAGCACTATCAAAATGTTGGAAAACTATACTTGCATCACAGTTAAAAGTGCTGAATTTGGGAGCAAAGAAGGGTAAACAAGGGAGTGAGTCATATATCAGATAACAGTGTTTGTGCAGCTTTCACATAAACAGTAGTGCTGTGATCATTCTGAAGCCCTGCATGTGTCAGCCTTATGTTCACAAAGCATTATATGCATTTTCTCTAACCAAAGAAAAATCAAAACTCAGCAGCAGCAGTAATGGGTTTTTTATAGTAAACAATGCTTCAGAGCTCTAGTACTGAAATGTGCACGAGAGGCTATGTTGAATGTATGTAATCTAGAGAGACTTCTATTACCAAAAAATATACTCCAGAAGATGACTGTTACATTTTGATTTGGCAATCTGCCTCTATCCCAAAGGCTATGCTCCCTGCACTTGCAACACAAGTCCAATCAAATCTGTACCAAGCTAAAAAGTAATCACCTTCTGTGAAGACCATTAGCAGATTAAGCCTCAGATAAAAAAGAAAAAAAAAAGTTACATGCATTTATCAAAGGGCAGAAAACCAATAGCTTGTACATAAGCCATCATTTCAATTGTATTTAGGTAAGTGATTAGTATTCCTCTTATCACTATCATTTGACTATTTGACTTCATTGTGGCCATACTGTGACCCAAATACAGTAGATATATCAACAACCAGATCAAGTCTGATTCCAGCTGCAGGCTTTTTATGTCTACTGATATATTTGGCATGGTAGCTCTCTTGCTTTTATTTACAAATGACTTATTGAAATTAAGTGCATCTATGGGAAAACCAAAGAAATTCCAGAAATCATTTTGTTCTACCAGCTTTAACAATCAAAAGGAAAATTGATTGTGTGAGTGAACACACATAGTAAGGATACAAATACTTACTGTTAGCATGCTTTCAAAGGCTGCAGCATTATGAAATTATGTACTTCAGGACTGGGTTAGGAACACAAACCTGTTACATTACTAATAAATGGAGACCAAATTTGGATATTCTGGAATGAGCAAAACTTGCAGGGCAAATGAAGAGGATAAATACTGTGAGGTTTCCATGAAGATTTCCACTGTCATTTTGTTCAAGAGAAGCAATGAAGATTTTCCAAATGAAGTAGGCAGTGATTCAGTGTCTAAACCTCTTGATCCTGTGAACTCTTTGAAACATGAGGCCATCTGCCACACAAACTTTTTTTCCACCACTTGTAATATGCACCCATTGCTAACCATGCCCTTTGATTTACATCATGCTGTCAGAGCTTTTCCTGCCATTACTGAAAATCAGAAGGATACAGTTCTTAATCAATCAACCTGAAACTATGAAATAAGAGACTATCCTTCTCTCTCTGACTGTATTTTTACAGTTGCCTTATGCTCCTTTGAGGCCTTCTTTCACCCTGTAGTGCGTAAGGTAAACTTTTATTTATTTTATTCTTTACAAGACCTTAATTTTTCTCCAATGAGACTTTTGATCAGAGAAACCTTTTCTCCTATCTTTTCTTCTCTGGACATTGACTTTGGCTGTTACAGGACAATAAGAGTCAGTAGATAAAATGGTATTAATTTATATAATTTTTCTAGACTCTATCAACCAGTCTAACTCAGTCTAATTGATATGGATGACGGATATGGAATTCTTTTTATGGGTTTGCACCATTTTTTAGAGTGCTGAGGTTATGGACCCCTAAATGCTTACCACCCACTCCTATCATCAGCTTTCATTAAGGATCTGGCTGTGTCCCACTCTCTAAATATACATCATAGACTTACAGGGCTGGTGAAGTCTATCACATAAACTCTGTATTTGTTTTGTACTGCCATTACACCTGGGACACCTCAGTTAGGCTGTGTTTGGATAGCCATTTAGCATGTGGAAAAAATGGACATTACACCACCACAGAAAAAGAACTGTATACACCAGTTTATTCAGGAGCCGTAGCCAGTGTCAAGCCCTTCACTCTGCTGAGTAGTATGAACACAGCTACATTTCTGCCGGGAGTATTCTTGTCTTATGATTCAGATCTCCAGTTTAGGTAACAGCTGAAGCACACACATATGCCCACATGCATCTAAAATTAATACTTAACACAGGAGATAGAGAAATTCAAAGAAACACGTCAATACTTAACACTTGCTTTTGTCTCTGATCCATTACTTCCCTAAAGCACTCTTCATTCTCCATGAGCTCAGGATCCCCAGTCATTCTCCCTAGTTAGTTATTGGAGACACCCATGTCAAAAGGTGAAGCGCTCTTCCCCTGGTGTATTAAAGTATCTGTCTGATCCCTCTCAGAGCCTACTGTACTGCTTGCTCCTCTCAGAATTCCTTCTTAAAATATCAGATCTTGATACTTTCATCCTATTTTCCAGATTATACAATTGCAGTTCACTGTGGAAAAGTCAGGATAAACAGGCTTTGGAATGCAGTTGTGTCACAAATGACACCTGAATGGATAAAATACTAGTGTCTGACAGATACATGACAACATTTTTATTAATTTATGCCAGGCTTTCTACACATTAAAAATTTTACTCCAAAAGCAAGATGTAACACATACTACAAATCATTTACTTCAAATCTTTAACAGAACAATCAATAAATCCAATGCAAGGAGAAGGTTCAAGCCTTCAGAAAATCCACTTGGCTATAGGATATAATTAAGATCAGATATTAAATTTAGAAAACCAAACAAAATCCATCACAAAATAAAGAAAAACCCAGACACCATACCCTTGGTTGAATGTTCAAGATCCAAAAATCTCAAATTTCACAGTGGACTCACACAGCAGAAAACTAGCTATTATATCACCCAAGTGACATACACATGCCTCTATAATTATTTCTTAATTATAATTTTTCTATCACAGCTTCACTTATGAAATAGATCATTCAAGACTTAACCATGATGCTACTTGGATTCATTCCAAGTTAAAGTTGGATGACAGAGGTTAAAATTGTAAAAGATGAAGGTTAAAATACTAGAAGCAACAGAAATGGTATTAATGGAAAAACATATATATGCACTTTATTGTTAATGGAAAACAATATATACACTTTATGGACAACAAACATTAGATAACTCTTTCCATCCTATACCCTACCTGCCAGTAAATTTTCCAAACCTCTGATAAAGAGTTGCTCTCAAATATGGAGTTCTTTCTCCTCTCACACCCCTATAAATATTAGATGACCCAAGGTCAAATAGGTGCGTTAGTACTGGACCGAAGTCCAATTTATAGTACAATATATCATAATTTTTCAGTGTCAAAAAAGTCAGCAGTGTTATTTGATTAGCCAAATCCATTCCAATCTGAAAATGCCTCTGGCTTCAATATTCTGACAAGATTGTCATCTCACTGAACTCTAAACAATACAAGCAACGACCCCTGAAAGAAAAGGCCGTTTAAGTTGTGTGTGTGATTTAAGGGAGAACAAACCCAGGCATACAGCGCATATATATATATATATACACACAATTAAAATTACCAGACTATCTTTGCATGCAAGTAAGCAAATACCAAAGCTTTCAGACTGCAGGTATCAAAAATATGTCTCTTAGCAGGAAGACATTTGTGATACATTATGCTGCAACACATCATTTATTTCACAGCAAGGATATATATTCAGCTGGGAAGTTGAATTCAGTTGAATTTCATGTATGCAGCTCTATTAAAATTAGAGATAGAATGGTTTAGAACTATTCCCAGGGCACACCAGAAAGGAGGTAACAGGCTGTAAGGTACAGCAGAGGACACAAAGGTAGATATCTTCAGAAATGGGTTAACCACCACCACACCTTTGCCTTCCAAGCCCATTGCTTTTGTGGCCTTCCCTTTTCTGGGATTGCAAAGAAAGGCCAACTAACCTAAAGTGATCTAAAGAATAGCCACATAAATCAGCTTTTTCACCAGTAGGATCAAATTAAGTTTCTTTAGTACGCTGATAAATAGCAATGTTAATCAGACTGAAATCAAATAGCAGATTTGGGATGTGTTAATCCATTGTTTGTCTGAAACTCAGACGCCTGATTCAAAGCACCTCTCATAAAAGTATAATCTTGCCCTCTAGCAATCTTGTTCAGTTTTCAACTATTTTGGTCTTTACCCAAAATAATGAGGGAGAAAGGCTGAATTTCTTTTCCTGGAGAAAGTATAGTGGTGAGGTACTCTCTCAGATACATGGCATTACACAACTGCAAGTTATACACTATAAGAATGAGCAAGCATTTGTCAGCCTTCAGCAATTCCCAAGAATCTGATCCATGCATATTTGAATAACTTTTGGAATCCTGCCAGATTGACAGCTACAGTTAGAGGCCAAAACTGATATGTTAAACAGCACCATGATTATTTTTTATCTTCTTTATTTGGGATAGATGCAGAATCAGTCCAGCTGCAAGCCAAGCATGACTTTTAAGTCACTGATCAGAAAAAGAACATGCTAGAGTTTGCTCTTTCTTTTCAACTTGAAAGACTTTAAGCTTCTATCCAAAACATTATCAATTGCAACTAGGAAAAGAATTAATCTTTTTTTTTTCCAGTTAGCTGAAAATAGCAACAGTCACATAGTCGTATTTTTTCCCAAATCATTAGCAGAATATTATTGTATTTTATAACAGTGGTCTAACATTTCAAGTTAATAGCAGCCCCTTTGTCAAAAGACAACACAATTTTTAAAAGTGACTAACAGCATGCATGTGGTAGCTGCACTGAATGGATGGAATGGGAAAGATGATTCTCTAATTGAGACAGGACATTATGGACCATCCTCTTCCTTCAAATAGCACTAACTGTAGCATATGCAGTGAGGTTCATACCCATTGTCCTCTAAGTGAAAACCTCAAGTTTGAAATCAGTGTCAAAGTGTGTAGAGCAGTCTAGTCTTTCAATTTTTTACAAGACATTGCTATTGCCTTGCATTTTTTAATCAAAGCTACAGCAGACTCTTTCACTCTTCCCCTAGATATAAAAACAACCATCCTTTGTCTTTTATTCACATTCTGTTGCAAAATACAGCTTTGTTTTGGTGTTGGGAGATTGGAAGGTGAAATGGAGGTCACCCAGTTCCCCGAGGTCAGCCAGCACTAATAACAGCAGCCTCTGGAGAATGCCAGCAGTGTCCTATTTCTCTCAAGGTCAAGCAACTGCTGTAATCATTCAATGAGAGACTAATAAGACAATTCACAAGTCTTTTTTCTTCAGGGGTAAAGGACACACATCCATACTTTTCCAATGGTTTTAAAATATTGAAAACAAACTTTTGTTCACAGAAAGATTTAAAAATATGGGAAATGTGCAGTAACTTCAGCAACAACCACTTGGAAGCAGTATTTTTTTTGTTTTCAACGGAGATCAATGAATAATTAATAAGTACAGGTAACATATAATGAAACCTGTGCACTTGGGCCTTAATTCAATGTGAGGGAGTAAAAAAAGAAAATCACTGAAATATGTTAATTCATTTATTAAAACTATGCATATGGTCCTGCCCTATCCAGAATCTTGGTTATACAGGCAGACCCTGGCCCTGCACATCACACAGCCTCTCCATCCTCATCACTATTGCAGAGCCATTTGAGCCAGCCTCTTCCTTCTCAGGGCTTTTCCCAGCCCTGCTTTCACAAATCTCAATGCAACATCAGATTTAAACTGCAGTCTCCCTTAATTCTCTCAACACATTTTACCTTCGCATCCCGTATGTGCCTCCCTATGCACATGTATTCAGATACAGACTTGTTTTTCCAAACAGCCATGCACAGGCAACTACACAAACAAAAAATAGGGTGTGTTCATAAAGGAAATAGACAAATGGTACCCTAAACTTTGGATATCAGTATATTCTGCACACACTTGTAAGCCATTGAGGGTAATGTACTTCAGTAGAGGCGGGATCAATCAAACCCAATTCTCTGCACAAATGTATGCTTACCTAAAAGTTTACAAAACTCTGAAAAACGCCCAAGTTACTATCACTATCACTTGATCTAGAAGTTGATCTAGTGCAACAAAATTTAGAAAAGCTTGAAGAAAACAAAGCTATCTTCCTGCCTGTTTGATAAAGTTAACAATTTATTTTATTAGTGATATTTTACTTTTGTTTTACAGTACAGTACCACTGCTCAATGTGATGTTGGACAATTATTAAAAACCCCACACTTAGAAATAAGAATATTGACAAATTACTTTCCTATATTTTAGTTTAATGTACATACATATCAAAATACCAAGCTATTACACAAAAAAATCCTACAATTCCAGAATCTGGGAATAGTACTCTGAAGCAATGCTACAGGAATCCTGAGCAGGCATAGACTTGTTTTTTGTATGAACTGCAATCAAACCCCCAAGTTTCATTACGTTCTTTTATGACAGAGGTGTCACAAATCACCAGGAGTTATAAGCAACTGTATGTCAAAATAAAATGCTGGTATTATAGCAAGATGACTTTCAAATTTGAAAAAAAAATGGTTACATTTTCTTTCTCTCTTGAAAAGTATTTTGCTTCTTATTTCACTGATTTACTTGAAGCTTATGGAGAGACTTTTGAGCATCTCTGTCAGAAGGCAATGATTTCACATTTCTTCTCTGAAGAAACGTATTGCAGGATGGAATGAATTATTCCAGTCAATATAATTTCCAGTCAATATATATTCCAGTCACTGTCACTGCTCAGTAACAGTGCAACTTTGCAAAGAAGAAATTGTCTTCATCTTCTATTTTTTATTTTCTACAATAGATAGCAATTCACATTTTTATACTTTCACTCTTTTTGGTGCAATGCACATGTTTAAAGAGCAGTAAAGAAAGCTCATGTCAATATGCTAAAATATATCCAAGATTTGCAGATAAAATGTTTTTACTATTCTGTTTTAGATACTCTTTCAAATTTTTTTGTAATGATGGACATAACAGCAGATTGGGTGCTTTTCAAACAAAATGGTCAGCACAACAGAGAAAACTACAGCTCAAGTTGGTATGTTTTAAAGGCAATTCTAAAATGATCAAAGAGGGTTAAATGTGGATAGAATTAACTATATATATATGGGGGGGATTTAAGAATTGTCTCCACAGTATTAATGATTTTTCAAAAGGAAATGTTACTATTAACACTGTTCTACTTTATGTCCACGTAACCAGAAACACAAATCCTCTCTGAGACAATACATGCCACAAGGGGACAACATATTATCTACAGCTGGAGTTCCTATCTCATTTAAGTTCCTAAGCTCACTTAACATATTAAAAACATGGTTTTTCAATGGTGTGCATCCATATTAGGATATCTAATTCTGACCCTCAGTGACCATTCTCTCCAGGGCAAGGTAATGGGCCAGATACTCCACTACTTAACCTCAGCCCGTTCAAACTGACTTTCTTGAAGTTAAGGTGATACACACCATCAGCATGTGACTTGAATATTTGCATATTTGCTGAGTTTAAATCTTAAATTCCTGTTTGTATATTTTTGGTTGGATAAGAACAAAAAAAACCAAAAAAGCAATATGGTATATTGGTATTTTGGGGTTTGAACTGGGGGCAGGAAGGTGTTGTATATGACAAACAGTTATATTATTGCTTGAAAATAACTGAAAGTTTTGGGGTTTTTTTACCCTTTGGAATGGAAAGTAGGGGAAAAATGATAGCTGTACATACACACACATCTATATATAATAGCAACTATAATAGCAAACTGTAATAGCAAAACAGCCTTGCTCTATAGAAATATCCATCTTCTAAAGTATTAACTAAAAATGTTCAAAAGATATGCTTTCTTCTTACATAAGAAAGCTGAAAAAACCTCTCATCAACATATTCTATTATTAAAATTGGGCAATGTAGTTACAGAAAACAATGCAATAAAATTAAAATATTTTAGCACTATTAGATCATAAGACTAGACAAGAACTTGGTTTTATCTCACCATCACTGCAGTTTACCACATCTTAAAATTTTGGGACATCAAGCAAAATGAAAAAACACTGATGCAAAACAAATGAATAATTGTCACTATTAGAAACAGTCACCATGGGAAAAAAGAGCACTCAACATAAATTAGTTTTATCATTTTCAATAATGCAAAGTCAATGGTTAACTACAAAGCTTGAGCTATAGCTCCTGCAAATGTTTGATTAAAAATCATTCATTGTTAGCTTCACCGATAATTTGCCAGTAAATTACATCCTTCCACATATTTTTGAAATTCTTTCATAGTTAGGTGAACTAGAAAAAATGAAAATTTACATTTCAAGCACAAATATTGTAGAGAATAATTTCTATCAGATGTCTGAAAGCTGGAGCCATTCTATTTTACTGCTGGCTTTTGATCAAGATAAACCACCCAGTTTTGAAAACTTCTTTCTGTTTCTCTGTACTTGGAACTAAAATAATATTTACACTGACAGTGAACATTCACAGTTGCTTCTCAGTCTAAAGCATTTCTGCTCATCAAAACCATGTATAATTGTGACTCAGACATCAAGCTGCAACTGTAAACACGCTAATCCAAAACCAAAGTTTCATTACTCACATAATAGAAGATAGACTGAAGCATTTCATAATGACACAGAATTCCCCTTTTCACTACTTTTGATCTTCAATCTATTTTGGCCTGAGGTCAGCTGGCAAACAGATACCATAGATTGATTTCTGTGTATGTGTGTTAATGATTCCCCTTTCCATCCTTTGGCTCCAAATTGTCCTAAATTGGCATTGACTATGATGATATTCAAAAAGTAGACTCCACAAAATTGTCCCAGTGCTAGTTATAAATAAAATTTAAGGTTCAAAAGAAAAGAGTTCATAATACTCCAGGGGAATGCTGAAATTGATCCTAATACTATTTAAATATGCATAGTTTAACTGGGTTCATCACCTTTAATTCTCTGCATTCCCCTTTTGCAAGCGTAGAGAAACGTACTGTTTTAGCAAATCCAGATTTTTCTATAAATACTGGGCTCTATTTCCCTTTCAAAGCTGAACACAATTCACTCTGACAGACACCAGCCTAGGAAATTTGAGCCTGAAAAGGCTGACCTGTTTCTCTCTTAGAATCAGGCAGTATCACACAGCCAGAATGTTTATTCATGCACCTCACAAGATGCTTAACTAACTTCTGACTTCCTAACTTCTGAAAGTGTTTTCTCCTCTTGCAGTGTTAACTCAAAAATCACCAATACAGACATGACAGTTCTGTAGCAATTAGTTGGACAGAGTGTGTGTAAGGGAGTGCATACACACAGTTGGCCAGAATAAAGATGACTCTTTCCAACTCAGTCATGAAGAGCTTGCTTTACAGAACTACTGAATAATATCAACACAAGTATGTGGTCCATGCCCAGATACCATAAATCTACATGAACCAAATTACCATCCCTGTGTGAAGCCTTCCCTAAAGCAAAGAACTGCTGGGCTTCACCACAAGTAGTACAGGTGCCTGGCTGCTGGTGGGCAGAGAGCTGTGCCTCTTTTCAATATTGCTTTTGCAGCATTGCAAATATAATAATGGACTACGTGACTGTCTGGTGAATAAGCAGCAAAACATGTGTGCTCCTCTTACACCAGCAGGCATGTTACAGCAACCTGGTCTGTGCTTGGAGATTTTGAGACACAGGAAGGCAGATTTGATAGGAAAGTACCCATCTGAATATAAAACTTCTTAAACAGCCAACTCCTACATTTTTTTTCCAGAAGCCAATTCTTCTGTAAGTGAAATAGCAAACAAATTGAACAGAATACTTAAATAGTTGTGATTTAAATCTTGGGTTCACCTTCAGACTTAATCAGCTATCTTTTTTCATTTTATATTGGAGAACACAATATTCAGTCTCCCTGTATGTATCATAACACATTTAGGCATTTTAATTTCCAGATTCAATCAGCTCAGGCATATTTACATATTTATTAGGAGAAAGGTTAATACAAATCATTCTATTTGGATTCTACTGCAAGCTTTTTGGGCAGGAGCAATATAAGTCAAGTACAGCCATTGCTAAATCACTAATAACCTCCTGAAAGCTTGATTTTTACTATTCCAGTTTCATATGCTGAAATAATTATAATGATAAAATGAAATGGAGCTTTATAAATGGGCTTATTATTCTGATCTACAAATGAATAGAAAACCTTTGAATTCATTGTTATATAGATTGTAACAATAAAGGATTTTTACTATCATTACTCAAAATCTGAGGAACTTCATTATTTTCTTGAATATAAACCCTGCTCATCCATTTTCATGGACTTGTCAAGAAAACAGAATTATGCAACTGTCACTCAAATTAAATGAACTTAATATAGTACTGTCTACAATAAAAGTGAATGTTTACCTAGGAAGCTTTTCCTTTTGTAAAGACACAATATGAGACCTGCAAGACATTCAAAATATTATTGGAATGATAAGAGAAGGAATAAAGTATAAAAATATTAATATACCTTTCAAAGGAGGTATAAAAGAGAAATACTGACCTAATAATCAAGTGAAATATTAACCTAATATTCAAGTTAAGTGCTGAGTGCTGGACATAGATTCTATATTTTGTAGAACTGGCTGAACATACTAAAAAACATTCACAAATTTCCAAAACAAGATGTGCTCTATACAAATTACAGCCCAATATGTATAGGCTGTGTATGTGACATCTTTAAAATGCACTCACTTAAATACATTGTCAACAGCAAAAGCAAGATCAAAGAACTGGGTGGGTTGGATGTGGGCTGGCTAGTGAAGGATGATATGGCAATGACTGACACAGTTCAACAAAACTTCATTGTCTTGTTCTTCACAGACCATAACAGCAAAGTCTGGGAAGTGTGACAGCCCAAACTGGAGAGTAACAAGCTATAAACTACTTAAAGAAATTGGACGTATGAAAACCCATAGAATTAGAGATTATTTAGGTGGGGGTGCTGAACACGGGCTGCTGTGCCTTCAAGGCCATGTTTATGATTTTAAAAAACTGGAGGGGGATAATGGGAGAAGCGGTAACAGCTGGGCAGATCCAGGGACCCAGAGGCCTGGCCAGCCCCAGCACAGTCACAGCCAAGGTCATGAAGCACTTTTCTGAGAAATTACTCACAGGACAAGCAAGGACAATAAGGCAGCATCATGAAAGTTCAAAACAGATTTACGACAGGAAGATCATTCCTGTGCACAAGGAGAAAACAGTGCAATACAACTTGATTTCAAGTAGACTTATGTTGACTCCTGCAGTATCCTCATTAACAGGATGAGAACTGGACAGACTTCTAGATGATTTGAAAACTGTCTGGACTGCTGGGCTCAAAGTCTGGCAAACAGTAGCTCAAGTTGTAGCTGGTGTTCACTATGAAGCACATTACCCCAGGGATTCATGCTGGGGCTGATACTGTTCATACTGCACTGTATTTTAAGTAAAGACTGCTATTAAGTAAAGAAGACAGCTTGACACACTGAATTGCAGTTTCAGCTCACAGGTACCTTTAGAAACTTGATGACCACTCAGTGTGTCAGCCAGCCCATCTAATTTACCTAAGTGCACTTAGATGAGTAACAACATTCTGTACCTGCAAGTTTTGGGGTTTTTTCTAAAATTAATTTAATGAAAACTAAATACTGTTTGTGTTTTGCATGGAGAATACCTGTGCTAGTGTTTACATCATTATCTAATACTACAGAAATGACAAGGTTAGATTCCCTACCTCAAATCAGCAACACAGAACCACTCAGTAATTTCTAGTAAAGTTTTCAGCCAATAAAACTTGTTGCCCAGAGCTGTCCTTGATTTATGTATGATTTGAAGTGAACTAAAAGGACATATTTCTAGTGAGTGAATTGCTTTATTAGATAAACTGGTTCTTTCCCATTCCAAAGAGGCAGCAAAAATCAGATCTGTAATAGAAATAGCCTTCCCTTGTAGTTGTTAACCACATTTGAGTTCCACACTGGAAAGAAAGAAAATGATTATAAGTCTATACACCGTGGTGGCATCCTTTTGCAATCACAGATGAACAGCCACACACTGAAACCAACCCAGACCAAGTGGAAAGGAAGTAACATGTTCCCCAGTAAGCACAAGTAGATGTTTTATGTATTCTACAGAGTAGGAACCCAAACATTTTTAAAAAGTGACAAGAAACCTCTCAGAAACTGAATTCTACTGTGGTCACAGAATTCCTCATTCCAGTCCTGTATATGCTACTTTTATAGAGGGTGGAACTGAGGTTCCCAAGCAAGCAGTGTCAATGTAACACAGAAATCTGTGTATTCAAGGACTAGCTCTGGTTTCATTCCATGGACCAAATTCCATTTAGGAGTAGGAGACAAATCAACTGCACTCCTAAACAGCACAGTTCAGCCTAGATTCACCTAAAGGAATCTAATATGCACCCAGTGATTTCCAACATGATGGGAAGCACAGCAAATGGAGACCAATGGATAACTCCACGCAAAAAATCACATTCCTGTCCCAAATCAAAACACTAATGCAAACATGCCTCAGGCATCCTGTAGTACCAGGCCTGGTTAACAGGTATTCCTCTTAAGAAACAAAGGCCTCCCAAGCTACCATCCTCCGATTAAAACGTTAGGAAAAGTTTACAGAAGACATAGTTAAAATCAAAATTGCTTATAAATTTTTCAGAAAAGCTAAATTTATTCTACTTATGTATCTTCTGCCCATTTCACAATCTTTGCTTAGACTTCTCATTGCAGATGTTGTTTTTCAGAAAAATAAAAATCAGTGCCAACGGAAACTCTTAAAAAAAAAAAAAAGAAAAAAAGAAAAGAAAAAAAGAAACCTTGCACAAACCAAAAACAAAACCAACATTTTATTTTACTTTGTCTAAGAAATAGAAGGGCCAGATCATAAACTAGAAGTTCAATCTCAATTAATTCTCATCACAGAATTACTGCCTCACATTCGCTTTTCCCCCTCTGTCCATCCAGAAGTGTAGACAACATGCCTGTAACCAAAACCCACACCACTCCCAAAGCCAAACCCAAAGATCCAACATCTGAGGGTTCCCTTCAATCCAGGCAAATTTCTTAGCTAGTAGGAAACACAAATTTCAGATTTAAAAAAAAAACCTACACTTCTACAGTGTCATTTGCATTCAGTGACTGCAAAGAGTGCTGAACATTGTTATTAAGGATGCCTGCTGTTGTTTTACTCAGGAATTTATCACCTTCATATCTAAGAAGCAGAAGGTCAGGCTGCAGAAAGGAAATTATTTATTCAAGGTGGCATTTCTCCTTCCATTGTCAGCTGCTGAAAAAAAATTAGCAATTTACTCTTACTTTAAAACTGCATAAAATGGCAGCACAATCCTGTTCATTCAGGTTCACAATAAAACATGCTGCCCAAAACATATTCTTCTGACAATACAACTTTCTAATATGACTGATCATTCTTCCTCAGTCAAATCTCCAACACATACCAGTAAATAATATTTAATGTATTTTATTTTATAATTTATACAGAATTATGGAATTTCATAATTCATATTACTGCTAGAGATTATCACATGTTCTGTGACTTAAAACACTAGGGGTAGCTGACTCTATCTACTAGTTCTGGTTTGATAATTGCTGTGAAAGTTGACCAACATTTTAATGGTGCCGATGGATAGAACAGTCAGTAATCGATCATAATGCTAAGTGTATAAAGCTATTGAAAGATTAAATATTATAGCATTAAAATACAATGCTGAATTGTCAAGTAATACATTGTTGCCTATTTTTCTAATGACGTGGAAGTAATCAATCCTTCAAAGCATAGCACATGTGTCATCTATTACTCTTCAAAACATTTTTCATAAATCTCACAAGTTTTTCACTCAATACAAGTCAAATTTGTAAAACTCTCCCTGACATATCTTTTTGTTCTCTGCAAATGGTGACCAACAAAAAGGAAGCTCCTCATACTCATCTGGCTGTAATTTGCTCAATTTTTCCAGCCATAAACTTTGTTTTCCTACTAGAATTATGGGGCATTCCCACAGAAGGTGGATTACAAAGTGAAAGACAAGATATTAAAATGTCATATCTTCTAGAAGCAAGCAAGGAGAATAGTTTCTATTTCCTGTTTATGTCACTCCACTCCCTTTGCCAGCAACATCATCCAGAGCATGGTCTCCCTCGCAGCTCTGGTTTTATTTTCCACTCTCTTGTGCTTTGTGGGAGTCGGTTGTCTGCAATAACAGAAGATCATTTTGGGCTGTTACACAGCATAACACACAAGACTCTTAGTTCTGACAAAAAGGCTTTGCTCATTTTTATGTCTACGTTCAGAATATCAAACCAAATTAATTACTTTTTTCTGAAATGTCTCAAAATTATGTCCTTGATTTTAGTACAGTTATTTTGTCAGTTACCATTAGAAACATAAATCAAATTACATCATGCAAGTAAAGCTTATTTGGACTTCTTTCTACCAGAGTTATTGCACAGAACCAAGAGAACAAGGTAACAAGCGCAATAAAAAAATACTAGCTTTGGCAAAACACACTTCACAGAGGAAAGGTTTGCATCATGAATAAAATTAAAAAGTTGTCCATGGAATATAGCACAAATAATTAATTTCATTTGCTTGCTGGAAACTTAGCTTGGACATTAGGGTGTTAAAACATTACAAAATTAAAGAGTCATGTAAAAGAAAGACAGTTGACATAGTATCAGATTGCCCATGAATATCATGAAACATCTACTAACATAGGTTTAAAACCAAGTACTCTTTTCAAGGCTGAACTAAATGTTCCTTCTAATTCAATTTTCTACAGTGCTTTGACTTTGCTCCCTAGAAACGCATGTTCAGATACTAAAACAGATTACGTTACAAATGTCAGAAGTGCCATCACAATATAGTTTTAATGAGCTAGAAATTAAAATACTGGGCTTTGTGAAGCAAAAAAAGTCACACCAGCTTTCAGTGCAGTCTGATAAAGACAGCCCCTGTTAAGAAGTATTGTAGAGAAGGGCTTGACAATAATCAGGATTCCTATCTGTTCAGCACAATACAAGAATGATGGCTGATACAAGCCAAACTTCAGACAACCAGGATAAAAGATGTGTTGTCACATTACAGAAGGATATTGAAGGAACAAAAAAGTGGAAGACAGAACTGACACTTGCATACATCTCATTAGAACGAAAAATTTGATTGAATACTTCACTAAATGTAACAGATCTTTCAAACCACAAAGCTTGCAATTTAATTAGTCCTATCTCAAACAAACAAATGAGAAAGATTTATAACCATACAGAAGAATTATAACACTGACAGCTGATGGCTTGCAAGGAAAAACAAATGCACTGGTCAGGAAACCAAAATGTATCAAGTGTTGCCATGTGTGGCCATGTATGCATGTACGTGCTATACATAAGATGTCTGACATATTAAGTCTTTTTCATATTAAAAGTTTTCTATAGTATTATAATGGTATGTTGTCTATAGACTATATTTATTGTATTGGCAATAGTATTTCAATAGTATGTTGTCTATATAACATATTTATTGTATTGGTAATATATAAAAACAATAATGTGTTATATATATAGTATGCTAATATTGATGGTATATAACTAATTCCGAATATGTTATTTCTATGTGTACATATGTATACACACACATATTTTTGTAATGTGCATCAGAATGTTCTCAGATCCAGAGAAAACTATTTCACTAGATACATGAAACTTGCTGAGATCAGCCACCGCTTGTAATGAGAGTGAATCCTTTGTTTTCAACTCACAAGACTACAGTAGGTAAAGCAGGTAAGGCAGGGACTTGAGCACAGATTTGCCACATTTCCAATACACTCTACAAATCTGAGGTCAAATCATACTTCAATTATTTATACTCCTTATTTGTATTTATTATGTCTGCATTTAATGGTGAAGTTGTTTTTTCCTTTACTAACGTATTACTAAGACTCCGATGTAAAAGCAGTCCTGTTTTGCTCCGTAGGAATGGGGAATGTGCTTACTTTCTTCTAGTTTGCAGTTGAGGAGATTCGTCATAGTGCTAAAATAGTACTTGGGATTCTTGGAGATGATGAGAGACCAGTAAATTAGGAATAAAGCTGGTTGCAGCAAATTAGAAATAAAATCTAACAGCAAAACCTTTAACCTCTGCACTGGAGTACAAATGCAACTGCAGTCATACATTTTTTAATCATAAATGCACACACACACACCAATATGTAAAGTTATATAGCACTTATCTACAGAGGATACATAAACTATGTTTGTCTTCTTTAAAATCAGTTTTAAATCAGCAGTTAATTGACTATGGACTTAAGGAGGACTTTGTGGTTGACAATAGCGATGTTTTTCTAATCATAATTTCTCAGCTATAATAAACTGATTTTTGAGCATTCTTACACTAGTTTGAAAAAGCATCTTAATAAATTGCAAAATAAGAGCTACTGCAGATACAGTGATTTTTGTTATTCTCTGAATTTCATCATTGAAATAAAGCAACAGGAACTCCTTGAAAACAAGGAAAGGGTTACACTTCAATTAAGTGTCTTCATTTTTTTCCAAGGTAATCCTTCAGAGCTACACAAAATCCCATTCAACAAGCGTTCAGTTTTTCATTGAAAAGCATCAGAAACCAAAGCACAAATTAACTAACAGCAAATAGACTTTTCTGAATTTTCCTACAGACATATTTTTTGCAAGAAACACAGATATGCAGTGTGCAGCAAAAAATATATTCAGGCATTAAGGAAGGTTCTCATTGAGGAGATGCTCCAGACCCTTAAATCATGTTAATCATCAGAGCTGGACACAGCGCTCCAGAAGAGACCTCACTGGTGCTGAGTAAAGGGGAAGGACACCCCTCTTCAACATGCTGGCAGCACTCTTCCTCATACATCTCAGGGCACTACTGACCTCCTTTGTCACAGGGCACACTGCTGGCTCGTGTTCAGTTTGGCACCACCAGGAACCCCAGCTCCTTTCCTGCTGAGCTGCTTTGCAGCTGGGTAGCCTCAGCAAATATTGGTGCCTGGGATTGTTCCTCCCCAGATGCAGACTTTCCACTTGCCCTTGCTGAACTTCAGGAGGTCCTTGGCAGCACATTTCTCCAGCCTGTCAAGGTCCTCTGGATGACAGTGTGACCCTCTGGCATCCCAGCCACTCTTCCACGTTAGGTGTAATCAACAAAGGTGGTGAGAGTGCACCCTGACCCATCACTCAGATCACTAATGAGTAAGACTGGACCCAGTGTTATCCCTGTGTGGTACACTGCTAGTTACTGGCCTCCAACTACAGGCCACAAGTTGTAACCAAGATACTAGTTTCAGGGTCTTCTTTTGCATTATATTTGTAGTTGTGTCACAGAATGCTATAGATGTCATGACATACCAACAGTGCTACTCCTATATTTCATGACAACATGAAGAAAATTAATTTATCCATACTACAGTAGAATAAGGCACAACTTATGGTTATAATTTCTATCCAAGAGTCACGTAATTCAAGTCAGTATCTCCAGGAAGAGAGCTTAAAAGAATTTGCCTCATCACAGTATCCACATCAAAAATCCAACACATTGGGACTGAGAATTTATCCCTTTTTCTGTACCTATCAGAGCAAAGCAACTCTAGCAGCCTGAGGGGTCAATAGACTGAACAGTAAATTTTTCATTAGATTTTTTTAACCCTCTTCATTCTCTTTTTGCTCTTCTTTTTGTGTCTCCAAATTCCTGTTTTCCTTTGTATCTAGAATTTGTCTTTCATCAATCAAATGCTTTCTTTTGTCCCATTTCTGATTGTCTCTCATTGTGCTCCCGTATTTCCCATCTCCTAGATCTGCAAATATTAAAAATCTTACTTGCTTCATGTGACATTCAAGTATTTGGATATCTGATTAAGGTCATCCTTAATAAACGTCTGTAATTAAACAGATAACAAATTTTTAAGCCAAAAACATTGCATTAAATAACATATTCAGTATTAAGCAATATTTTATACATTACTCAGGATGTAAACAAAATATCTTCTCGTCTCTCTTTCTCTCTTCTACATGTTTCATTACCATGACTAGTTTTTGACAGCATTTTTCTCACATTCTGTACATTGCTGCGTATTTGTAGAAACGTAGGATGCCAAAACCTGCTGTTTACAGTCAATGAATTGTATCTTAAAATCAGAAAGGAAGACAAAACTTGTTCAAACACCCCAAATGTCTGACAAAGCAGATCACTTGCCACTGGTGTTATCAGTCCCCTTCACTACCGTGGTCCCCTAAGCAGAGTTTAGATTTTGGGAAGATGGGGCAGAGGAAGATGTCATGCCACTGCTGTCAGAAGTCTCGTAGCAGTTACTTGCCATGACTCAACAAAACCTATGGTTTCTGTAAGCTGATGTTGGAGCTGGGGACAAGAACTCAAGCATGGAGGAAGCTTTTCTTCCAGAGCAGCAGCAATGTACCAGTCATGTCAAAGCACACAATATGGCCTGACAGGGCTCTCCCACTCTGTTCACACATTGCTGAGTGCCCACTATAACTATTTAAAAGCTTGGCTTGCACCAGATTCTTAACTGAGCCTGAAAATCTAGCAGACAATTATATAATGGCTCAGGGAGGGAGGAAGAGAGGCTCTGCCCAATGCTGCCAGCACAGGCCCCACAGCCACTGACAGAATTTCTTTTGAGTAATTTCTTAGCCCAAATAACACTGATGAACTGGAGTTCATGGTGCCATGTTCACTCAAGAGCTGGCACTACTCATCAGTGTGGGCACATGGCAAGCAAAGCAAGACTCCTCTCTGAATTGCTGTTTTGCATCACAGATTGAGGGTCAGGAATTACAACACTAAGTTAATTTTGGACCAGGTCATACACTGAGAAGAAATATAAAAAAATACTAGATATAAGCTATGAATTTAGGGTAGGTCTTTTATTCCAGCTGAAGGATGGAATTTAGAGACTGATATAGAAGTTTGATTGGTTTTGAGTGAAAAATGCAGAAGAACTGATATACAGCTGAGAGAGAATGTTGAAGTGTGGCCAGCATATGAAAGAGCCATTTACCTGATTACCCTCAGTGGGTAGTGGGGACAGTAGTTTGTGGGTTTCCCTCCTGGATATTCCCATTTACACATTTTTCAGGAAATATTTTAGTCTCTGAAATGCTTCCAGATTTAAATTCTGCATTTGATTATTTCATGGAATTAGGTCCAAAATTACAGAAATGGGTAACAGAAGAAACACACACTACAAGAAGCACCAGTTTGAAGGAAAGAGAAATGTAAAGGAAATAAGAGAACCATAGAGCAAGGCAAATACATTTGGTTATTCCATTCAAGGGGTTCTCTTTCTAACACTTTCTCCTGAAAATAGAAATATGCCCAAATATTTGTTTGAGATCCAGCACACAAACGCATGGCCAACAATGGAGTTGTGCTTTTTATTTTGTCTAAGGATTCACTTACTATGTATTTTGAATTCTTTGGCCTATTTGACTCCAACAAAAAATTTGACCCAAAAAAATTTAAAGCTTACTAAATATTGTTACTTGAGGAGCAGTATAAGGGATAGACAAGTTTAAAACAACATCAGGGCAACATTTGCAACCAATATTCAAAGAAAGTTTTAATAAGAAATAATAAGTTCTATGTATTATTACTATACCAATGCACCCCTTAATTTTACAGCACATGCTATTTCCTCCAGTACCACTCATTATTGGAGTAATCTATTACCAAACTCCTGGTAAAGCCTGCCTGCAAGAAAAAGAGCAGTTCCAAATATTTGTGTTTTTAGAAGGACTGGATGCAGACTGGTATGTTAGGAGTCCTGTAGTTCTATTCTGTATCACTAATACACAGACATTTCTTATTTACTACATTATTTCAGTCATACAATAAGCAATTAGATGAATGTGAGGAAGACAACTAAGAAGATACAGTTACTAAAAATAATTCCAGAAGCCTTTGGACATATGGCACAAAACTTTGCCTTTTAAGACACCTTGGCTTCACTGCTAGCACTAACAGGTGAAAAAAACCCAACATATAACAAAGGAATGATACCCATTTCCCATTCAGCCCTAAGCTGCTCCCCAAAAATCTAACAAAGCTTTAAAGAGTGGAAAGAAAGCACCAGCAGCACAGGACCTTGAAGGTGAAAGCTGTAGAGTGCACCTTCAGCACTATGATGAGGGTGACAAAGAAAAGCAAGGTCAAGAAGCAGGACAGCACCAGCCTGTGTCAGAGAGCAGATCATGCCAGCTCAAAGAGAACGGGACCATATAAGCATAAGACATTAGGACTAGAAGGTAAAGTCTCCTAAAAGTGCATTAATATACTCCAGAGCAGTCGAGGAAAACATCAGTACAGCAATTAAGGAAATACAATCTCAAATAAAACCATTCTAATTTAGATGCTGCTAACATTACACTCAATGTTGCTAATACTGCTGCAGGACTGTGGCAAATTTGTGATAAATGGGGAAGAAAAAAATCCCTTGAGTGTTAGAATTGTACATTGGGACTAGAAAACTATCGGAAATTATAACATTTAAGAGATTTAGATAACTGGGTAAAATAATAATGTGTGAATATCTAAAGATATTTGTTTCTTTCACCTTGTTTTTAAAAGCCATAAACATGTTTTGAGAAGAAAACATGAGAATATAGCACTGTCATTGGAACATTTGGCTTCAAATTGCAAAAGCAACTCAAAGAGCACCAAAACAATCATTATTTTTCCATTATTTTTAATGGGACTTTTTAAGCCTTATAAAAAATACCACTTATGAATGCGAACTGAAAACATAAAATACACAAAAACTGCTGGCTGATGCAGAGAAAAAGACAAAGAAAAGTATTTTTTGAAGAACATTTATTTATAACAAAGCAAAAAATGTGCATGAAATTGAACAGCTAACAGCACACTTTTCTGTTTAAACACTGTCTTACGTGGGTTCATCACCTATAAAGTTTAACTTATTATAAACCAACCTCAAATGTTTGGATGTGAATCCATGCTTAATTACAACAGGGTTTATGATTTTTCAAAAGATGTTCTAATTTATCTTTTAAAAAATCCTAATATGGCAAACAGTTCCAAATTGCCACAGGGCTCTGCTAGTAATAGATCAAAATGAAACTTCCATTGACACTGCCCTGGAAAACAGTACCAACTGATTTGTCTTATTCACCTACTTTTTAAGAAAATTATGAAAAAAAGCCTAAAATCTGAACTGTATGTAATTGTATTCAAAGTGACATAAAACAAAGAACAGAGTGATAAAATATACATAAATATTATTCTTCTGAAGTGATTAAAAGTAAAAAAATTCCTCAGTTTTCAGACAAAACCAGTGATGTTGCACTGATATACAGGCATTGGAACATCTCCACTGGCAGCAGCAAAAGTATGATTGTTGAAACATCTTGAAATTTCTAGTCTACAGTAATAAACCAAAGTAAGATATAGGAAGACAGGTTCATAGGAAGCATATTTGCATAAATATTTTCATAGCATTATTTTAAACTTTGGAAAAAATAGTGATAATTTTTTCTAATGAAGAAGAAGAATCAAAGTAAAAAAAAATAGTGTATTTTCAACAGGAATTGATTTCTTTGAATTATCTGCACCTACCATATGTTTTGCTTTCCACAAAACTATCACCAACAATATTTTCTGGCATGCAACCTGGCTCATTTTTTTTCCCTCCTGGAAACACAACCATACCTTTGTGTTTCAGTTTATTACAGACAATGCCCAAATGTTCTCCTGTGAGTACACATGGAATTCTCAGAAAGAAAACAACCTTGATGGAAACAATGTATTATGTATGACAGTGGTTCTGCTTTGGAGCTGAGCTGGATATTCTTCCCACAGTTCTGGGGGAATTATTGGCAGAATTTCTTTGCAGATGGAGCAATACTACAGCTGTACTTTACAAAATGGGAAAGCTTTTGATCCACTTCTAAGATACCAACTGTCCCCATTCTCACTTCCCTTCTGTCCTATTACTCTTAGGTAAACTGCATAAACAGACATTTTAAAGACGTATCAGTAGGATTGTTTCTCAGCTTTGTCAATTTTCTTCACCAAACACACTTCAGCATTAAAGACAACCTGTACAGGTTCAGAAGAGAGATGTAACACGTGTAAAATAATAGATTATTTCCATTTGAATTAAATATGAAGAAAAACTTATGAGCAAATTCAGACAGATTAGTTAATTCAAGAGAAACTTCTAATATTTTGACTGTTAACTCCTACTTTCTGTGATGGAATCCTTATTAGAGCTATATTTTCATAGAAAAAACATCCCAATTCACACATCTCCTGTGGTGGTGATTCATCATGCAAGCTGCTGCCTCATGCTTGAACATTGACAGTGGCTGATATTCCAGAGTGTCAGCAAAAACAGTCGAAAAAAAAAGCCACAGCTAATGTTGAGCACGTAATGCTCTCAGTGCTGAGGAGCAACTCCCCATCCCGAGCTTGGCAGTACCACTGGCCCTGACCCTGCTCCCTCCAGGCCCAAGCGCTCGCAGCTTCGTGATCGGATTGGTCTCTGACCCAGATACTGCACCGATTATTGAAGCTCTCGCTTGGCAGGAGTAACTCTGACCTACTGTGCTAATAATTTTGCTGATGGGAACTAATTAAATCCCAGACAGTCTACACACTCTCTTTAACCTAGCTGTTAACAAGCTTGTAATGAAACTTCAATCAAGTCACACTGTGCCCTGGGTAAATAAGCTTGTTCACACACATGCACGTGTGTCTACAGTCCTACAGAATGAGTGAAAGTAAAACAAAAACATGATAAAAGAGACTGAAGTGCCCCATTTTTACCTACATCTCATCAGTGGCCAAGATAAGGATAAGAAATGAAAGTGGCTCTGTTTCTACCTCTAGGGCACTTCATACAGGTCAAGTCAGGACAATCCCAAGGAGACCTGAATCTCACAGCTGTGTAAGAATAGCCCTCCTCTGCATTACCAGTCCTATGGAAACACAGACTGAAATTTACCTAATTAAATACACAAAAATAAGTTTATTATAAAATCTCAATGATTTGAAGTTATTTGATATACATAGTTACTGTTCAAACAGACTAACTTCCAAAGATATTAGAAAATTGGGTGCCTAGAGTGAAGAGTTGCATATACATTCATGTTAGAATAGACTAGGTCACTTAGATGATTCTGAAACAATGTTTGCATCTACTTAAATGGTGTCACTCTGCTAACACCCAGGATTCCCAACAGCCATGGTTAAGACTTATAACTGAATTAAATCTAACACAAAAATTATCTCCAAATGCTTCAGGTTGAAATACAAAAATAAAATCAGAAACAGAGGAGGTGAGGGGGCATTATCATACACGGCAAAAAGTCCCAACATACAATACAATATTTTAAGTAGGAAGGAAATTCCTGCGCACTCTGTATGCACACATCGCAAGTAATGGACTAATGTGATCAGGTTAACAGAGAAAGCAGGAGGTAACAATATCACTTCTCTTGCTAAATCACTCCATAATTCAGAATAATCAAACAGAAAATAATCTTTGTGGATTAGAACAATGTATGTTGAAGAAAAACATGCAGATTGATTGTTCTTCATTTCTCTTCGACAATTTCAAGCTTCAGCACAGAAGTGGTAGCTAATGCCATTTGAATGAGGCAAGTTCTGAAACAGCAGAAACTCTGCTGAAAATAGCCTGTTAAATTAACCAAAATATCACATTTTAACAGATTAATATCTACCAGATTTCCCTAAAGTTTTGTGTCTGCTTCTATGAAATATTAACTACATGTACCTGAACTTTACAATATAACTAAAAAATTAGATACCTTCTGTGAAAATTGGAGACAAGTCTATAACTTGTATTTTGTTCTGTCTAACACCTATGAACTGACAAGCCTGGGTGACACTCTTTAAAATCTTCTATGCTACTGGTTTGCCTCCACCAGACTCACCTACACTGGACAGACACTTGGCTACATCACATACTTTTACCTCCGAAAAAGAGCACTAAAATTAAACAACCTTAAATCAGGCTCTTTGACCTTTTCTGATTACTAGTGTCCACTCAACCTTTCCAGGATGAATGGTAGATATCTTTGTCCAAGACAGTTTATGCAGCAATCACAGTACTTCCTCTAAGTTAGATAAATTGGGTGGTCATTTAACAGGGAGAAAGGGCAACATCAATTGCAGCAAAGGTCACTCAGTTCAGTTATCATGTACTGTATTAAACTGTCATCAGATCTGAACAGCGATTTCATCAATAACCCATCCAGCCAGAATGACTGTGAATGTTTGAAAGCATTACCCACTCTGGGGGGGACAGAGAGCAGTCAAAACACTCACACGTATCCACAAGGCAGGGATATGAAAAGCCACAAAAATAAACACCTGAAGGGAGCAAAGGTTCTTCATCCACCAGTTTGGGGCAAAAGGTGATGGAACACACACTAATAAGCTAATAATATACAGTATAATCTTTCCTTTAGGAGTATGAATACCACCCTACCTGCTACTACTTGAGAGTACAAACTCCTCCCTTGAATCTTTGCCTTTCAAGTGGTTTGGGGTGTTCTAGCAGTCACTCTGGGAATGCCCTGCTCTTTCCAGCATTCCAAAGTACCTGCTTAGTTCTGCTGGGACCTTTTCACCAGCAAAATGCAATAGAAGAAACACTGGAAATTTCAAATAAATAAATAAAAATTCTATCCAACCTCTGACACAGAAAATTGTTTTGTTATTTTGATCCAGCTACTAACAAACTCCTAAATGTCAATAAAAGCCTCTTAGCTTTTACTCTAACCAAGTCTTTACATTGTCAAGAAAAGCATTATTTCATCATTTTAATGAAATTATTTCATCATTTTAATGAAATACTTTAGTAACTCTAAAATCCTAAAAAATGTGAAGCATTCAAGCATTAAAATTTTATGCAATGTAACATTTATGCATTGTATGCGTTCATATTAGAAGGAAATGTAATACATGTAGCCTGACTCCATACAGAGGTTTGTTTTTTGGTTTACTTTCTTTAAATAGATACAATTGATTGTGAGTACTTGTGCAACTTTGCAAAAAGAAAAAAAAAAAAAAAAAAAAAAAGAAAACAGCAAAGTTTTTGCCAGAAAATGCCATGCTTTTATTTTGCACATAAAGTCTCAGATTGCTAACTGAAAATACTCCTACATTTAAACAATATTCATACTTGGATGTCTCATATTTTCAAATAAATCTCAATCTAATTTTCAGACAATCCATCCTGAAAACAAATATGAAAGTGAAAGCCTGAGCACTTGCAGATGAAATCTATACAGTCTACTCAGGAATCTGCAAAGTAACAGCTGGTGCTACAGCTGTTACATTCAATCAGGGAAGACAAGCAATACCATATGGCATGTTTTTCTAATGCAGTTCTCAACAGTGAATATCCAGGATACTGCACTTAGGGGGAAGAAAGAGGGTGTTGAAATGCAACCATTATTAATAATTAGTCAAATCCATTACTAATTACCAAAATTATTTACCACTAATAATTCCTTACTGAGGGGAAAAAAAAGTCTCATGTAAGCCTTGTATTTTTAATTTAAGAATCAGTTAATTACTTTTCACTATGTAAAACAGTGCTATTTCTAAACACCAGGAATAAATCTAGAAAGTATAATTTCAGGTTGCACTTTGAAGCAGGGATAGCATCAAGAGCTTTGAAGAAAAATAGATTAGTTCAGGAATGAAAATTTATGATGATGAACTTAAGGCTCATACTTGAAGGCATCAAGGTACCAAAAAGGAAACTCAACTAAAAATACAGGTTTAATCGGGAAAATGTTTCTTTTCCTCCTGCTACCTAGAAACTTTGTTTTTAACAAAGAACAAAACACAAACTTTTAAAAAACTGTCAGGAAGAAAATTTTCTCTACACTTTGAGAGAAGCAGCTAGTTCTGGTTGACAGAGATACGTATTTATAGAGATCATGATTTTATCTCTATATTCTGAAATGCAGTTATAACAACTTGTCACTGAATCCACTGAACTAATGGCAGAATACTCTGACACAAAGAGAATATGCTGTATGAAAACAACATGCTGAGAAGTAGTATTAATAGTGCTGTGAGTTTTACTTACAACCAACCATTGTATTGACAGCTTTAACATATGTGCTTCTCAAAAAAAAAAAAAAACACCAAAACCCCCACAAATCTCTTCTTTTGCTGTTACTAGCTTGGCTGATATAATAAAATAATTTTTAAATATACTTTTGTGACAATGTAAACTCTTCAAAAATATACTTTGAGACAGTTTGTTTCAAATGTTCAGAAAAGGTTTAATACAAGCAATAAAAATATCACATAATATGTAATTAAGTTGAAAACCCACATGAAAGAATTCCCTTATTTAATACATTTATTGCAAAATATCTGTTTCCTTATTTGGGCTCAGGTGCTCATCTTTTCTTAAACAAGGTTAGTCGACCTCCTGTTGAAAGCTGTAAAGGGCTTTTGTGAAAAAAGTGGAATAAAATTGTCTTTTTCACAAATGAGGATTTTAAAGATATCAAAAGTCAAGTACAACAATCCAAAATGTCAGCAGCACTAGTTGCATTTCACAGCAACATTTACTGTTCCAAAGAGCACTCTTCATGACAGCTCCACTGAACAGGGTGAATCTACCTACCCCACTATTAGTCCTCACCTAAGAATGAAGCAGATAAACGCCAAACTTTCAGTCTGAGCTCACTGATTAAAGATCAAGTCTGAGACCATCTGCTGAGTTACAATAATCAGTCAGGATGTCAGAAATCCTGACACTGAGAAATAGACAGCAAAGGTCTTTCTGAAGAAAACTACATTAAGTAATTCTGTGGCATCACTACAGTGATAGAACCATTTCCAAGGGCCTACTTAGAATCACCACAAAATATTTAGGAATAATCTAAACACACAGAAGCGCCAGGTTATACTTGTGAAATATGTTCTTACAAGCACATGAGTAATAATAAATTAGTCTAATAAAAGAAACTTAATTACACTAGGCAGAGCATAAATATTGCATTTCAAAATGCCTTATCCAATTTCCTGTTTGTAAACAAACTGCCAGTGTGAATAGTTGGATGGCACTGAAACTGCAGGCAATCTTAGGGCTAAAGAATGCTTATATATTTGTTACATCCCTGCAGCTGAAGGATTGTTTACCTTTCCAAATTGTACTGAAAAGCTATGCAAGGATACTAAATAGGAAAACTAAAATAATCTTAATACTTAGGCTAACTAAATCATCTTAAAACAAAGGCTAACCAAAATTATCAAAAAATAATGACTTAATTACTAATTCATCAAAAGGCATTGCACAAGCATGACCTTTAAAATCAAAATGGGTGTTGCTTCTGTGCTGCTGGGATCAATTTCTGTATCTTTACCAGCATAGCAGATTGATGCATTATTATCAAGGCAGATAAAAGCAGGAGCTTGGAATCATTCTGAACTGCCTGACTCATAAATGGCTACCATGAAGTAAATTTCAATTTGAAAGCTTTTCCATTATGAAGGTTTTTAAACAACTTGTTCTCATTTCAAAACTCTTCTTGAAACCAGTTATTTTTAAACACACATAGCATTCTCTGCTTTGGAAACAGAATAGCTGTGAAAAGCTTATTTAGACACAAAATCATTGCCAACAGCCAAGCCATGGGCACTCATTTACCAGATTTTAAAATTATGGGTATTATACTTGAAAAATTTAATTCACAGGGACTTCTTTGTTATTACAATGAGTAAATTCATTTTCACCTACACTGCATTGAATTTATTTTTTTTCCTACAAATCCAAAGCACCTCAGAGGTGGTAAGAACCCCCATAAGCAAGTAGCATTTTTCATTACTTCAATTCCATAGAATATTTTTCTTGATAGAGGCAAAAAGGAGACAGAAATGGGCTGTGCAGGTAAATCAGAACTAAGTAAGTTCTTGAACCATTAACTACAAATGTACAGTAGCTGAGAATTATCAAGAATCTACATTAAACTTACCCCTCACATAAAAAATACATCCTTCATTACAACTGAAAAATTAAAGGATGCTAGAATATCTTATGTCAATCTAAAACTTGTATATTTGTTTTCTTACCAGGTCTACTTGATAAAGGTACATTGGCATTATGCTCAGAATAGATTCTAACAGGCACACATATTCCTGAAAGATAAGGGAGTTACCTTTTCTAAAAATTATTCTAAACCAAAAGGAAAAACTGTCACTTAAATCAATTTCATCTTCTGCTTCCACTTCCTTCTGATTCAAGGATTAGGTGTTATTCCTTAACTGAGGCATATAGGCTAAGCTACCTAATAGCCAAGAATCTTCTGAAAAGGGAATAAGATCAAGACACACCTCATAGTTTTGGGGTTTTTAAGTAGATTTTAAACACAAGAAAATTGTGTGGTTTAAACACAAGAAAACTGGCATTGAGCATTTTGTTTCAATGGATATTTGGTCAACAACAGCAACTAAGACATTTTCCTTTAAATAAAATTTAAAAAAAAAAGTGCATGAGCTTCTGAAAAGTCAGGTGTAATTCCAAAAAGATTTAAGCATGCCTCCATGATGGAGAAAGTCCCATCATTGTGATCTATATTAAAATTTAATGAATGTAACAAAGGAAGTCTCAGTGTATTGAGCTGCATGAAGAAGGTGATACTACAAAATACATATTACAGAAGATTAATTTTTATTTTAAAAATATAAATTAAAATGCAAAAAGAAAACATCTAGGAATGTCTCATGGAGACTATTTCCTCCTTTACTATCCCATAAAAATGATGAGCACTTGCTCTGTTACCTTGAGACATGACATTAAATTCACAGGAGGTAAATGCATATTAGGTTGGACCAAGAAATTTTATCTTCCCATGGAAAAATCAAACATATGCACATTGTAATAACAACAGTTAGCTGAATTAAACTTCGTCCTAGAAAGATTCAAATTTACTTCTCTCTTGACTGTGATGAAAGGAAAAAAATTCATGCAGTTGTTGAATGAAATGGAACTAGGTAAAAAGCAAAAATCCCTGTTAAGAGATGGTATAGATAATGTGTCATATTTTGTTTATTAAGCTTACACTGAAAGTTTCTCACTTGCTTAGGAAGTGAGGAAAAAGTTGTCATCTCTCAATGTCATGTACTGGATGATATCATGAGTATCACGTGTGACAAGGTGGCTCGTGGTCTGGGAAATAGAGCACAGCAAACCACTGACAGCTTTATCAATTTCCTTATCTGGCATTCCAGGTTATCTTTGAGGCCGCAGGCTCTAGAGAACAGCAGCCTTCTGAAGCACCAAATGTCTCTACAGAGAGTAGCTGAGTACTAAAATCCACTTTTGCATTGCCATTGTGATGTGCCTGATATTCAGGGTTTGTAACTTACACAGATCTAGATATCACTAACAAAAGCACCCAACTGGTTCAAGCTTTGTCTTCTAATTTCAATTCATCTTTGACAAAAATTTTTAGATGCTGACTGCACGAGATAAATAAGACCATCTACATGGTTCATCTTTCTCTTTGGAAGTACATTAACACAACATGACAAAAAGGATGAACCGCTATTTCTTGATGCAGGTAGAGGCCTATGGCAGTAAGAACACGTTTCTTCTCCAGAATACTGAGCAGTTATTGAACAGGCAGCTGGAACAGACCCAGGTCACAGCATCAAACCTCTCATACAGCATCCATTAGCCCACTGAAACAAAAGGGAAGGATATAGAAGTGCTAATACAAGCCATGTGAGAAACTGGGCTGAGGACCTAAAAACTATCATATGTACCAAAAATAAAAGGAAAAACAATAATCATAGATGATAGGTCTGAAAAATTAGTAAAACCTCTGTGTTATACAAAAACCTACTGTGTTTTAAAGAATTAGTCAAAATGTTTCATTTCTCATCTACCTGTACTTGACATAGAATTCAATATATTTAAGAAAACAATACATACCATATCAAACTGATAGCAACACAGATATCAGAGGAAAATGTCCACATTGTAGTTTTTTGACTTTTCTCTTTGTGTGCATTGTTTTATTCTTCTTGGTTGTTATGTTGCTTTTTTTTTTCTATGAATAGGTTCTTCATTAAAAAAACTTCCATGTGCTTCATAACTTTATTAAATAAGTGATTAGGAGTCAACTCACTGAGGGGAAAGTCTAAGTATTTGGGCAATGATCACATTTCAGAAGGAAGTAATTCTCAGCCTGAGGATGGAAGTCGCATTAAACCAATTAGAATAACCATTATGTAAATGGCAGACCCTGTGCTGCTTGGCACAGTACTAGTCAGTGGATTTATCAGGAGAGATTAGACTTCACGGAGCACAGTTCAGCTAAGTCATAGCTGAGGGGCATGACAACTGACAAACACTCCACTTGAGTAATCTAGCCATGAAGGTAAAAAGGATTTTAAAAAAAAAAAAAGCAAACTTGCTGTAGTGCCACATACAGACAATAGGGACAATAGTGTAGCATTTCTATTCCAGTGATAGAAACCCTACTGCTTAAAATATTTAGAATAAATGTAAAGCAGAAATTAGCAAAGACATGGCAGTTTGGGAAGAAAGAAGAGAAAAGGGGTTAATTATTCAGCCTCATTAAATTTTTCATCAGAAGCAGCAAACTATCATAGCCTGAGCATTTTCTTTTTCATTAGAGTGCTTTTTAATATTGACATCCAACCAATTATGTTCAAACTAATTCCCAGAATGCTGTGAGACTGTAGCTACTTTCAGAAGTTTTTCCACATTAATGAACTGTATTATTTTTTCATTAGAAGCTCCAGTGTGCTCTGAGACATACAAAGTGGAGAACAGAAAACCACCCTGAACAGAACATATTCTGCAAAAAGTCTTTGACTTTCTTAATGAATTTCTCTCTTCAGGGAGCCTTCTTCATCTTTACTTTAAAAATTCAATACCAAAAGCAGCACTTCTACTTCAAGCGGACTCCTCCTTTATAACCAATTGCAGTAAAATATGTGAACTCTGTGCCTCAGCTCCAGACACGGGTGAAGTTATAGAACACAAAAGATTTATATATATATATTTTTTTTTATTTATTTATTTGACATAATATCTTTTATGGTCTACACTCCAATTTATATATTTGGGGTTGCTTCATTGTTTTTTCAGATATGCCGGACTAGATTAAACTACTTTAATAACATTCTGAAGATTTAATAAGCCTTAGCTAATGATAGCTTTTTTCTTTTCTTCATGCTCTCAATGAGGAAAAAAAAAAAAAAATAACCACCCCACAGTTAACAAAAAGGCATTGCATTATCTGATTCATTATACAGCAAGCAGGGCATCTTTTTTATGGCTTCTTAACATATTTTGTCTTTTCTTTCCAAAATAACTCTCTCTGGAAATATTTGCATAAAATGTAATGAATGTCTTTCCTAAAGGGGAGTGAAATTGCAACACAGAATTGCATTAGCAACTAATATAGGCATGACAAGACTGAAAACTAATTCTTTATTCTTCCTTTTAACATTTTCTCTTTAATTAAATTGCACCTTTTCTTCATCTCGCCTCTTCCTTAAACCTGTATTTTGTTAATAAACACCTGGCCTCTAGTTGTGCTACTTATCACTCTCATGGGATTATATACAGAATGTATTCCATACATAGATTAATAATAATAAATAATAATTATTATTATTAATAATAAACAAGTTTCTGGACAGCAGTGTGTTATAGTGTCCAACAAACAACATACTTAGAAAGACATAGGCTTATGTACTGAAGAGTGCCTTTAATTAACTAAAATTGCAAATTCACAAGGCACATACACAACCTTTGTAAAAGATACATAAGTTACTTTACATGCAAATTATGATTCTTAAAATGGCTTACACCAAATAATAGCATCTATAACTGAACAGCAACAATATGTCATTTCCTCTGAGACACAGGTTCACTGGTTCATCTTTCTAGTCTCAAAATAATACTCTTATCAGTATGAGAAAATCTATTTCTTAAATGAGAATGATGAAGACATTATGTAAGCAACAGATTGTTATTTAAAGAGACTTTTTTCTGCATGCATGGCAGTAATTTTTAGTTCACTGAATTGTCACTCCATTTCTAGCCACCAATTTCCTTTTATGCATGAGGCTTCAGCAAAATATACCTATTTTAAATACCTACTTCTTCATTCAAAAAGTAAAATCTTTACTGCCCAATTTTGGCTTCTGTGGACCCTGACCCTTAAACACTATTAATTTCCTGTTAAGAGAGAAAGTAAGCAGCATATTGTTTAGAAGAAACTATGAAGAACATAATCTAGAAAATTCAGAGATTTCAAGAGATGACATGCACTACATCACATACTCAGAGCAATAAAATTAACTTCTTGCAGAGTTAAATAAGAAAAAAGGCAAAAAAGTGATACTACCTCAAAAAGCAAGTTGTACCATAATTTTACAACAAACTCACAATTTTAAATTTACTTTCATCACATTTAATTGGCAGTACACCTGGTAGAATAGCTCAAATCGGTACTGTGACAAAAGGCCCAAGACTCAGTTATAATCATCACCTGTACTCATCACCTAGATTTTCTCCATAAAGCTTTCAAAGTATATTGAACACAGAGGGAAAGAAAATAAAGTGCTTATCACTAGTAAATATATAAATCACCTGTACAAATCTGTAATGAAATGCACTTTGTGAAGTTTCAGAGAACTCAGCACAGACAGTAACATTTTCCTGCAGCTCCCTACGAAGATGTGAAGTACAGCACAGAAAATAACTTGAATTTCCCAGCTTTGTGGTTCAGGTACCCAAACTACTCCCAAGGTGTTGACATCCATATATCGAGTTGAAATATGGAGAGCCACGAGTCATTCATCCATGTCAAGTTAAAGACCACAAATCTTCCTTGCATGCTCTGTCACTTTATCACTCTTCCTCCTCTTCTTTTCATTATCTCCTACATGACACCAAGCACATCTTACAGGAACAAGCCAGTCTTTCCAATGCTGCCATCTAAAAAGCAATGCTGGCTGTGAATTTCATTTAGGATTACAAAAACAAAAAAATAAACAAGAAAAAAAAATCATTTCAATGACAGCCTTCAAAGTACACCTCTTAAAAATAGCAAGCTCAGCAGCCATCAAAGTGGAATTTCTAAAAAGGAATTAGTTGTATAGAATAAATATACTTCTTATTAGACATAACCACTAATTCAAGCTGTGCCACTATTCAGGAAGAAGAAGATGACTTAGATTATCTATTTTTTTTGAAGTATTGATATTGAACCCATACAGCATTGTTCAACAGTGCCTTTAGACCATCACACACATATCACATATGCAAGATGCACATAAAGCTATATATGGCATGAAAACAGCTTCCAGACTGATTCATTAGAAAAATCATGTTAGTTTAAAAAGTCCATATCTGTTCATACAAGAATTTTCCCCTTCACTCAGCCCCCCTGAGTTTTTCAATCTCGCAATCTATTTTAAATATTTGATTTCTTTCTTCCTTTCTCTCAAGTGTCCTGGTCTCCTCCACTACATCCATTTTTGCTTGCATATGCCACGTACTATGACAGAGCTAAAGCACTGGTACCTCGGGTACTGTCTAAGGACTGTATCAAAAACCTCAAGACTCAAAGTTTCTTCTGTTCTGTTTTTGCACAGACCTACAGAAAACTATATTCTTGTAAATGGCACTTTACAGACAAGCAGATTCCCAACGTAACCACTGCAAACCATGTGCAGAGCTAAGAATGGATTCAAGATCCAGCCTCTTTACTAGCTTATAATGCAACTTTTGCAAATAAGGTTTATGTTCTCTGTTGCAAGATGTAGCAGTCTTATGACTACCTTAATGGTTTTTTCCTTTCTTGTTCCACTAATCCAGGAATTCCTTCCTCTTCCTCTAATCCAGAAATTATTTTGACTGAAAACCACAGGAAAACTAAATCAAGCAAAAAATTCCTCACAACATATATTTGATTAAACCACCAGTAGAACACTGCAAAACAAGCAAAATTTTACAAAAGTGATCTTTTAGGATAATCAAGCACATTCATATAAAATTAAAAACAAGCGTTTTGCTACTTGCAAGAAGGCATCACTGCTATAACTGTGAATGTAGAAACGCCAAGTAACTTTTGCAAACATTCCTCTTCTCCCAACAATACATTTTGGAACTATCACGCAGAGAATTAGCTTTCCAAGGTTTTTTATAATGTTATTTTCTTATGAAAACAATTCTCTCCTCCAGTGTCCTCTAGTAAGGCATCTTGATATCAACTATTTGAACTACTTTTGGTACTTGATGTTATTTGGATGCTCCTTTAGAATGTTAATAAATTATCTTCGGATCTTTGTAAACAGCATCTTCAACAAGTCGTAATTATGTTGTTTTGTATAAAGCTGTGGAACATAGCAACACCAGCAAATGAATATAATTCAGTTGTGCTTGGCATTGTACAAACACAAGTCATTATAAAACAATCTCTCTCTGTTCTATTCTGTATTTCTCTAATGGCTCGGTGGCAAAATAGCTATTCCCCAGCACACATAAGGAGAGTTATACTATTATTCACCAATAAAACATTTCATTTTGCATAATACAGGAGGTAGAATGTAATAATGTCTCTCATTAAGAAATTTCTTATTGGATTAGTGCATGTCATCAATCTTAAAGATGTTTGTCTCACTACATCAGAAACCCTTTCCAATTAGTACCCTCTAACTCACTTTATATAATACACACTGCGAGGAATGGTCATAGAACCTCTTTCCCCCTCAAAATACCTACGGAAGTCTCTTACTGGTATTTGGACATTGGATAGCTTGCTTTCTAGCAACATCGCTCACAAGGGATCACACAAGAAACCCCCACTTGAGCCACTCACTGAGGCCTGCATCTAATGGCACTCCTCACCTGAATCCATCCAAACACTTTAGGTTTTCCTTCTCTATTCCACAGACCTGAAATCACCAAAACAATCTTGGCAATGCTCACAAAGTATTTAAAAACCTCCAGTTATTGTGGTCTACTAATGGCTTTGGGCAATATCAGCAGCACCAAAAATCAGAGTGCTAATTAACGTTGGGAACATGCTGATTGCTAAAATAAATGGCTGTTGGATTTTGTTTGAAATCCCAGACACTGAAAAGTTTAACACTGTACAGCACTCATATGAAAATGGAAAGAAATGGGATTTCCTAGGGGAGAATAATTTGTGCTAGCAATAACAAAAGTGCTTGCATTAACTTTCATCTGACTAAGTTTTAATATCTACATAGCACAGTTATTTAAATTATGATTACTTAGGAAAAATTTTACTCAATAATATGATTTTTTAGGATTTCTCTATATGGTTCTCTTTTCTAATTGTTCCATTACTTTAGTAACTCCATATATTTTTTTCTGCCTTACTAGACAGAAACAGACACAAGAAAAAAGAAGAATCCATAAATAGAACCCAAGCCAATGCTACTGCTGCCTCCCACTATGGTCTCTGTCAGCCCATCGCCTTCTCTGAGGTGCTACACAAACCCACCAGATCTTAAACTTCTGTTACGACAATTTTAATATATCTCTACCCACCTAAGGAACCCACCGCTTTTTTCAGTTTGATTAGTCTGTGAAAGAGAAACAGACATTTTGACTGGACATACATCCAGAAAAAGGGCCTTTTTGCCCTGTTACAAAGAGAGGTCTTGTTTTTGAAGAGACCACAGAAGAACTGAAGAAAAAAAGACATGTAAATCCAGGACATTTCAATAAACAGGATAAATATATGTATTTTCCTTTACCCCAGAAATTACTTACAGTACAAAGTTTAATGCACAATTTGATTTATACCATAGAAAAATTTAACTCAAAATATTGATTCTTACTTGTCTTTGATAATACTGTACTTTCTATTATAGAAATTGGGTTTTCTATTAAATCTGGAGTTATTGTGTTAAAAGATACGCACTTGTGTTATCTGAAGAACTCAGTGGACACACAAGATAAAAAATGACATCAAGTGAAATAGGGAACTGCAAAGTTAAACCCTGGTCTGTAAGGCATTAAAAAACCTGAATTAATTCAACACTGCATCCCAGCTTGCAGAATAAAACCCATAGCTTTTGAGGCATTCTCTTATTCCAGCATCTCTATGAGCTGAGGGACTGAGCTGATCCAGTTAGCACAAGCACTTCAGGGCACTTGCTAAAAACAATCCAGACATCCTCTGCTACCAGTACAACATTACCAACTACCATTTTTGACTTTTCTGACAGCATCAAAATGTCATCCCTCCAAGTGAAATCAACCATTGCTCTAGCTTATAGTACTTGTTTATCTTAGCTAGAGGTTTATAATATCAGCCACACTTTTCTACTTTCCTACTTCAAATATGGCAAAGTAGATGCATAAGAAAAAGAATTGCACAGCACAACATTTTTATCCAAACATTTAAATATTTACTTTGATTTTGTTAAATAAGGACAGAATACTAAGCAACATTTATAAATAATTTCCTTAAAGAAACCATTTCTGAATCTCTGCCAAATGTTCTGTTGCCAGGCTGCACTACAAGTCTTTTGCATTAATCAAAGACTTAATACATGCTTTGCAAAATTTCTTTTGAATAAAATATCTGAAAGGATATTTTATAAATGAGGGCAAAGAGCAATAGTGATGAACATGCCTAATGAAAACGAATATGTCCTTATTCAAGACCCAGATAGACAAGCCCCATTTGACTACATAAAATCAGATTTAACTGGGAGATGACAGCAAAGAGTGTGGTTGCATAGATGCACATAACAGAATGTAATAAAAGTGATAAATTCTAATTAATACGAATTTATGCAGTGTATGTGTAACCAACACTTAATCAGATTCTGTCCTGGAGGATCATTTATATTTAGCAGTAATGTTTCTTTAGCACATTTTGCTTGAATAATTTTTATTCTTTGAAAAGGTGATGAAATACAGTTTTTCTTAATATTCCTTTTATCTTATTCTGTAACTGAAGACCAGAGAATAAAAAAGATGAATCCCCAAAAACACCTTCTACAATCAATGACATTTTAAAAATCTTGACAGACCTCTCTCCTCAAAGATATGCAGGCACCAGCTGAAGTTCACCATGCCATAACTAGGGCTTTATTTTCCCTTGAAGAGGTCCTCACTGCCCTCTTTCATCATCATATGTGAATTCCCTTCCTGACAGTTAGGCCTCAAGATAAAACATCTTTTTCTCATTTAGCATTTTCCCTAGCATCTAATCCTCCTCTTCAGATTGTTTCTTCGTAATCTCTTTAAAATCAGGAGCTTCCTAGATACTGACACAAGCTTATCTGTCTTCAGTCTCAAGGTGCAATTACTGCAAGGAGTCTTTACTCAGGTTTTAAAAACAACAACAAAAAAAAAAAAAACAACCCCTAACCAAACAAACAAAACCAAAAAAATACTGGAACAAATGGGGGAGTTTCACCTATGTAATAGAACAGCTCCAACAATCCAACAATCAAGATGACACAGCCCTTGAAAGGCTTACTTTAATCAGAGGTTTGGTTAGGTAATTTTTCTCTCTCCCTCTTCCCTTCTGATAATTCCTGTCAGTGTGTATTTAGGTGCAATTTGAAATGCCTGCTGTATTGCCAGTCCTAGGAAGGACTTCTGTCCTCCTCAGGCATTAATATGAGATAGGAACACTCAGTGCAGTGAAAATAGTCCTAGGGTCACTCAGAGGGAAAATAAAATAGACTTTTTGCTCTGTGATTTTATGCGTTTTAGGCACCAAAGATGTTACAAGAGGAAATTCAGAACTGTTGAAAACTCCACTTGTGGAACTAAACTAATTTTTAGAGTAGATTTGGCCCTTAGAATGTCAAACCTGACAGGGATGCAATGGTACAGTCTTGTATTTGTTGCTCTCTGTGGGTAAGTATGAAACCAAGAGGCTGAAAATCAGAAGCGTATTGAGACCCAAGTTCGTATCAAGCAGTGAAGTGTGATTTGGTTACAAGATCCCAAAGTAACACCCTGAAACAGAAAACATTTGTTTATAGGCTCTAGCACTAGGAGGCCTTTGTGTAGCCTTCCTGCCAAGGCAATGGAACAAGAATAAACCATATACAGATGCTGATGCCTGAAAAAGATCAAAAAGTGATTAAAAAGAGCTCTTGCCTGCAGAGTTTGCAACACCCCTCTGGCCCCAGCGGAAACCACCCAGCCTCCTGGTTTCACTCCAGGCCTCCACTACCCCAAAAGTACCAGTGATATTCTGTATGTTGCCTACACACATATTATTGCCTTTCCTCTAATTCTTGACTGCATCAAAGGTTGAGCAAGCTACCCTCTAATTCTCTGGTTCTTTTTGGTTGAGATGATTCTGAGGTATGTTGAAAGTCTCTTTAACTTAGCTGTCAAAGAACTGATTAGGAGTTTTCGGCTCACGTTCTCAAGGTTGTTGAGTATTTTTTATCTAAAACATTTTATGTTTGGCTTGCTGAGGTCTGTTCAGCAGGTCAGTCTGAGGCAAACTGCCCGCCCACAGGGCTGGTGTTGTTTTTTACACGATAACTTACGTATTCAATATTTACAGTTGTGTCTCAATACTTATTACCTAGGTTAGACAGTGATTTTTTTAGTCTAAACTACTTCTAACGTGTCACCATCACCAACAAAATGGTGGCTAGGAAGAAGGACAGAACACCACCCAGATTTCCCCATCTTGTGCTTTAGACCCCCACAGTAAAATTCTACAAAATTCTACTTTTCACCCTGTGACAACTACTGTCATACTATCTAAACTCCAATTCTCATCTAGAAGACACAACATAAGCAGGAAAAAATGGATACTTAATTGTTCTGTTTAGAAACAATGCCTTTTTCCTCCTTCCACTTTAATTTTAAAACAGCACTGTTATCCACAGAAAGCCCATTTCAAGTTCTACCCTTGTTAAAATCAAGGGAAAATGTCCAACTGCAATTGTTATACCAATAACCAAGTCTTAGTATCAACAGTTGCAAATATCTCAAATAAATCTGTAGAGCTACATCTATCTGTACTGAGATCCGATCACATCTTTAAAACAAATAACAATGAAAAAGGCAATGCCTCCTGTATTTTTGTGTTATGACTGCTTTTGTTACAGAGATACTAATCCAATGCTGCATCTTCCACTTCAAAGGTGTTATATGCACGACTTCAAGCTGTTGGAAGATGCAATTTTAATATGATCAAACCTTGCTGATTTTGTGCATTCTTCAGTAATTAATCACCATATAATATATATTTTATATATATATATATATCTTAGTAACTGTAGGAAGGCATTTCACCCAACATTGACAGCGCATCACAGATCAGCACGTGAATTCATTTAACAAAAACATATGAAGGAGAGGGTAGAAAGAAGTAAAAGAGACTTCTGATGGGGCAAGCAGCATCTATGCTTAGTCAGTTGTGTAAAGGAATGGTAAATATATGTCCTGCATGATGACATGACAGAGTAAGAAAAATATGCATCTTCACGTAAAGGGAAAAAAGTGAAAAATGGGTGCCTTCATTTAGGAATCAGCAGTCATCACATGGTTCACTGCAAACCTTACAGATACATCAACATCTTAGCCCATGGTGGGCAGTATCACCAGATCATAAGGTGTCTTTGAATATGAAAATCGCAGAATGGGTTAGGCTGGAAGGGACCACAGTGGGTCATCTGGTCCAACCTCCCTACCTAAACAGGGTCATCCCAGAGCACACAGAACAGGATTGCATCCAGATAGTTCTTGAATATATCCAGTGAGGGAGACTTCACAGCCCTTCTGGACAGTCTGTTCCAGTGTAAGGTCACCGGCACAGTAAAGAAGTTCCTCCTCGTATTCAGGTGGAACTCCCTGTGCATCAGTTTCTGCTCATTGCCTCTTGTTTTATTGCTTGGCAACACTAAGAGCCTGGTTCCCTTCTTGACAACTCCTCTTCAGATTAAATTCAATAATATCCAGCAAAATTCTAAAGCAAATCATAAAAGTTAAGGCAGAATCAAAATGGCATTTGAGAGACTCACAGAGGCCTAATGAAGCAGAGTAGAATCTGAAGCAAACAACTGGTCATTTCAAATGAAATCAGTTAAATCAGAGAAAGGAAATTATTAATGAACAAAACATGTCATTAAACATCTTTTCAACATAAATAGTTCAACACTTGGCAATCTGTGTCAGCCCCACACCAATATAATCACCAGTCTCCAGTTTCAGAACTTCTCTTCCATGAGTGGCTAAAAGCTCCTGTCGTCTAGCTCAGACCATCAAGCAAATACGCACCATGACTCAACTCTGGGAATCTTGCTGTTTCATCACTTGGCTTTAGTTTATGTTAAAAAAACCAAGATGGCTTTCCCAGTGACCACACAAAATGAAGCAGCTGTGTGTTTGTAACTAAATAAAATGCATACACCAGGTCTACACAGAATGGAATGAGAAAGTTTGGTGAGAAACCTAGTTTTAATCACTTGTAGCTATAATCAGCTGTGCTCATTTAAATGCCATTCAAAACTCTGAAGGTCCATTAAACACACCAGAACACCAAATAACCATTCTCTCAAGAGATCAAAAAAAATAACAAAAGTCAAAATTTCAAAGCAGTTTCAGCTGGAGTAGTAAAAATGACTCAGTGATGGCACCCATATCACAGGAGGGGTGGAGATTAGAAGGGACCTCTGGAGATAACTTTTAGCTCAACCTCCCCGCTCAGAGCAGATTATTCACAACATTCTATGTGTTGAATCAAAGATAACTAAACCCCCAAATGGTTAAACTGAATATTGCAATAACCTCAGATTTTTATGGTAGTAGACAGGAGGATGGCAGTAAACAGGAAATCAGGTCCTCTGAGAGCTTTTCATAGATTGAAAGCAAACACTTGAAATTTGAATTAGAACACTCCTCCCCTCTTTCCAACAAAACAACAACAAAAAAAACACAAAACCCCTTCAAACCCCATAAACATAAGAAAACTAAAAAATGAAACTATTATTATATAAAGCATGTCTCAACTCAAACCTCATAATCATTGCAGATTATTGTCAAGGGCACCCTTAAGAAAACACAATGCAGTAAAGCAGTATAGAAGACACAGAGTAGACATTATTTCAAAAACCTTTAGAAATAAAAACAAGACAGATGCAAGTCATGAACAGCACTTAGAAAAGCTGATGACAGACTAAATTCTATACAAAAATAGCATGGCTCTCAAAAAATGGACATAAGAGGTCCCAAAAGGCCTATAATCTAGCTAATTGCCTTGACAAAGTCTCACCCACATTCTCCTGACCTCTCTCATTCACAGAAGAAGAAAAATATCATCTGAAGTGCATGAGCTCACTACTGTTCAGTTTTGCTTTTCTCTCTGATACTTCAGCTGAACTCTGCACTACATGTCACTTCAGACCACTGGCCAGCAATTCTTCCAGTTCACTTTCTAGATCCTCCCACGACTGGAGGGGGGAAAACAAAAGAATTCAATACACAGCTAAAAAAAAGAGTGCAAAAATTTAATTTGGAGCCAAACACAGATGCAGTGTCTTATTCACTGCATCTTGCCTTTCATCATCTGAAAAGAGCCACTCTTGTTTTTCATTACTTGCTTTTCATCATGTTTCCATTTCATCACTGATGTCATGGCTGCAATATTTCTTACTGTAGGCAAAACAGGCGAGAGATGTCACAGAAGAAAAGATGAAGGGAAGAGCTAGCTCTTCATCAGGCAAAGTAATTGGATCATACCTGTCTTACACAAAAGTTTCTTAGGAGCAGTCTTTGCCAGGAAGGGAGAAAAGGGAAGAAGACAAAAGCCAAGACAGTTTCCTTGGTGCTGGTTTAGCTGACATGACTTCAGAGCACATGTACAATGTGCAAAGTAAGTGGAGTTAAGTCCATAGCAAACTGATTGCACGTGTTCTTAAGTAGTAGTCCACTAGAATTATTATAATCCTCAAATTATGTTACTGTTTTAACATTTTTAACTACAATCCATTACACTGTTAAATGGGGACATAATAAAACGCTGAAGAGTTTCTTCTGCTGATGCCTAGCAACTTAGGGTAAATGCGAAATGCTTTATGAAAATGTTATATTGTTACTGTGCTTTTCCATAAACCTGTGCACATACATCATCTCTTCTTAAGTGTGTGTTGAACATTTACATATCTGTAATGGAACTGTAAATTGTTTTTAATTCTTCAACAGTTTAAAAGGAAAAAAATGTCACTGTCACTGTGTAACCCATCTTGCAGTCTGAAGTGAAAGTTGCAAAGGATTTTCCCTTCTTCAGATTTCTCTTTCTAGTGTTATTGGAAAGCTTGTCTTCTTGTTTAAATGAATTTCCTTTTAATCTCCTCTCTGAGCTGCTGGATAGATGGAGCCTCTTAAAAAATTCAGGATATCACTGTAATTGTAAATTGATCTGCTTCTGTGGCAGAAAGGAGTGTTCCTCCATCTAGGAAAGAGACTGTCTTCTCAAAGTTATTTTTCAGACAAATTATTAATTTGCAATCTCTTATTATTGTATTATCCTTTAATGAAAAATCACTTTTTAAACAAATCTACTTTTTGGGTTGTTTTTTTTTCCTGGAAACATACAGGAAAGGAAGCTAACTGCCAAAGTCAATGTGAAATATTTCCCAGTCAGAAATTTTTTAATTTCCTAAATGAGAGTTTGATTCTACTTACAGGAACTACAACTGTATCAAGACAGCTAAAATGCACATATTCATCACTGCTTAAGTCCTAAATTAATGTACTATATTAATAGACACAGGAAAATTCCCCACTGATTTTTAATGCAGAGTTAAGGTTGAAACACTGTTATGACTATGCAATCTTTAAAACAGACACGTAACTCATTAGGATCAAAGTAGGGGAAATTATCCATCTACTGTGGTGCTGAATCCACATAGCCTATTTGCCTTTGGCTCTTTGGTTATGAGATCTTGCATCACTTGGATTATTTCACCTAATCCATCATTAGCTTTCACGTGTCCTATATACCATGGAATAAACCTAAATTTAACAAACCCAACTCCCCATCAATTACCACACTGAATATATTACATGTCAGCACAGGACACAAAGATTAGATGTGCTGAATCACATCTTTCTTTGTGAAAATTCAGTATGTTTAGATCACTTTTAACAATGCTGACTCCAGTTGTAATAAATGTTCCTTCTCATTGACAACACGCACTAACGCTCTGACCTTTATGTGCAACACAGAGCTGCTAAACAGAATTTAAAACCTCAGAAGACAGAAAATATATAAGAGATCCCAGTAACAGTGCCACAGACTCACAAATGTGGAGTTTTTTAATTGCAATATTTGCCTGGATGGTGGAATCCTGTAAGATGACCTATTTTTCCCCTATAAGCCTGCCAGTAAACGTTAGTTATTTAGATTAACTTTCTCCCTCCACATACACAAAGCACACAAAAAGGTTATTACTTACAACAAAAACTCAACACACTGCTGTTGCGTTATCACAGCACCGTGACTTACCAGTCTTCCACAAATACACGGATGAAGTTTGAAATTCACTTTGTGCACGAGCGTCCCAGATTGCCAGCAGCAGCAGAAGCACGAGAACTCCCACGCACCGAGCGGGCACGGCACAAACCCCTGGACCACGGCAGAGAGAAGCGCTCCCCTCGCTCAGCCCCATGCCTCCAGCAGCCTGCTGCTGCGTCCAAAACCCGCAGCACCACCGCGAAACCTTTCTCAGACGATCCTCCCTTCTTCAGAATCTCTTCACGGGGAGAAAGGGACTGCAAACCTCTCTCCCGCCGTTGTGCATGGCAGTTGGAAAGGAAAAACTGTTTAACACCAGGGAACAATAGAGTCCTCGCTGGCTCTGGCTGCCGCAGCAGCAGCTCCTCGTGCTGGTATGGTCGCTGCTCCACGCTCTTCCATTCAGCGGTTATAGCAGTTTTCCATCAGCTAAAAGCGAGACAGCTGTCCGCAGGGGGCTCCAGCTGACTGAGCAGGTTATCTTGCTCTGGGAGGCAGCAGCAGTCATTTACACCAGCTGGAGAGAGTGAGAGACAGAGAGAAACAGGGATGAGGAGAAACACAAATAGCCCAGCGCTGTAATCTCAGTGCAGAGTGACTGCAAAAGGCTGGCTTCCCAGACACGTCTCTCCCTGGAATATCCCAAATGATACACACTAAGAAGAAAAGAAGAAATCATCATCAGACACGCTTCAGAAACACAAGTCATTCAACCAGAACAGGTATAAACAGAACAATATATAACAATTAAGAGAGCATCAGACATTTGTCCTGGTAATACTATATATGCTGCATTAACCATTTTGTAAACAACAAAAAAATAAGTGATTACACATGCATTGAACAGACAATTAGGACCATATGAAGGGAAATTGAAGAAAATATAGAAAAAAAATTAAAAACACTACCTTGTCTTGCATATATTTATCAAAGCTATTTCAGGTAATGGCATACAGCTATCTGCTCTGAGGAAAGATGAATATGTGTGTGTGATAATGTATATGTATGTGTAAGCCCATCACCTCCGTGGTAGATGAAGTGTGCACATAATATATAACACAAGATAACATCCTTCCTTATCCAGCAAGTATGTACACATACACACATGCATAAACGTGAACTGCGTAATTTAAAATAACTTGAAGATCAAGTTATCAATCATTTTACATATGAAAGTATTCAGGATACATTAGGCTGTCAAGATGGTACAAAAACGTGGAGAGAGACAAAGCTTTTTAAATAGGGATCTTTATCTCTCCCACCCACTAAGCAGTGAGCAGACACTATAACAAGCCTAAAGATTGGGCTTCTGACACCTATAAACTGGGAAGAAAATGAGGAATTTTCAAGAAAACCAGTATCATATTCAGAAAGTTACATTAAAAATGCAAACAAAAATACACAGTAGGAGCACAGGATCCAGAGCTGAAAAATGATGGAGCTATTGTTGTTTAAAGAAGAAACCTTCAGTCAACCTCTCTTGGGACGCCTGTCATTTTGCACAACCTTCCCAGACTCAGCCTTTTCACATGCATTAGATTAAAATCAGTTGTGATCAAATAATTCCCAAGTCCTTGCCTATTTAAATATTCTGACATCAGAGCAAATTAGCAATGTTGAAGGTTGCAAATTCGTCTTTGTTTACTTTCCACTCTGTTACGCCTCTAAGAGGGAATTAAAGGCTCAGGGAGCTATAGCACCATGAGGCTGTGATTAAGAGAGATAAGCAAGTGTGGATTACTGTTCCTCAGCTGTTGAAAAACAGGCAACAATCAGGAGATTATAGGTTGATAAGGGATACATAAAAAGCCATGATCTTAACAAATTTATAGCATCCTGATCCAGAACTTGTACCCTCAGCTAAAAGCACTTCAGGAGATACATTTTATTTACTTCTACACCATGCTGTATTCGCTTTAGAAAGTACAATTTCCTCTTTAGCCTTTGCCTTGTACTAGAGAGAACACTGATATGAACCAAAATTTTTTCTGAGTTCATTGATTTACATCAATTTTAAAGCTACATCTGCATTTAAGTTAATCACACACACATTATTTAACAGGCTGTGCAGAGGGACTTGAGAATATTTGACATAATAAAAATAATGCCATCTTCACAATTTATGAAAAACAGGATTAAGAATCGAAGGGTTTAAAGAAGTTTCAAGAGCCTTAGGAAATCTATGACAATAGCTGTATTGACTTGCATACTTAAAACATATGCAGCTTATATATTCCTTTGAAAGATTAAGAGTAAACATTGGCTTTTTAGCCAGAGCTATGCACAAGAGGAAGTCTCAAGTTTATAGAGAGACTAGGGGAAAAGGCACCCTTTTCAGAGTTATTAAATACAATGGATGCTACCCAGAATTTTTAATGAATGTATAAAGAAAGCCTCTGAGAATATTTTGTACGTGACTCAGATCATCTGGAAACATCATCAGGGAACAGATCATCCATGTAGTTGGCACAATGAATCAAAGTGGGTTTTGACAGCAGAACAAAGCAGCATCATGAGAGAGGGTAAGCACATGTACACAAACACTCAAATATTTTCTTGTATGTATGCAACTATAGAACTGCTTACTTAAAACCCACTAAAATATAGATTATCAAAGTGAAATATTTTCACTCTATATGGTTTTACTATTTTATCAGTCACAAAATCAATGAACCACAAAACAATAATTCCTTTTTTTTTTTGTCATAAGATATAATGAATTAAAACTGTTCAGAAATATGTTACAGAGACAAAATGGAAGGAATATTTATTACGCAAAAGTATTTATGTGTCTAGAAAAAAAAAAAGGGATTTCTAAAGAGCTGGTTTTGGGACCCACTCAGTCACCTATGCCGTACATGCACTCATCTATTGCTCGGGACAGGGAAAGGCCAGTGATTCCCCAGGCCAAAGAGTAGGCTGGTGCCTGAAGACACAAACACCATGAATAACTAACTGCAGGAATTAGACTTCTCAAACAAGAGGGAATATATCCTGATTTTAAGTTTCAGTGACTGTCAGCATGCCTTTCTGGGAATGCTGTTGTTAGCCATTTCCAGTGTATCAGTGAACATGGGACCTCCCTCCAATAAACAATGCACTATTTCCAATCTACTGGCAATCTTCTAATATATACTTAACAATCATAATTGATTGCTTGTTTATGGCTTAGACATTCTCAAATAAATGGTTAAGTACTTCTGAGAAGAAGGCTCTAGATAAAGCACAGAAGTAAACTACAATTGACATTAGTATGCATATCACAAACTTAATAGTGCAATTGTTGCTCCTTATAGCACCAACATGTGAACCCCAAGAGATACAATTATACATTTAGATGCAGAGATGGCACTTGGGGGAATGGTTTAGTGGTGGACTAGGCAGAGATAGGTCAGTGGCTGAACTCCATTATCTTAAACATTGTTTCCAACCTAAAAAATCCTACTGTTTTATTTGAGGCACAACAGCTACAAGAAGTCTGTAAGCTACTCAAACAAATCATTGACAACTTAGCAGCTTTTCATTTTTATTCAAAAAGTATGACTAACCTCAAAGACCTTTATCAAAATGACAAAGTGTTAGTCATGAAACAGTGGAATAACTTTGTTCACATTTCCTAGCATTAAAGAGTTAGAGGATGACAAGTAAGCATGAAACACCTTTTTGGAGAGGGAAATTATAAGATCCATATTTCAATATAGAATCAAGCTGGCAGTATTCCTCTGCTACCAAGCAGTCCCATGCTAACACCCTTCTCTTTATGAAAAGCCATGAATCAAAGCGTCAGGATCATATTACCTTATATCCTGTTGATGTTATACTTCTACACATAGTAAGACCAAAAAGCATGCAAAGATTACTAAATAGATACACACATTTGTTGCTAGAGTAAGCAATACACAACAGAGAGCAATGCTTAGCATCACTCTGTTCTGCCTTCAATTTCAGACTGGTCAAGCCAGAAACCTTTAGAGAAGTTTCAGACAATTTTTGCAGATCTATAGAAGATGTTTCACAAACTCTACAACTGCACCCCACTAAACCATCTCTGCTGCATGAGTACCAGACTAGTACAAAAAACCTCCAGAATGAGTACTAGAATAGTCCAAATTCTATAGAGTGAAAAATGTTTTATTTCTTGTGTAGAAAAGTGAAAGTCATCTTCATCTGAACTGTGCTAGTTTTGATTGATCTCCAAGACCTTTCCCCCTCTCTTAGGTACAAAAATAACAAATATTGCCAAAAAAAACTAAGTCACCTATCGCCTACTCATTTAGCTCTACAGTTACAAAGAGTTTATTATAGCCAATACCCAATGGAAAATAGAGTAACAAACATTTCTGTTAAGTATTCTAAATCTGTAACATGCTGATCTGGTTCTGCTACCATATGAGGTAGGATGCCCTTGGATATATCCATTTCATGGGATGCAGTGACAGGGTTCCCCTCTAACTTTTGAGAAGTTAGGAAAGTGCAGTGTGTTTATGTGTATATTTCCTTGTAATATCCACTATCTAGATAATTCACGTAACAGTTAAAAGAAGCTTTTGTTCTCTTCATTCCCTGACAAATTAACAGGCATAAATTCTAGTTCTGCATTGTGTAAGAGCCTGACATCTATGAAGATATTTTACTAGGGTCACAAGCTTATTGTAATATTTCTCTTCAGATGGGACCTGCATGAATTTTGTTAGATACTGATACTTTAGGCTGGAATAAGCTGCACAGGGCTCTTTTAATCTTTGCTGCACAGCATTAAGAACTCTTTACCAGATTTGGAAGCAGTCTGTTATTTTTGTTGATATCAATGCTAGGGATCCTCGTCAGGGAAGCCACAAAAATATGCTAAACATGAAAAATCAAAAAAAAAAAATTATGTTAATTTTTCAAAATATGCCCGCTCCAGTCTTTTAAGCCCAAAATTGCATGTTCTGTGCAAACTTGCAGCTGAAGTTAGGAATTCTTTAGGAATCCTAAACATATGGCCTCTAGGTGTCCCACTCGACCATGTCATAACATGCTATTAGAAATTTCTATTTTGTTTTCACAGCAGGTAAGAGGTTTTGATTTTGCCCTTTCAAGGTTTTTATGTCATATCCCCTTTGTAAACTTGCAATTTTTAAAACAAACAAACAAAAGCAACCCAGCCTCTTTCACACAAGTAGTACAATTATTTATGGTTTTCCCAGATAACTGTTTTTGCAAACATTAGAGGCATCACAATGCCTTTCTGTTAAATTTGTTTCATTCTTTCATATCATGGATTTGGAGAACAAATTATGAACTTTAAGAGTTATATGTGTAAGCTGCAGAGAAGTAAGAAAGCATTACATGTACAAAGTGACTTGAATACATTAATAATGCACACTTAAACTCTTCAGTGTTTCCTGATTACTACAAAAATTGCCACAAGAAAAAGTTACTTTTGAAAAATTATTGAAGATTCTACTTACAGGAATGATTAGAAACATCTCATCATCTAGTTCTGATTTTATACATTCTTTGCTTTTATTAAGTTAAGATAGCAATGTCTGGACTGATTTACCTTTTTTTAAGGTTTTCATTTTATTGTTTCATTGTACTGGGGGAGGAAGGATGGTGTTTTTCTGGTTTTTAATCTATTTCATACCTAGACATTTTCCTAGACATTTTTTCACTGGTATAGGGTGGGTTTCTCAACCGAAGAAAAAAGAAAATGTAGGCAACAAAATCAACATCCTTGGCATGAAATACTCACAGAAAACAAGTATTCTTTGTAAGGAGAGAATGCTGAGGTACAGCCAGGAAATATGTCTAGAACTGCTTAGTGAGAGATCAAGCTAGAAGAATTCAAGTAAGAAATCAAGAATTTATCAAGGAGGGCACCTGGCTTCAGATTAAGATACATGATGAAAAGCTGTATTTACCATCTTTACTTTCAAGAAAAATGTTAGTTTTGACTTGGTAATGTAACCAAAGGCTACTGGGCTAAATAGATCAATACCACGGTGAAATGCAATGGTCCAAGAAATGAAGAAGGTCAGATTAAACTGCCTAATTTTACTTTCTGGCTTTAAACTGTGAATAAACATTGTCCTTTCTGCCCAGATTACACTGGCTTCAATGCCAACCACATGAAGAAGATCCTATCCAAAGATGAGAACTGGCTGGAAAGATCAAAACTGGCTCCATGACTTTTACTGCCTTAATAAAAAAAAAAAAATTAAAAATAAATTTAAAAAAAATAGGCATGAGGAAAATGGTGACATTTTCACTTAAAAACTTGTGGTAACACCTGTTTTGGGGGAAAAACTTAACTTCATTTTTGCTGGGAATGATCAGTGTGCTCTTCCCATCACAACTTTCAAAGAGAAAACTGCACAACTAGAACCTCCTCTGTAATTGTGATCCCAGTATGCAGTTGCTTACAGAGTGCTGAGGGGAAACAAAGTAAGATTGGGTACAAAAGTGGAACATAATGGTGGCCTCTAGGTCACTAGGAGAGAACACTTGGAAAATAGTGATAGGAAGAGCCAAGAAAACAGGCTGAAATCAGGATAAGAAACCTAACTGGAGGGGAAAAAAGACTGCAAGGAAGTAGTGACAACCAGAATTTGTGTGGGTGTGCTATGTACTATTTACACTTTTAATGCATTAGTTGTGGATCTACAGTTTATATAGGTATGTGAATAAGACTGCACACAGAGTGGAGCCTTTTTAATCTAACTTTAGCTACATCAGTTTCAGAAGTCCCAATAGGGACTTCACTAATGGACAAAACAAACCAACCCAGTTGACCATAATTGCCATTTAGTTTTTAACTCCAAGCCCATGATACTAGATTTTCCAAGGGGCAACCAAAATACAGTATTTTAATGAATCTTTCCAAGTAAAATCTGTTCCTCCAGTGCATGCCTGCACTTTTGAAATTTGTGTTCCTAAAATCAGTGGGAACAGCTAGCCCCATGTCTAGCATGAACTTAGACCGAAAATAAATGTTGATCTAGACAACAGGCTCACTGGAACAAAATAGTAGTTAAAACTCATAGTTTTAAATGCAAATAAGTAAAATTATTTACAGGCAGGGAGATATTAAAGACACAATGGAGAGGTAAGTACTGAAATCCCTGGCAAAAGGGGAACAGAAAGAGAATGAAATAAACAAAGAAAATCAGTGCCCATTATTGCCTTTGAAAATCCTCTCCAGGGAGAGCTTAGTAATATGCACATACCAAATCACCTTAAACAAAAGCCACCTTCAGTCAATTTTAAAGCTTTTCCTTATTAAAATCCTATTGATTGATCATTCTTCATCTAAATGTCTGACAAGCTAATTTCCATTTTCAAGGAGGGAAACATTGGTTTTCTTTTTCAGGCCATAAATCACTCAAACATTCTGTTATCAATTCTCAAATTAGTTAAGTAATACAAATTAATAAGAAAATTAAACAAGGCTGATTTCTGTAGTGAGTTGTTTCTTTGGCACAGCTTTTTTTAACTTAACCAATACATTCAGTGGTTTCCAGAAATGCACAGACTCAGTAGTAGTGACAAACACAATACAGGTGGAAATAGCTTTTAATAACTTGTTAACTTCTTAAGAGTTCTAATTTAGCTGGCCAAAAGTACAGCTGTATGTTTGTGCTGGCTTCAACAGATCAATAAACAAGAGGAGTCTAACTTCAGTAAACTGATTAATGTGTCTCACATCATTCAGACACAGGGTAAGTTGAGGTGAGATTTAAACCATTCTAAATTAATAAACTGGGATCTGCTAACTTAATAAACCCTAAGATAGAACCCCATTTTATCATTAGTAATAATACTTTGCAGAATCATAGGTTATAATTAAAATTACAGCCCTAAATATAGTATCTCAAAATAAAGCCTTCCCTATGTAATACTATCTAAAACTTCACAAGTCTGTTCCATCTGTCATACTTCCATTATATGGTAGTTGCTTTTACTGAGAGATGGAAAGCAAATCTGTTCCTACTGATCAATCTTACTACTGAAAATGATCGGTCACTCATTAAAGTCAACTCGAGCAAACTACAGTGCAAAAAGTAAACATAAATAAGGAAGGTCACAAAGTTAGCAAATTCTAAGTGCATATTAATCAAAGCAAGTTATCATTTCAGAACACACAGACAGCAAAATGCTGATCTGTGTTAACAAAAACTCCCATTCTCCAAAGTGCTGCCTTTTCTTCCTCCTCTGCTGCTGAGCACCATCCTCACCTCCATTTCATTACACCAATATTTCTATGGCAAAATAAAGAAAGTAGCCAAACCTGTGCACCAAGATACCTGATTTCATGACCACATATAAATTAATTTTCTGCATATACATGACAATGCATTTAATATATTCTGTGTGCTGCTGAAAAATGTATCCTAAATTATTAGCATTAGCATTACAACTAAAGCTCATTAAAAGAGATCAAATCAAGCTTAAGGTGATGTGACATTTTCAGGATGGGAAAAACATTCATAAAATTGGCATCATTGCTTTTCCCTGTGATGGCAAAAGACAACATAGTGAGTTTTCTCCAATCATTATTATATTTGTGTATCTGAAAATAGCACTAAAATTTTCCAATTAACTGTTAGTGTGAGCTCTGGTACTTCCACAGGTTTTTCCCGTGTGACTCAAAACTAACCTTGGTCTAAATTACTAACAGTGGCATCTATACACTCTGCAGAATATAAGACAGCTTCATTTGATATACTGCTCACTGGAGGAAGAAATGCTGTGGGGGAGATTCTCAGTGACTGAACTATTATTGAAATATAGAAACCTGCAAAGCAGTTGTCTCTATATCAGCATGCAGTTCAGTTGTTACCATCCAGTTAGATGAATAGAGCATGATTTCCTTGGGACAAGGAAATTTAATTTACACAGATAAAGTGAAGTGGAGAGCATTAAAAATTTGAAGCGTGACTTTGAAACCACAATGGCAATGTTTGAATGATGCTGAGTTCAGGTAAAACAACAACCTGAGTTCAGGTAAGTTCAGGTAAATAGACATGATTTACCAGTGAGGAAAAAAAAAAAAAGATACATCATTTATAAAGCAAAGTCAAACTTCACATAAAACACCTCTTATCTAGATGTATCAGTAGGAAAAAATAAGTTATTATGCTTTCATATTAATTATTTAAATACACATATTAAAATTACTATGTTAACTAGATACTAACACAATTTATGTCAGTTTAAATTCTCTTAGTCCCCATATATAAATACAGATACAATACACAACTTCAGTTGTCTGGCTGATATATCAGTGCCTAAGTATAAGGTTACTTTTCTAAGACATCCCACACAGTGAAAGGAAAATAGCAAATTTTGCAGTATGTTGCTAAAATACTCTCACCACCAGGTCCACCTCCACCCACTTCCTGCAGACACTTCTACATATGCTCAAATATTAATTTATCCATCAGACAGATTGGCTCAGAGGTATTTTCAATTCTTAAATATGCACAAAAGTTATTTCTGGTATATTACTACTTAGTATTTTTCTTTATTAATTCCAAAACCAAATAATTCAGACTCTCACACAAATAATTCAGACTCTCACACAAAGAAATATGAAGAAAACAAAAAATATATTCTGCTTCCTCCAAAAGCTGTTATAAAAGCATTATAAGCAACGTGCTTTGGAAACCTTGGAGGATAACTGAATGTTAAATCCCCAGATAATTTTAGCCCTTTCTTCTTTCTACAGATATACAAGCAAAACCATAAGATATGTAGAAGTTTGCCCAAATCTGATTATTGTACATAGTCTTATCTAAAGGAAGTTAAATATCTTATGGTCTTTGATTACATCTTAAATACTGAAACTCACTGAACAGCAGGACACACTGTACCTCAGTAAGGCTTAAGGAGGGTGCAATTCAATAAATTTATCTCCTGTAAAGCTACAGGGTTGCCATAGCAAAGTAATATACTGACAGGATTCAGGAAAGAACTATTATGTCAAGCACTTTAAACATGCATATGCCTACACTGAATCCCCTCTCTGTCAATAACTGGTTGACTGGCAGTCAACAAAACGCTTGATTTCCAACCTTGTGAATCAAGATTTTTTTTTCTAAATATAAAACATAACTATATTGAGTTATTTGATTGCAGGGATCTCTGAGAAAAATTAATCTTGATTTGCAGATAGGCAGTTTGACAGGGCTTGCTCTAAATTCCCAACACTTAATTTTCATATCTGAAGGGACTGGTGAAGTACAATAAAGGCTCCCTGCATCTGTTAAGAGTTCAGGTTTCTGACTTCATATCCTAAGTTTTCTAAGTGCATACATAGTTTTGACACAGGGAAGAACCACACACCTTGAATCTTTGGTGGAAAGGAAGACAAAAATCTTCCAATCTCTCTTACACATATGCACAATGAAAATTGCTATTATCTTTGGTCAGGACAAAATCTCTTCTTTCCACCAAAAAAATCTCTTCTTTCCACCAAAAAAATCTCTTCTTTTCAAGGAGATCTATTACAAGGAGGTTTTCACAGTGCTGTCTTTGTAAGGACTTCTACAGAAAGAAAAATAATTGAAATGTTAATAGTGGATGGCATTTTCACTACATTCACGGCTGGTACATAATTCAGAAATCCACTCTCATTTTTTTTTCCATTTGAAAAAAGAAATGCACTCATTCCCTTTCTCTTCTATGTTTCATATTTTGTTTCGGGTTCTCATGCGTATGCTAATCTATAATTTCAAGTAGTGATCTTCACATAAAATCACAATGAAACAACCAAAAATTAGTTTCTTTGGCTTTGTATAATGGAATGCAAAAGACTCTATTCATTTGATTTCAGAATGGATCATTAGCCACTGTATTCTTAAACCATTTAAGAGAAATAATTTGAAATCAAACAATAAATAAACCTAATGCATACCTCTAAGCAGAAAGTAATTAAAACAGATAGCAAACATTTGCTTTATTGTTTCTTTTCCCCCCTAAATTATGATTTTTGCAACAGTTCTTAAAAGGCTTTCACTTAAACTGCACTGCAAAAAATGAGATCATATTCATTGTATGCTGTTCATTAACTCAACTGATGGTGTTTTAATTCCTACAACATCCAGAGTCTGATGTTCTTTTTGCAATTTGACATAGCTAGTGTGTGCTGAGAATAATTAGCTTCACTATCGCAGAACAAATGGTTTCTTTGCAAAGTACACACACCATTTTTTAACAAAGATTATTGGAAAACTTTGAAGGTATTGCTTGTCTTACACAGAAACAACTCTTTCATTATTAATTAACTTTTCTGTATCCTGATTTTCCCTAATGAACTAACAATCCATGTTCTATTTGCTGGTAAACACTAAGAACTAAAAGATGAGAGACAACACTTAGCCCAAGTGTTACGTCTGCTCTACTGAAACATGTTGGATTATAAACAGTAAATGCAATTTAAAAGACTAAGGACTAATCAGAGAGACAACAGCAAGGAAATTCATTACAACTTACCAATTCATTACAATTTCATTACAGATTATTAACTATGATGGCATATTGCCTAAGACTCCCCATAGAAAGCCAAACACCACACCTATAGTTTAGTGAACATCTTATGTTAACATATGTGGGTATATAAATGAAGTTAAACAGTTACAATATTCAAAAATATTGTTCTACTCAAGCTATTCTCAGAACTACAACATGTTATCCGTGATGTGCCATCTGGAAATGTGCTTTGTGTTAAAATGTTATGAACAACAGTAGAGGCCATGAATCAGCAAGTGCCACAATAACACCTGAAAGTTGGTGAAGGTGCAAAGCAATGCCACTGTGGGCTGATTTCACAGGTGATCTGTGGCTGTCTGGCTAACCCACACACACACACACAGAGATTGTGGGGAAGTACAGGTTAGACACAGACCCAGTGGCTTGCAGATGCAGAATGCCCAAATTTAGAGAAGTGCAGGCTGTCACTAATGCACTGTCCAAAGCCTGATTTTGGGATCAGCCAGAGAGCACTGCCTTCTCTCCTCTCCCCAGCTCACTTGTGCCAAGTCACTGCAGTGCTAAGTGGGGCATGTGTCAGGTACCTTTCAAGACATGCATGTTTGTGTTTGCACAAGTAAGATTTCCTGCACAGAGCCCCTCCTTCCTTGTTTAGCCCACTAACAAATCAAGCACAACAGCTCTCTATTGTCTACAGTTCAAACTCCTCCTCTCCTCATCACAACACAGTCAGAATTTTCTCCCCAAATGCTGGTATTTTTTGTTCCCCATGCCAGAAATAACATTTAGACCTTATTGTATTCCCTAAAACCCTAAAGCAAGAGAAGTAATCCTAGAGTCCAAGAACAACCACTGGAATATATCTTGTTCCTTATTCCCTACACCAATGATATCCAAGGTGTTTTTGCAGAAGTAGTATCATTAATCTCTTACTGTGATAGCATAACTGTGTAGGCTCCATGAGTTAGACATAATCACTGGCATTTAGGACAATCACACCTCCTTGAATAACATTCAGATGGACAAAGGCAGTTACTGTGATCTTCAAAAAAAATCATGCAATGCTAATGTTGCATCCAGAAACAGTAATTAGGGTGGGTTTTTTCTCTGACTAATATATGAGTATCATCATCATGGGATACAGCAGTAATCCTAGCCTATTCTCATAAAGTTTCAAACTACTTGGGCAAGAACAATAGAAACAAACTCCAACAATACATAAATGAGAACTATTTATACAACTGAATAGTCTTCAGACCTCATATGTAAAGAGACAGGAACACCAACCTCAACTAGGGACAGTAGATAAACTGAGAGAGTTGATAATGCTGAGATTTAGCCACCTGTACATAAATCTGATTTTTCTATAACACTCTGACATTCTACATAAACCAAGTAAGAAGTTTAGAAACAAAACCAAAATATAAACGAAACAATAGCAACAACAAAAAGAGAAACAAAATTTCAAAACCCAACCCAAACCTAAACCCCAAACCCACCCAGAATATAACCTTGAGACAAGCACAATGGTGGCAGGTGAACACAGTCACCCACCTGAACCAGTCCCTCAGCATACAAGGTACTGTCCCACAGTGCTGAGATGAACACTAACCCTCAGCACCTTGGACAGAGTCTTTGGGAAGCTCTGTTGATGTGAAATCCTTTTCTGCTTCTATTTGTTCATTAATGGAGCCCAAGCACCATCTTGACAGCTTACTCCTTATTCTTACATCAACATTTGGCAGTTAATACACATGCACAGCTAGTAAAACAGATGTATTGGGATAAGCTTTAGGTCACCCATTCCTTGGTACAGAAACCATCAAAACCTAAGATTTTGCTACAAATTCATTCATACATCAGGGAGACAACGTATTACCCTTAAAACTTTCTAACTGTTTTACAGAAAGTGAAATATTTTCTTTGAGCTGTAGCCCTGTTGTCCACAGAAGTTAAATTATTTTGTTTGCTATTTCTCCTTGATATGTCAGAAGAAGTCATACTACCAAATAAACACAAAATAAATTGAGCAGCTGGATTAAATGAATTAGAATAATGGAATATTCGGAGTTTGAAGGGATCCACAAGGAGCACACAGTCCAAATCCTGATCCAAAAATTACACCATGTGCATAAGAGCATTGCCTGAAAGCTTCATGAACTCTGCCAGGCTTGGTGCTGTGATCACTTTGCTGGGGAACCCGATCCAGCGCCCACCCTCTTGGATAAGAACATTTTTCTAATATCCAGCTTAAGAACCCCCTTACACAGTGTCCTGCTATTCCCTTGGGTCCTGCCACTGCTAACCAGTGAGAAGAGATCAGTCACTGCCCCTGCAGTTTCCCCCATGAGGATGCTGCAGACCATGATGAGGTACTCATACTTAATAAAAATCTATTAAGAATACAGTTGTTTTAGAGGAAGTGAAAATAATATATACACTTCCATCCTGATTAATGTAATAAAATATTATCAAAGCCGTGAGAGTTTATGGAAAGGGAGAACAGAAATTCAAATCAGTACAGTATCAGTGAGTCTACCTTTAAAAAACAGAAGAAAAGCCCAGCATTGCAGAACAAGATTGTTTGCAGGGTCTTCCCTTGGCTGGCAAAATTTGTCACATTTATAATAAAACATTACACTACTTCTAAGATGAAAGGAAAGGGGGAAAGGGTAGAGAACAGGAAAGGGAAAGTTATTATTTTAACAATATGAAACAATTGTGATTTTATTGACCCAGTTTAAATTGCAATTCTTAAAGCCAGTGTAAGCACAGCTAAATTTAAACCGCTAATTATCATGTAGATTATCCTTAGATGAGACATAGGAGACATTTTGCTGATGTTCATTGCAAGAAATCAATATAAAAGTAAAAGAAAAAAAATATTTCAAAGATGCACTTAAAAATTACTATTTGGATCCACCTGCAGGCCATTTCAGAAAGACTGTAGCTGAGGGGATGAGACAGCAGGGAAACCCATTCAAGCTGATCCAATTTAGATATGCAAATTTTATCTTGTGTGTTTGAAAAGAACATTATGGCACAGGATAATTTGCACCTTGAGTTCCAAAGAATAATATTTCTAATCTAATGAAAACATGCCTCCATTGTTCACTTTCCCACTCTCCAGGTTCAGGCCAATCTACTGCTCTCCTACCCATTTCAAACTGCCCATAATTTCTTTTTCCATATTTGAAACAATTAATTAACACTAAAACAAAACAACAAACCCACAAAACAGAAGAGGAGGAAAAAAAAGGAAAATAGGTATTAGTTTTTGTAGTTACCTGAAAAAAAGCAATGTTACAAGTGGCTGACTGATGAATGATACACCCTACAACAGTAATGGGCCTAATGTAATTTCCACTCTAGGGATGAAATGCTAAATGAAACAATTGCAGTTTAAGATCACATGTTTGACACAGTGCACTAATACCTTTTTTTCTTTGGCTTTATTTTTCCAAATAGTGATATTAGCTTAATGGTAAACTTTTGTAAAAGCTGCATATGGTTTGGGATGTTTCAGTGGGAGCACCATTTCTAAATCACAACATTAATAGACACATCAATTCACACTGGAGCAAATTAAAATATGTGAACTACAGTACCAGAAGTGTAACTTGTACCTAAGTAGTATTTATCATTATAATACAATTCTATAATTTTAAACCCAAAAAAGAAATATCTTTAAATCACTCAATTCATAAAAATTAAAGTGCAAATTAAAATGTTGAAATCATTGAAATAAACCTTGATTTTTGTGAAATTCACATTTCAGATGTGCCTTTAATTTAAGAGGGGAACGATGCAGTTACACTACGTTAAGAAGCACATTTTGAGATAAATTGAACATCTTTGTGGAACCCCTCCCACTTCAAACAGGTACAAGACTTATCACACATTGATCCATTCTGCTCACAGTGGTAATAAAACAACCAACACTAAGTAATATTGAAGATAACAGCTACAAGTCCCTTAGCTATTAATCCAACTAAACCTGACAGTCCATTAACAAAGGTTAAAAAAGAAAAACAAAGACTTTAGTAAGAAGTTTCTTCCAGACGTTCACTACACACAGCTGGTCAAACTGACAGTTTATTAAGAACATAGCTCTCCAACTACAAATCCCAAACAGGAGAGATTGGCAGCAACAGAAATCTGGAAGCTTAAATATCCAGGAGCATGTCTGCCTCCATCACAATGCCTCTTAGTTATTTAGTAAAGATCAAAGAAATTTTGTAATATGTAAACTTCATAGTTATATTATAATGACACCATAACTACAGGTCATGTAAACAAAAATGCAATTAGAAGACAGACCAGCAAATAAAAGGTTAATCTGCTGAAAATGAGCTTAATCCAGGACTCCTCCTCTGCTCTCCATCCAAAACAATTACTGGAATGGCCCCAGTCCTGATATTAGTGGGAGCTGGCACAGATTGTGAATCAGGAAATCAGCACAGGAAAAGTGCAAGACCTATGCTTGTGCTGTCCAAAACAGAAGAGCCACAAAAATAACTTGGTAACAGTAAGTTTGAAGCACGCCATTAAAGAGTGCATAAGAATGAGAGTTCTGAGGGTGCTGTGCTGCCACGGATGGTGGGACAGTGAATGAGCTGAAGGGGCTCAGCAGCAGGCAGGACTGTGGGCTGTGCTAAAAGAGCCCTCTCGGAGGGGGCCTGGAAATGGAAATGCATCAGGAAACCTCCCACTCTCCAACAGATGACAGCTAAACCTGCAGCGTGTTAGAAAGGCTGGACCTTGGCTTTAGAGGAGATACTGCTCTACCACAAAGTTTTATATTACTACCTTCATAAAACATCTCTTTATTTTGCACCTGATTCCAAATTGCGACCTTAACCATAGTGGAAATCTAATAAACATGTAAGGAACACTGAGGAAATTAAAATACTTCAAAATTGATTAAGTCATTCAGAAATTTTCACACTTTGAAAGGGCACTCCATTTGTATGGGTTAAAGAATTCACTTGACATCTCTGAGTCAAAAGCACTTAGCCACATGGTTGCAATAAGAACTACCTTCATCATTCTAGCATCCCTCAGCTGCTGCCTTCCTCACCTCTGCCATTAGATTGCTTTCAGCTGGGACTTCTGTGGCTGTGATGCAGGATTTTGAATACAGAAAATGCTTTAGCTAAATTAATAATTTCAAAAATAAAAAATAGATGTCGTTTCTGTGCACATTAAACTTTATAAAAGATGAAAGTTTCCAGATATTTCAGTCAGCACCAGAATTCAGAAACTACTGAAATAACACAACATATTTACACAACCTATGAGCTGTACTAGCAAAACATGTATCTCACTACACATCACAATTTGCATTTCTTCTATTTAGACACCTCCTTGATATAATTTTGTTCATACAATAGTATAAATGTATGCTGTATAGCATTTATGTATGGTAATTATGTTTTTTCAAAATACTATTGCAATTAACACTTTCCTTTCCTACTTTAAAAATAACCCTCCCTTTCCTGTTAAATGTGCCTTCCAAGTAGATTGGAACATTAATTTCCACTACATATTTGTCATAGGGCAAGGGAAGAGTAAGACCCAAGATTTAAAAACAAATCCTTTGACAGGAAACAAACTCCTCAACTGAATTAATAGGTTACTTAATTTTATTATACCAACTTATGTAAGTAGCAAAACACCAAACCACGGTTAAGGGGGAGGAAAATTCCTCTGGGGGAAAAAAAAGGTGAGGAAATAAAATAATCTTTCAAACAGATTTCACAGATCAAATAGATCACATCTATTACATATTAGTTTGTGGTAAAAATAAAAGAAGGAAGGTGGATGTAGAAGCAGACAGATTTTCATGAATTCCAACTGTATTCCGTGTTTCAACATACATCATAAACAAAAAAGGAAATTCAACACATTCAAAGTGTTTCTAAAAACAAAGCTTTCATTCACTTCAATCCACTCTCCTGTCATTTAAAAATGATCCTTCTAAGAATAAATCCTGAAATCTTTCCTTGAACTCCAGGGAGAGACTTATTCCAAATTGAAAGACAAGAATTTGAATCAGCTAAGTCAAAACTCTTGTTATAGCTACTACTCTGGTATTTTATGTGGTTCTTAATTCAGAATAGCTGTTCACCAATTCACAATAGCTGCTCACCATTGCCTTTCAAATCTACCAGATTATCCAGCCATAAGAACACTTGCAGCCCAGTAAATATTTGCAGAATAGCCTCTGTTTTGGTGATTAACAATCCATAAAGAGATTTTAAGCAAAGCTGTCAGTTTAATCTAGAAGGGCTTTGCATGAGGTATGCCAGACTGAGTCGGACAGTTTTAGTAGCAAGGCAATGATGCAGCTACAGCATCTGAACGAAGGCAGTGCATTTTTAAGAACCCAGGGGAGTTACAGCCCCATTTACTCCATCTGTGATACACCATGGGGGAAAGAGAAGCAAGGTTTACTATGTACTTATCTACAAAATATGTTGTCAAGCAGTTATTTTCAGTACACAGAAGTAAGTATAATGTTTGGAATGCGTATAAAACATCTGGAATATTATTATTTTCAGCACAAATAAGCAATATTTTCATATTCTGACATCAAGTGTTTTTATTACAGTCATTCTGTGTAATTTCTAAGAGCAATAGTTTTCATTAGAGCTGACAGTACATTTGTTCATAGTGAAGCCACAAAGGTTTGCCCCTTTACAAATAAGCAGACCATTGTGGCCATTCCAAGATAAGACCTCCAAGATCATTGAAACCAATGTCTGGGTGATTCTTGCCCTGTTCTAGCTTCTACCTTCTGTTTTCCATTCACTACTGCACTAACACAAGATGAGAATAATAATAATAAGTTGCTCCTGGCATTATAAAGCAGGACTTTACAACATTTACATATATATCTTACAGTACTCCCCAGCTAAGGACTTCTTTCCACCTTACCTATGCCTCTGGTGAAGGGTTATACTATCCTGGCAGCAATCTGACCCCAACGGACAAAACTCAGCTCCTAGAGATAAACAGAACTTGATATGCACAGTACATTTTCTAAAGTAAAGCAGAGCAAAACCCTTTCTTCATTTAATGTAACACAACTAGAGAAATGCACAAAACATAATTCTTATTTTTTACAATAAGCTAGAAGCTGCCCTCCCAACATTAGCAAAGGTGATGAACCCTAAATATTTTCAAGTTAAATTTGTCATCCATCTGTTGACAGCAGAAAGACAGAATTCTAATTTAATGAAGTCACAGTATATGTCAGAATTTGACCTATTTTCTCCAGATTGAGGTGAACATGCTATGTTTAAGTAGACTGCTTAGATATTGGCTCTAATACCCAGCAAGCTCAAGTAAATATGCACAAATAAATCCGCAACAGAAAAGCTGTGTTATAGTAAAGTGAACTGATCTACCATTATATCTCAATGTGCCCAGTTTGATAAGACCCTAGAATTTACTTTCACCAAAAAATAATAGATCATCTCAAAAGAAAGAGACTATGAAGAAAAATTAACCAAAACAATGGTTGAAATAACCTTACTTTTGTGGAACACTTCATAAGTTGTTATATTATTTGTTATTTTCTAATATTTTGACTAAAGAGGCTGACCACTTCCTACTTGCCATCACACCATTTTAAAATTTACTAAGTTTTACAGTGTCCTCTGAAGATTAAAAGCATGTAAATAATGTTCAATTACTGGCAAGATCAGTCTGAGCACACTTCAGATATTTTCTTACTGAAATCTAATACTCAGAAGATTTACTTTTTGGACCTGTAGTTCATTTATTTTCAGCAGGTATAACTGATGCAAAATCAACAGTGTTGATTCCAAACTGTGTTGTGGAAGTTCAGGTTTCTAACATCTTCTGTAGCAATAAATAAATAAATAAAAAGGTTGTCCAAAGCTTGCCTTTTTAATGCATTTATTTAATTAATTTTAGAACAGAGCACTGGCCTGGTTATTAAAATGTTGTCGAGTTAAAAAATAGAACATTCAATGTTGTGGTAAGAAAAGACTGAAAGATGCTAAGCAGGGCTGGTAGTTGCTCAGGAATGGGATCTCACAGAAAAGACAAATATCTTGCACCAGTCAGTATTGCTGCTCAGAATGCATAATTTTGCACTACAATAAAGTTTACGTTTACTGAGGATATCTGTATAAAGATACACTGTTTGTAACCCATGCTTTCTAATTATTCTAACAAAGAATCTCAAGCATTCTGACCACAGTAAAATTATATTAGTAATGTTTCATTCTTAAGTCATTTGAAACTACACGTTACTGTTTAAGAAATTAATTTATGAGAAGCTTCTAGTGTTCAAAAATAATAGAACATGGAATCAATCCAAATGCACTGTTGCAAAATCTCCCAGTCAAGGTCACTAAAGATACTTTAGGCAAATAGGCAAATTTTGTTATGCAAAATGTGAGAGTTCTAAGCTATAGATGACTGCAAAATTGACTCCATTAAGTGCTTGAAACTCTTATTAACTCATCATTATAATTTGTGATATTATGTCTTAAGTTACGTGTTCTCTATAAAACTTATTAACACTTTCATTAATATGTGAGAGCACATATAAATTAAAATGGATTCATATAACTCCACCATTCTACCAAGAGTTCATTGTTGGTTTGTTTTTTTTTTTTAGTTTACTGTGTAAGAAAAACATCAGACAGTTCAAATATGGCATTACGTTAGTACAATGTGTTCCTGGAGAGTTCTCATACTTATCTCTCATTGTTATTTCAACATCTATCATTTCATTATCAAGACTGCCAGGGAGGCATGAAAGTCAATGGAACACATGTCCTAATCCTGAAAAGACAGACTGACACTTCAAATTACAGATAAAAGCAAAGAGGAACATATTATCAGACTATTTATTGTATGTAAGAGGTGCTGGGGAAAAAAAAAACACTAAAAAGAAATCAAAATCCACACAGATTTCTTGCTAGTGTGGAATGTCTATTTGTAGTCCTGGCTTCTATGATTTTACTGAAAAAAAAAAAAACAAGTATGAGCACCAAGCCAAGGAATCACTGTAACACAGAAGACAGATAAAAAATACCGAGATGGATTTATTATCCATAAGCCAGAAGTCCTACAGAATTACATACTGCTTTAATTAATTTATAGTCCAAGCAAACTATATACTGAAAGTGATAAAGATTTAGTTTCATTACTAGCACCCATGTACATGCTTCCCCTTAAAATTCAGTTATCAAACTGTGTGCAGGATCTTGTTTCATGCAGAAGAACAATGAAGCTAACATGAACTACAAAAAGAAGCCACTAAATATTACCAAAGGAAGCAAAAAAAGATAACCCAATATCTAACTTAAATACATATGTTTCTATTCACATAGTAGACCTACAACAGAAAATATTTTGCTGTACAATAGAGGTCTGAGATTAATTACAGAATGAATATGTATAGCAAATACCTTTAAAACTATTTTGTAGTTCACCTTATATTGCAAGAATATTTATTTATTTCATTTTCCTGATTATTTCCCTGCATTTATATATAAATTCATGTTTCCTATATGTAGGCTCCTCAGAGAGGCTATTTGGCAGACATGGAAGGTAAGACTAATCACTGAAAAACCAATAAAAATAAATATTATCCAAATGGGATACTTCTATAAAGTGGAAGCTTCTATAAAGCTATTTAGAAGTAGCATTCTCAATCACTGTGGGAAGGCAGATAAAAGCTGGAAATTACTATTACCTTGTCCTTCAGTGTGTACCTGCCTTATTTCTAAAACCAGCAAAACAAAGTCGGAAAAAAAAAAAAAAAAAAGGTTGCAAGAATAAATTCAAACATATTACAGCTGTAACATGAAGACAGTAATTTGGATTATACAATAAAATGTCAACAGAACTATCTTCCTTTGTTTCTTTACACTTCCTTGCAACTTTCAGTTAAAAGTTTTTAGTTTAATCCTTGCAAAAATATATGCTCCACCTCTATTAGGCCTTCATTCTACTTGAATGTAGTTATTTACCACATTCCAGTTATTTGCCAAACACCAACTTACCTTATGCATATTTAACAACTTTACACGTGTTTATAAATACAGTGCTTGGAAGCAGAGTTTTCTGATGGACATTTGTGAGGAAGGGTTGTGGCATGGTGGGCGCTGTGGTTGCCTGGCCACTGAGGGAGATGCTGGGGAAGAAGGCACTTGTGATGGCTTTTAGGGCATGTGACACCACCAGGCAGCATGCCTTGGTCCACACCTGAGGTCAGCGCTGCACCAGGAGCAGATCTCTACAGCAAAATATCCAAAATATCCCCAGCAGGGCAAGAACACACCTGCAGGCTGAGCATGGGCCACCTCAGGCACGTGCCTCAAAGCTGCCAGGTGCACTCATGTCGTAGGAAGCACAAACCTCTTGGCAGCTCTGGCTGCTTGCTAAACTCTTCAACTCTTCCAAACTTCCTTACACAGACAGGATGAATATTTGTGCCAAAGTACACAACAGGACACCTCCCTTTTAATGACTAAACATCTATTCATTTGTAAAGGGAGGTTAAATACTTGAGAGCTATCGAGGGAGATAATGGTGCAACATTTCAGTGTGTAAATCTAGCCCCAAATCCCCTTCTGTGCATGTATATGTGTTACCAGTACATGCAGCAAGCAAAGTTTCAGGACTCGGCACTCCTGTAGAATCTGGAATAAGTGCTTGTCCTTGCAAATTCCAAGAGGAACTGCATAAAAGCAGGAATAGAATAAATAAGAAATCACATCAAACTACAGCATTTGAGCACTTTTAATTACCAAAAAGGATACCTTTTCCACTCCCAGCTACTGTTCTGAATAAAACATCAGCTGATTCACCAACAAGACACATTATCAAAGCTCTTAAGCTTTCAAATCAGTATTTCCATGGAATTTCCATGGGTCAGGAGGATACATACCACAACACAACACCTAAGAAGTTTCCTTTACTCTCTGACATAACACTAAACATATCTAAATTGGAAAACTAATTATAGCTTCTCACACATCCAATTAGCTCAAGGTGTTAAAATGAATAGTTCAAAACAGTAGAAGAAACCCAAGTGGTCAATACATGCCTGATCACCTGGGGTTCACAGCCTTTAATTCTATTGAACAAAAAAGTAGAAATCAACAGAAATTATTATTCTTGAAATCTGAAGTTCTCTGTTTGACCTCCTACCATGAACATTTTAAAGCTACACAACCTGTCCATTGATGTTATATCTTGCACTTTTCATGAATAAATATTCTGTAAACTGCTTCAGTCCCGCACTTTGAACTTCACTGACAGTTACATTCTCCACAAAATTGGAAAGGACACAGATGCTTCAATACTTCATTATTATAAAGAAGAAAACATTCCTTTCCTTGTTTCCAGACTGACCAGGAAGGCCATTGTAAGACTTTCCTCTGTGCATTTTAGTAATTTCTCTTAAATTTGAAATGTTGACTAAAAACTTTAGGTGATATAGAAGCCTACTTGCCAGCTGGTGCAAAAACACAAGTGTTCCTGGCAGCATCCCATTGCTTATTTTCACTAAGTCACCAAAGCTCTATTATTTTAATCTATTGTATATTCATGGTCTTAACACTTCAACTCATACAAAAGATCTCAATATTCTCATTAAAAAGTATAAACTCATTAAATTTCAATACCCAAGTTACATTAAAAGTAAAGAACAATAAAAGGCTTTTAGAAGTTCACTATTTAAACAATTTTAACAAATATTAAAAGAACAATATCTAGTTTATCCTGGGTATGTTGGCAGTCACTTCAAAATACTTGTACTTCCTGTAAAATTATTTATTTGAAGTATATAAATAAACCTCAACATCTGTGTGGAAAGGTACATGAACGAACACAAAAAAAGGAAGATTAGGCAAAATACTTCTGAAGGGGAGAAAGTTCAGGAAAACAGGTCAGAACCACTCCTCAGAATTTATCTCCCTTCCCTCCAAAATACCAGTTAAAAGCTTACTGCAATTTATTAGGACTGCAGTTGCTTCTCAAGCCTCCATTGGTGGTATCCAGGATAGACAATGGCTAAAGAAATCTGCTCAGCTTTTGTTTGAAAGGACTCTTCTTCACGTATCTGTGCAATCACATCTGCACAGAATGTTCTGAAACAGAAGTTACACAATCCAGTCTGACCTACAATCTGAGAGTTCAAAGATAAAGCACATTTTTCGGCATAAATCAGTCAACCATACAATGCATTTGATTTCTTTTTCTCTATTAATCAAGGGCATGAACTTTCATACTGCTAGGCCGGGAAGAATGGGTATAATTTTCTCACAACTATTTCAGAAGTACATGCGTTTTTGATGGAAATGTGCAATATTGCACTGCCTGTGGTGTTCTGAATACATATCTTGAATAGGATTCATCAGTGTCCATTGTTGTTAACTACTTTTCAGCTATATTTCATTACAGTCAATAAAGACCTAGTCAATAAGATACAATTTTTCTTGCCTGGAAGTATATTTCTAAAAGCAGTCAGAAGAATCTTACCTTAAAATATCAAAATTGACTTTGAATATAGAAGGGCCATATTACAAACTCAGCTACAGACAACTAAATTAGATTACGCCCATATTATCTGGCTTCCAGATTTGTAGTATGCTCCTTCCTTCCGTAACAATAAAAAAAATCCTATTTATATGGTAATTACAGTTCTTCAGCACCTCCATTCATAAAGCACTCTATTCCCTGTTCCCATGCTTTTCATAAGCTTCCCTTCCAGCCAATCACTCTTTTGGACTGAGAAACATTTACAAAATTTGGACCAGAAACATGTAATAGTTTCCAGGTCATCTTGAAGCTTTCTTTCACTTCCAGGATGACATACAACTGTAGAGATCTGGCAAGGCAGAGACGAGAACAGCCTCTACAGCCTGCCAACAATAATCAAATGCAGAAAAACACGACTGCCACAGCCAAGCAAAAATGCTCTGAAGTCAGGCTGGCATGTAGGTTTGAGAGCTTAGGGTTGGGCTCTACGGGATAACATGTGTGTATTATCACCCAGCAAGGCAATTATTTTTTTTATTATTATATTAATTGAAGTTATTGTCATCATACCTAAAGTTCCCCCCTTTGATCATAACCAAAGTGCATAACGCAAGATATTTGTCAGGGATGGAACTTTCCTTACCACCAAGAGCTGGCCTATAGCTTTTATACAACACACCCCTCCCAAAAAAAAAACCATCAACTATTTCAAAAGGAAACTAAAATAATTATTACTTAAATAATTTAAAAATCAAACTTTTCAATGAAAGAAGAGATTTATGAAATTAAAATTATGCAGTTACAGAATCTCAGCTCAGCCTTGGAATTATCAAATCCCAACCAAGCTTAACGATGTCCACTACTACACAGAGGGACTCGTACTCCTCACACCACATCTCTGACTACCTGCAAAATATGTTGCCTCAGAGTTTCACATGTTCCTAGTATTTACTGGATCAGATTTTGCTTGGCTATTACCAAACGTACACTCCCCCAGGTATTTCCAGATCACTGCATGTGATCCATTCCACTTTTCAAAAACACATTTATTTTAATTGAGTACTTTTAGCCCCCAATATTTATTCCCCATCTGAAGGAATTTATGCCTTTTATACCAAGTAATACTAAAGATTGCTATCAATGAAATAAACAGGGGGTTTTGCAGTTTCCTCAAGCAATATTTATGTGATATTTTTCTACATCTTCTCCTGCTCTTCTGCAAGCTTTTAAACTATCAACATCAATCACTGAGAACACTTCCAGTATTGATTTCACAGATTAAAACATGTCTTTTAGTCTTTTTATTAAATGCTGACTTTTAGTCTTTCCTGCACTATTTCACAGCCAGAGACTGAACTAGTATTTGTCAAACTGGTTGCTCTTGAGGAGTTACTTTTTCTTCCAACTACCTAAGCCCTCTCTAGAGTCACTGTTTTCCTCAGTCAAGAATTCAGGAGCTCTCTGAAAATAAGGCCTGCATTTCTTGTTTCTAGAGGCATCATTTTGACTTTGTTAGACCAAATCATACTTTACCTGCATAAATCCATATTACCAGCCAGCACAGATTATTCTGCAACCCTAAAAAAGAAGTCCTAGTTATCAACCGCAAATTTCACAGGCACCAATTTTGAAATTAAAGTCAGTCTTATTATATAAAATTTCACTGTTTCCTGAAGCAAGTCTGTACAACATGAACAACATAATTCAACAGCGATCCCAGGTTTGGGGGTTTTTTTGCAGTGTGACCAATAACAGATTTTTCAATCCCTGGTAAGCCTCTCCCAGTGCTTGACAACCCTTTCCATGAAAAACATTTTTCCTAATATCCAATCTAATCTTCCCTTGGTTCAGTTTGAGGTCATACTATATATTTTGCCCAAACTTTTATTCAATTCATTTCAAATATGTTGTAGTTCTATATACATTAATTTTAATAGCAGAGCCAGTTTCTGCTTTGTTCTTTAAAATGTAGAAAATCTCCTTTTAGATGTACACTGAATTCTACATATTTATAACTTTATCACTATGGTTACTCTGTGAATAACACTTCATTTTTACACTTTGCTACTAAAGGAAACAATTCTAGTGAGTAATCCAAATACTATGTTTGGAAAGATTTGTGAAGTCCGGTGCACTGGAAGCTGTCTCAAAATATCAAACAGTAGTTTTAAAAAGACAAAGTCCAGTGTCAAAACCTGGTAGTCTTGAAAACAAAAGTCTTCAATTATCTAATCACAGATTTCTGAACATGTTAAACAGCTTTTATTTCCCCTGCTAAACTACACAATGCTCTGTGCCCTTGGAGTCTGTCCTCAGTTGCATTCAGTTACACAAAGATGTGCAGAGCAATGATGGACATAATCTGAAGACAAAGCATTTTTCCTGAAAACTGGTTTTCCATAATAGTCTTCCTAATAATGCAGCTGCTAGCCAGGATTTCAATACACTGTTTTTTTAACTATATTGGGAAGCTGGGTTAATAATGGGAAAAATGTCAAATTACTCTACTGAAGTAAAATGAACAAAAATAATTTAGTTTCTGCTGAATTAAGGAAGAGCCTTTTACTTTTTTTTACATCCAATTTCAGAAAAAAAAGAACTATTCCACAAGCAATCTTCAATGCCTTTGCAACCTCAGGAGACAATTCCACTGTTTAAAATATCATATGGTATTGCTTGAATATGTTTTACACTTAGCAAGTATCCATTACATAACTTTCCTCCACTGCCTTTAATTACCCCATTAAGCAAGTTGGTATTTGCAATTCCACTTACAGCTGCTGCACTAGAGCTGCAGGGCACAAGAACATAAAACCAAGAAGAAAAATTAATAAAACATTATCTTTTCCATTTAGCAAGTTCACTTTCTTTTTAAATGGAAACATTTGTATTAGTAGACTACTTCAGCACTGTAAGATAATAAATCACATAAACCTTGTATTATTCAAGCCAACTGAACTGCCAGATAGAAGAATCATCATTCACTAACAGCACAACTTGCCCTTAAGCTTTTCTCATTTTATGGTATTTCTGAGGAGTCACTTTGTATCTGAAATTTTTATTCAAAACATAAAAAGTGGTGCAAATAATCCAAGAGAAATCTTTCTTGTTCTAAACCTTTTATATAGAAAATAATTTAGAAATTCATTTTAATATGTTCCACATCTTTACTAATCTAGACACATTTCTGAGTAAACAAAGATGAAGGTTTCAATTAATTAATTAAAAAACCTGCAAGTCATCACACTCTTGAAACAGCTTCCAAGTTACAAGACAATTTATTTTTCAGCTAGCCTATGTAGTTTACAACACACTTATTAAATATTGCAGTAGTATTATATAATATTTTAATAATTATAAATAATTATTAATAACTATGTTACTTTTACATCCACATATTCGCTAAACATTATGTATATAATAAACACTAAGAAACAGAGCAATGAGAAGAATCAATTTATTTGTTAAGAGCCATTGATCCTGAAAAGCCAATTCCAGAGTGCTACTTTGCTACTTCCAGGCACATGGAAGCCCTTTTCCTCAGCAAATAGGGAATCATGCTTCTACCATGCATTAGAATACTGACAGCCTGGGTATGCAGATCAAGGAAGCAAAGCAGCAGATTTGATTTTGCCCATGCCCTTCATTTTTGAAGTCTTAATTTTGTAGCTGCTACAAAATATCCTATTCCTATAAAAGTATTATCCATGAGAATCTCACTAGAATACTTTATTGTATCTGGCAGGAATGATCCTATATTGGGCTTTCTGCTGTCCCCAGACTTTTCTCTTACTGAAAATTACTCCACCTGAGATAATTTTCAACCATCTCTATTTTACATTTTCGAGCAACACTAAAGCGCCTACTATTAATAAGCAGAAAAAAAAAACTATTCTAGAAACATGAGTAGCATGTTGCAGCATGGACTAACTGTCAATACCAGTTCTGGTGCCAAAATTCAAATGTTAACACAATGTGAGCATGCTTAATATCCTAGAAGTTTCCCTCTTACATAAAGCAGGACTGTATATAGGGAAAAAGTTCTTAAGGGCTGTAAGAGAACCATATGATTACATGTTACAGCAGCTCTATACCTGTAATAATGCCATTTTCTCTATGAGCTTTTTATGTCAACACAGGATAGGCCTAAGATACACTGGTTTAAGTGCTATAAACACTGGCCTAAGTAAAATCCTCCTAGTATACTATTTTTCATGAGCTGTTTAATTGCACTGCTCATGGAGAATTGTAAGGGCAAAGGAAATGTGATTCAGCTCAAGCAGGTATTTATGCAAACCCACATAAAAGTACAGAGCAAAGAATCAGAGGAGCTGGGTATCAGACATGTCACACCAATAAGAAAGAAACTAAATCATCATGCAACTTTCACAAGCCTTAATGTGACCCTCCACTTCAGTTAAAGACCTGACTTAGCAATATCAAGACTTTGGGCACAGCTGCCAATTACTCCCAGTTGGATGAGAAATATTTCTTCCTTTATTTCTGAAAAAAATGACATCTAATTCCCATGAAGCATCTCATGCCAGTGGTTAATTAGGGAACATTTTACAAGAAGAACTAAAAATTGTCAGCAACACAGCAGGCAAATATTGACATTTTTCACAAGCACAGCCATTCCATAGCTTCATTTCTCTTGCAGGCAGGCAGCTGCTGCCCAGACAAGCTGAGAACCTGTACACTTACTGCAAATCCCAGATTTCAGACACTTATTCAAACTGGCAAGAAACATTCCTCCTACATCACTTTCAAATATTTGACAGCCTGGCCATTCATTAAATGCATCTTGTAGCAATGTCCACGGATAACTATATAATTCTTCCTGCCAGCAACTGAAAAGTAATGTGATAGGAAGCTGGGAGGACTGTCAGGTCTCAGAGTACCTGACAGGCAGGGGGAAAGCAGGAATAAAAGCAGGGAGAATGTGGTGAAGGCACGGGGCTGATGTGAGAAGACCAAGAACATATTACACTGATTAATGGCTGGATAGCAGATATCCTTCTTTACTGAGCAGCTGGAGAACAGGGTTAGCTGCTGGTCAGGAGGTAATCAGATATTTGCTGTGAGACTTGATGCAGCCTATGGCCAAAAGTCATGTCACTCAGATCTGTGTAAATGCAACACCAACTGCCACAGGCTCCCAGAGAATAAATAAGAAAAACAGGGAAAAATACAAAAATAAAGAGAAAAAGAAAAAGGCAAAACCAAAATAAATCAACAGAATAACAAAACCCCTAGATGCCCTTTCTTCTCCTTTTCCATACATCCCACTAAATTTAAGGAAAATCCCACTTTCACTCAAAATTTGAGATCCTTGTGCCAGGTGTGGCAGATGTGATTCAGTAATTCCACCTTCCTGAAATGGAAGATGGGGCCACAACCACTGCAGTGGGTACAGACATACACATCCAATTATAGGAGCAGAGCAATTAGAGAGGATAAAAGACAGATTAGGTCCTCCCTCCAGAATACATACCCTGCCAGAGGAGCTGAGGCCAGGGAAAAAGTGGTAGGGGTTAATTACCAGCTGGAACCCAAATGCCTTCTTTTTCATGGTTCAAAATGTAAATCTGTTTAAGTGCCATAATTTTAGCCAAGCACTGGCACATTTTAACAGAAACATCCAGCTATTTCAGTTATTTTCCTACTTTTCTTGAGTGATCTGAAAAAAACATTTGTTTTCCTTTCATTTACACACCACGCACAAGATTAAAACAAATTAAAAAGAACCTCTCAATATCAAAGACCATATATTTAGCACAGCCATATTCAAACAGTTTCATAAATCTGCCACTGCTACACTCTGTTGAAGACATTGCGCTCTGCAGCACAAAGAAAAAAACTGAAAACTTCCATAACATAGGAAAACCATTGTTTTACTATCACTGTAACACATGCAATTCATTTTCAAACAAAAGGTCACCTTCAGCAAACACTGCATCTCTTAAGGGCTAAGACTCGAGTGTTTAGTCACATTGTTACGGCCTTAGTTCCAGCAGCCCAAAATGCCCTGTGCCCACCCCTGCATGGCTGCTGGGGGCTGTGAGGGACACCCAGGGTAGCTGGGTGCCCCCTGGACCTCTCTTGTGATGCTCTCTTTCTTGTGAGAGATCAGCTGAGGTCAGATGTATCAAGGAATGAGCCAGAAGTTTCTCTCATTAAGCAAAAAAATGTTCCCATTCGGAGATCTTCTTAAACACATATGTGCATTTGACAAATTATCGGATGATGTTTTCCAGCTCCATATGTCTATCAAGATGACATTTTTGCAAAGCTTTAGCTAAATCAGATCAGCCAGTTGGACTCAGAAAATAATCATTGCTTTTTTAAGACACACACACTGTTTGATTTTCTAACTTAACTGTCAATTCAAACTTACATCCAATATTTATTTAACACGTAGAAAATTTAATTAAAGCAAAATCAGATATTGGAAAACTTAGGAAGCAGTATCTTTTAATTATCACAACAACGGTTTTATATAAAACCCAAACAAAATGTTCCTGTGTTGATTCAGCTGGTAAAGTTTTGACTTTATGCTTCATATGCTGTTGCCTTGCCAGGGACTGCGTAAAAGAGCAACACTACTTAATCAACATAGTTCTTTTCACACATTTATCACCATGCCTCCTCTATTAGGAAGTTGAGCTGGTTGCATGAACTAATCAAAATGCCTTTAAACATCCATTAATACTGTTCAGTTAAATATCTATTGGGTTTAGAACCAATGTGAAGCTCATTTAATACTCTCCATGTTCTACTGGCATAAATCTTTTAAATTACTTCTTTTTTTTTTTAAACTAAAAGGGCAAAGTAAATGGTTCCTCTTATTACAAAAGATTTCAGAGACAAGAGAGAGAAACAGCCAACACTCATTGCTGAAACTATTAATGATTTTCATTAATGACCAAGGAAATACTATTTGAACCAGAATAAATAATGAAGAGTTCAGTGCTTTAAAATATAAACACTTAATAGAAAACATGTTTTTCTTTTACAAAAATCCAAACTTTTAAGTTCAAATTAAGAATATACACATTCCATCATAATATTAACTTGAAAGCAGCATTTTAAAAAAAGTGAAATGGAAACAAGGAGATGTAACTTTTAATCCTTTCCCAGTCCATGGCTGAATATAGAATTCCCAAACAGATGGTAAAGAATATGCAATACAGTGAAGGTCCTCTGGGTTTGATATTCACCTGTCTCTTTTCAGCAGCACCAAATTCTCATAACCTCAATATCTACCTGAATCAGTAAAATGACATCACTCTACTGTTACTATTATTTTGTTTGACCTTGATATCATGAACACCAATGTAATTATGATAATGAACCAACTATTTTCTACAATATAAAAACCAAAAAGACTAGTACTCCCTCCCTTTCTCATGACAATACCTGAACATTCTGGCTTTATTTCATCTTCAATTTCTAACAGGCAATCACTAGCATTTTGTTTAGTTTTTATTTCTTATTTCTAACAAGAAAAAAAGCCCAAAACAAAGCAAAACCAACCAGGGAAGTTTTAGAATATTCATAACAGCACGTTAGATGTACGATTTATGTAGGATAATAAACAACTATTTTAATGTTTGCACTATTTTACTGGTTTTGCTGTCATAAATTTTGAATGACAGCACATCTGTCTGTTAGGACAACTAACTGTCAATAATGCATCAGCTACACCATACACTATGCATATTTTATGTAGTTAATATAAAAAGATTGTTGATGAGTTTTGAGAGGATTTAAGCTTTTTTAGTACTTTTAAACAATCAAGCCATATCTGCCTACCACAGGATTTTTGCCCCACAATTTCCCCATGTTTCATAGAATTTTGTCCAAAATTTGTTGAACAAAACCCAATAATTTGGAAAAAATACAGTGGCTTGCAGATTATGAAAGTAATGTGTCCACTTTACCGTGAGGTCAGATCTGTCACAGCGGAAAAGCAAATAAATTAGAAGCCACTATGTAAAAGTGACTTAAATAGGTTTGGACAGACTGAAATATAATTAGCACAAAACTGTTATCCTAGTCAGCCTATTGACTGTTAAAATAGTGACTCCTCAAAAAAAGTCCTGGCTTTGTTTGTAAAGGTCATGAATTGACTAAAAATCAGGCTATTTCAGAGGAAAGATTCTTTCATATCCTGGTCAGAAATGAATCTTTGCAACTTTAATCACTATGGGATTTTGGTCAAATTATACAGACAAATAAGTTGCAGATGAAAAGAACAACATGATTTTGTTACCTACAGTCACATTTTATATCAAACATATGTTACCCAAAGATAGGTTCATTTATGAAGAATTGTACAATTTCACAATCAATTTTTGACTTGTGAGACAACCTAAGTGCACAATAGCAAGTTAGCTATTATTTCCTAGAGACCTTCCTAGCTTTCTTTACTCAGACATATTTATGACTGGAACAAAAATATAAACATTAAACTCTCTGCATTTTATTTAGATAAACTGCAGATCTCTGTTATCCACATAAGAATCATGTCCATTTTAGCAGTCTACTTATGGAACTGCTTCATGCAGATCGCAGCTCTATCTGTAAATTACATCTTAGTTAGGCAAAGATAATTGCTATTGATTCGAGATATTTGAAATTTTCTGTAAGAAGAATCAAAGGGGTTTCAGGAAAGAAACAAGCTCCACGTGGAAAGCAGTGAGTAGCACAAATTAAACGCACCTTTCTGCCACACCAAACATGAATTCTCCACTGCCAGCCAGGGACTTCACAACCATCATGATTCCAGAGCATGTTAAATCAATACCATAAGGATGGAAAACGTCCATATAATGAATTCAGAAGCAACCTATAAATAAGCAGACAAAAGAAGGCAAAAATTGAACAAATTACCCATATGAGTTCCCCTGAGGATTCACTAAAGGAGAGGCAGTGATGATGTAAACCATGTGAAGGTGATGGTCAATTCAGCATCAGTATCTCTGTATAGCTAAGAACATCTGAAGATATTTGAAGCATATAATAGCATTAATAGCTCTCTACATTTCAAAGTTTACTGTGTCCCACATGGCCCTGGATAATTTTGGATTTCCCTAAGTAGCCCAATGTTTACCTCTCAGTTGCATAATCATGTCCAGGACATTCCACACATTTTTTGTTTCTGTGAAAACCTGCTGCTAGGCATCTGTTTGGGACATTTTCTACTCCCATTTTTTTCCTATTATGCTATCTGAGCACATAACTTACATCCATCTCAAAGTTCTAATTTATAAGGGCATTCCTCTGAATCATGGCTTAGGCTTGCCCATTCCTTTCCAAGTCTACTGAAAAACATTATTATTTTCAATCTGAATCTATTTTTAGAAAATAAAAAATATACACCCTCTTTTGCCTGTCAGAGCTTAGAGCCCCAAACAATGTAGATTAAATTTTTACAGAGGCTTACTAAAATCAAAAAAAGTCCAACCTTCTGACAAATTAATTCATCCAGCAACGAAGCAATAAAAATGTAATCCAGTAAACTAAGTGCAGAACATTGGCACCAACAGGCAGAATGATTCTGTATTTATGCAATCACAGTTCCAAATTTCCTTAAATATGAGAAATATGCCAGCTAAACAGAAAAAACAGCAACTGTTAGCCATTCTCTTCTGTTCCGTTTGCTCTATGTCCCAGTTACATTTTTTTCGGAGTTCAGTGAAATCCTCAGCCCTACAACTAACATCCTATTCTATCTTATGGACACAGAAAAATAGAACAAGTTGAATACAAGACCACAATCAGGACTTTTCCCCTAGCTGCACATATTTGCCTACATTGAGAAAATTCTATGATTACACCTATCCTCATTTGAAAGCTTCCAACTCTATTTTAGCTTGCCCTCTTAAGAAACAATAAAGATAAATCAGGATCGGGAAATGTATATGTAGTCAAAACTTTAGGCAAAGAATTTTTAACACAAGGCAGATCATATCATACAAAGTGCTTCTCTTCACATTTAAGCTGCAATATTATGGTTGTATATTGATTACTGTAAAAGAACAGCAGCAAAAGGAGACAATTTTGTCTTTTGCACCACCATAATTGTGAATAAGAACACATTACTGAAATTCACATTCCAAAAATTGTTTCCTTTTTCTTCATGAGGAAATTTTAAAATAAGGAGCTGTCTGATAGTATCCAAAAGCAGTGCTGGTCTGTATATCAGTATGCCACCTCATAGCTGAGGACTTGAAGCAAGAAGCCCATTAGAAAACAGAATGAAATATCCTTTGTGGTTTATTTTACATCAGTGGCAGTATGACTACGATACATTCATTCAGCAGCAAATCTCTGTCAGTAATCAAAGTGAAAATTCATCTCACTGGGCTTTTAATCTTCTTTGAATTAACACAATGTACTGGTTTGGGCTGGGATAGAGCTAATTTTCTTCACAGTAGTTCACATGGGACTGTGTTTTGGATTTTTGCTGAAAACAGTGTTGATAACACGTGACAGGTTCAGTTATTGCTGAGCAGTGCTTACACAGAGTCAAGGCCTTTTCTCCTGCTCATACAGCAGCAAGAAGCACAAGAAACTGGGAGGGGACACAGCTGGGACAGATGACCCCAACTGAACAGAAGGATATTCCATACCATGTTGTACCATGCTCAGCCATGTATATAAAACTGGAGAAAGAAGGATGAAGGGACTTTTGGAGGGATGGCATTTTTCTTCCCAAGGACAGGTTAAACATGATGGAGCCCTGCTCTCCTGGACATGGCTGAACACCTGTCTACCAGGGGAAGGAGTGAATGCATTCCTTGTTTTGCTTCTGCACAATGCTTTTGCTTTACCTATTTTACCATCTTCTTTATTTTCAATCCATGAGTTTTCTCATTTTTACCCTTCTGATTCCCTCTCCCATCCCACTGGAGAAGGAGTGAGCAGTTCACCAGGTTTAAACCTTAACACACAGTTACTCTGTTTACAGGAATTTTAGACCAAGCTCAGTTGGAGCAATAAGGAAGTCTAACTGAGATGAGTCAGTTTGGGATATATCTCATCCATATATTAGTGTTTATTTTCCATCCAGAAAAATGGCAGCCATGTAAAGTAAACACTCCAAGAGTTCCACATAAGCAGCATGAGACAGCCAGTTACACACAAGCTGCAATTTGAGTAAAGCAAGAGCAGAATGGTCAAAAGAAACAAATTTCTTTTTGGTTGAACCTCTGAACTATTCAAAATGAAGCCAAATTTGACCAAATTGGATAAATCAAGTTTATCACAAGGTTAATATTTCACATCCAGCTTTTGGCTTCAAGCAAATTTTTATAGCCTGAAGAATGGAATTATAATGCTGACAAGCCCATACCACACAAACGAGTTTCTGCTAGAGGGAGTTTCTCTGTTCTTGAGATTTCAAAATAAATGAATCTACACTTGAGAAATAAGATACAACCCCTATTCAGTAACTGTAACTCTTTATGGGTTTTTTTCTATTTGATACATGGGAAATAATTGTCAACAAGAGAAAGTTCAGATTCTTTTCCCTTCCTAAGTTCAAAGTTGAAATTCTTCAGAGTTCATCCATAAGGCCAATTAGGTCTATTAAATCTCAGACGACAGCAGTACTTAAAAATGAGACCTATAATTTGCAAAAGCAGAAGGACACATGTTCCTGTGGCTCAATTCCAACCCTTGTGACTTCAATACTGCTCCAATGATTTAATGCAACGAACAGTTGATGTAGATTCTTCCTCCTTCTGCCACATCATTGAGTTTTAACTTAAAAAAAAAAAAATAGTTCTGATCCTTCTATTAATGAAAAGTAGTGCCACTAACAGCATTCAGAAGAAATGCATAACCAGTGAAGGGCTGTCATTTATGATAAAAATCTGCAACAGATTGCACAATGAAAAGCCATGACACCAATACAGCTTCCAAAACTTATAAATATGAATCCTGTTGACTTACAAACATATATCTGACTATAAAAATTAGAATGCCAGAACATCCCAGTTTACTATTCTAAAACACTGAAGTTTATCAGTTAATATGAATGTTTTAGACTTTAAACAAATTTTTGATTACTGTGATAATTATAATTACTAAAATATATAAACTCAGGAAACAGGGACCTTCCACAAACCTTTTTTAAGCAGCCTTGATTTGATGACCTTCTGTTCACAAGAGGATACACTCCTTTGCAAAAGGTATAGCTTTTCATAAGTTGTAGTTTTGTTTTAGTTGTGCTTGCTAACCTTGTAATCAGTTTATAGGAAAATACCTGTAAACTACAAAGTAATTCCTTACAGTATTTTGCTGACATCTGATAGACTGTGAAACTATTTTCAACACTATTTTTACTCATTCTACTTTGCTTTTTCTTTTTTTCAATCATTTGATAAACCTCATTTTCAATCAGAACATAGTCTTTCAATGTTTGTTTGATTAATGTCCGCTGATTTTCAAAATAAATGGTCACTGCTGGGTAGTATTTTTCCATACAGTTTTTTTCCACCAATGTACACTGCAGTTATATTTATTTCCAAAATACCTTGTCCCATAACTGTCACATCAGCAATATTATCAATGGCATTAATAATATTGCATTCTGTATTGCATTCTGTAACTGTTATGTAGATCCACTAAATAGTCCTAGATTATATCTAGTGTTTTCACTTTCCAAAGAGTTGAGCTGTATGAATACATACAGCTCATGCAATTAATTTTCACTAACCCCCCTTGAATGAAATCTTAATTCTGAGATAAAATATGTCCAGAGCATGCCCACACACACACGGAGCATTTTCAACAGCTCCATTTCTCCTTTTCCTCTTTTTGGTGTAACAGAGTTATCTTTTTCATTACACTTGGGAATACTCTGTGAGAAGTTTCCAAGCCTTTGGGAACCTCATCTCTCAGCTATATAGTATAGACCTGACCAGCTCACTAGAAGAATCATTTATGTAATTAAACCCAAGCTGAAGTATGAAGACAGCTCTTCATCTCTTAATTCTGCATATGTTAATCTGTCTTGAAATTGTCTCTCAGACGTGTAAGGAGTCCAAATTCACTTTGGCTCTTTTCCTTTTGTGTCTTTTCTGACATTTATTACGTGTATATACTATCTGTATCCAATATTCCTATCTGCAAATGTACTTTACATTGTAACACACACACATATATCAGAACAGAATAATAATAAGCTCAGAAATAGCAATTTTACAGCAAGGCTTACATTAAATAAATAAATTTAAATCACAGAATCCCCACCACAGCTATAAACACTTTGACACTGGAAGGTTTTCTTTAGATTTATTAACACTGTCTGTGTCTCCAAGCAGGCCTAATAGGGACATTACTGGTTGCTATACCTAAGCATCTTTAAATGACATCAAAATGAAAAATAATACAAATTTTTTTTAATCCATTATAAAATACTCTATTTTTTAGAGAGATGAGTTCATCTGAATAGAGAGAGATAACAGCATGGCAGATGGATGAAGGTGCTAGATGAAAGAGTAAAAAGGTAATATAAAGTCAATGGTATGTCACAAGTATTTCAAGGTCCTGATGCAACCACTGGAAGTAAACTCAAGGGAAGAAATTAAGTTTTATCCATGTTTTGTGTTCTTCATAAAAGGAGGGGATGGGGATTTTTATTTCTAGCCTTCATTAGTGGTATTATTTTATTTCTACCACTATGCAGAGAATTTAATTGCTGTCACTTACAGCACACTGTGCCCTTTGCCTCGTTTAAGGAAAATGAGCAAAATATTCCCCCATATGAAAGGGAGATCTCCCATCTTTTTTATTATTTCAAGGCATTTATAGCAGGCAGAGATGCAAACAGTGAGTCACACCAGTATGAAAATCTACAAACACCACCATACCAGTTACTTTAAGGGTCACCATACATAAAGGAAGAGGGCAATCATCCAACTCCTGCTTCAGTGTTTACACAGAGCATTTTATTGCAACTCTCCTTTTCCTCTTCCTTTCCTGAACTGAACCAGAAAAATGCTATGAAATACTTAATTCTTGTACCTTTTCATTTCCTCACATCATTACAATTCCAGATCACTATCTCATCTACTTTGTATCTGGTTTTGATGCCACTGAATGCCTGGCTTCAGGAAATAGCAATACAATTCCCATGGGATTTTACCTAATGGTTCTTTTACATTATGCTTCAGGGATTGACACAAACAGAAAAATCTTTGCCCTCTGAAAAATACACTCAACAGCAGGGTCATTTTAATGTAATTTGGAATTCACTAAGGACTTTGATAATAATTTATATTTGCCAAATATATGTTAATTAATTCTAATTACATTAAAATAATCTCCCGTTTTGGTGCTATCATAGTGCAAACAGAAATTACTAGAAGGCAATTAATTCTTAGTAGACTTTATTTCATAACACCTAAAAGAGGCTCTTACTTGATCAAATTTAACAATACTATTCCTCAAAAAGAAAAGACCAAAAGAAACTCTTCAATAGACCACAAAAATCAATCACTTGATCAACGATTAAAAAAAATAATCAATCATTTAAAAAAATAATTTGTTTTAAAACATAAAAAGTCATGTTCTCAATAGTTTCTAAACTTTTTTTAATGGTACCCTATCTACTAATAACCACATCCTAATTTGCTTTAGGATATGGTTATTAGTAGATAGGGTACCAATATTCAATTTATATTTGGATTTTATTTCCATCTACATTCAAGGGATTCAATAGATCACTAACTAACATTATATACAATTACTTTTATGTTACTTGCTTTAACTCACAAGACAATGAAGGGTTAAATGTTGACATGTGGCTATACTTAGCATTAATGATGCAGGAGTTCCCACATACAAAATATGGTTTAATGAAGTCACTGATAACAGCAGTGTTATCAGACCAAGTGCAATCTCTGTTATTATGCAGCCATTGGGAGACTACTGCAAATTTATAACCTTAAAGGGTGTTTAAAAGTAAATAACATATTACAGTTGTGTCACAGAAGTCCCAAACTTTGTTGTTCACAATTTGTGATAGCACTTTAAACACAAAATAGTGTCTACAAATCATCTTTAATTGAGCAACACCCTTACAAGTGCTTACTGTAACAAGCCCTTCATATCATTCAGAATAAAAATTCACAACATTTCATTGTCATTTTTTTTAACTTACTTGACTGACATCTGTGTGTAGATGGCTTAATGGTTTACTTGAGTACTGAACTGGAAGTATAAAACCTGTGTAAACCTAGAAAACATATGCTCATCAAGTGCTAAAATAAATATTCCCATTCACACTGTTCTGTGAACTGAGATTAGAGTTTTTGTACATGGCACACAGGGATTTAACTGCAGAATTCACTGAGGTGAGCGGGAGGAATACAGCTAAACTTTACTGCCACAGAAAGATTTATCTTTAGAATACGTCTAATAAAATTTATGTATGAGCTGCAGTACCTGAATACTTTAAAGAGTCATAGGAGAAAAAAGTGGTTGTAAAGCTGCCACGTAAAGCTGAAGGAAAAGAAGCTTTATATTGTCTTGGTCCAGCAATTGTGGTAAAATATAATACACCTCTTGTAAGTATCTAATTACTCATGTCCTGACTTTTATTTCATTTATTTTGACAATCTAAACTGTCTCTAAAGTGCCTATCTGCATTTGCATTTTAATGAATTATAATTGATATTTATTCAGCACATTATATTTGCATCTCAGAGGTTCATTTACAGATTAATATTCTTATTACCTAAAACAAACTACGCATAGATATTCTGGTTTGGGAATTACTAGCAAGCAAGACACTGTGGGTAGCATTATAATTTGGTCAACCTGTTAGCCTCAGCTTTAGCTTTTGCATTGTATTAGGTGCCAGTGGTGGCTGGGAATGCCTGGACTCCTGCAAGTTGCACTGCAGGTCCAGGGAGACAAAGAATTAGACTTCTCACCGAGTTCCCTAAAGGTTTTCAATTTATGCCATTCCTGATAAAAAAAGTGCTGTAAATCACCCAGAAGAAATGCATAGTACTCACTGCTTTCTACAATCACACTGATAGTAAAGAAAAAATTGGTACATTGTGATAAAAAACCCCAAAATAACAAAAAAACCACAGATACCCAGGCTTGTATAAGTTTATGAACCTGACTGATATATAGTCTGCCTTAACCATGCAAATCCAAATAAGAGCAACTAAAAGGTCCAGAATTGATTGCAGAGAGTGCATTCTACCTACATTAATTTGGTTCCTGATCTGACAGTCACAACTCAGTAGTCACTACAATGATTTCCTTACTTTGACAAAAAAAAAAAAAAAAAAAAAAAAAAACCAAAACACCAAACTTTACTGCTGTAGTAAATTTGATTACATATTTTACAGCTTTGGATATTCACAACATAAAGAAGCAAACCCAAAGCACAAAAGTGACATTTGGATTTCATATCCATGACTGGTTCTCTGGCAGATCAGGTTTAAATGTCAAGCTTCTGTGAAAAGATTCACCCCCCAGCATTAATCTTTCTCACCCATACATTCTTATCAGGACATTTATATTCCAGCATCTTAGAAAGTACTTGGTATTCTTTGCTTTATATCTCCCTATTTCCTGGGATAATGCTGAACCTAATCGAAACCAAGCACTCATGCAATGGGCTCCCCTAAATTTTAGAACTGTCAAGTGAAGGCTGCACTCTCTGAACACTCCTGTCATCAGATGAACCTTTTATCATACGAAAAAAAAACTATTCAAAAATAGATATAAGGTAGATATCTAAGACAGCCTCCTAGGCAATGCAGCTTATGAACAAGGCCAGTCACCCTGGAAGCAGACATCTAGAATAAATGAAAGACACCTTGAAGTGAATCTTTTGTCTCCTCCAGCTCTAAGTGGTGCTTATGCTAACTCAGTGATGCACACCAACACTGCAGGCAACAAAAACAGATCCCTCCTTAGGAAAGAGACTGAGATGCATTATCAGTTCTGAAAGAATTAGCAACATTTACATAGAGACTCTGCAAAGGCATCCTGACTTAAGAAGGTTACAGGTATGGGACTGCACTTTAAACCTAAATCCAATAACATAATCTAATCAAGAAGGACATTAAAAATATTTTTAAGAAACTTGTAACTGTAGAAGGTGAGGAAGAATATTACCATATGATGTTCAGCAATATAACCTCTGTAAATAAGAATAATCCAAAAAGAAAGCTGCAATCAAACCATGCTATGCTTGGTTAGACAAAATAAACATTCTCACAGCATCTTCTAGCTGTTTTCTTTATATATGGAAACAAAGAAAGCATGGCTCTCAGAAAATTTCGGCTCACACTGACCAAACTCAAAAGCTAATGTCTACTGCAGATAAGGAGATCAATTACTGTTCAGTTAATGCTAAAAGAACTAGAAGTCCTAGTACTTTTATCACATATATAGGTTTGCAAACAAGCATTCTTGTACCCAAACATCTCTCCTAGTGATGGTCCCACACACCATTCCATCAGACCAAGCAAGACCCCAGGGAGGATCCCCAGTGCTCACCAATAAAGAGATGGTGTGGAGCTTCCACCTACAGATGCCTGCCTGAAATCCACTCTACTGCAGCAAAGGCAAACAAGACTGATTGTGCTGAGTCTAACTTGGTAAGCACAAACCTACAGAATTTTGGCAAGAAGCAAAATACAAGGAAGAGAACCTGTATCAGTCCTTGTTTCACTTGCTTGAGGTTTCTTTTTTGTCTTCAAGCTGATGCATTTGGCTGAAACCTTAACTCTTAACTGTTACAGTTCTTGCTCCTTTCTAAACTACAAAGAGATTGAAAACTGTCTTAGCAACATCTGGCTTACCTAAAAATCTTTTTTTTTTTTTTTTTTTGTAATGTGTAAACATTACTGTCTTAGCAACATCTGGCTTACCTAAAAATCTTTTTTTTTTTTTTTCTTAATGTAAGCAGCTAAGGGAAAGAACGACTTCCATTCCAGTGCAGCATTCTTTTCAAAATCCAGGCTATTAACATCATTAAGGTCTTTCCCACCTAATTATTTTAAATAAGGGAGAAAATAAGCAAAGACTAGCCCACCATGTTTCAAGTATTTCAAATCACATGGCTGATAATGACAGAGAGGAAAGAAATATGATCAGACTACAGAGCAGATTACAGAAAGCATACAATATTGCATAGCATGAGATGGCCTCTGGGCTGCAATCACTTAGGAAACCTCAGTAAAATTATTACAGTGATACAATGTAGAGTTTCTGGTTCAAAAAGTAAGAGTATTAATGCTGAGTGAAGTCCTTGCCCCATTTGATCTTAATAAAGGATTAAGGCAGAGAGATACATGGCTCCCTACAGGCAGATCCCTACGGCTTCACACAGTGGTTCTGGGAAACCAATGTCATCGCTGTTTCAGGACAAGCCCGCAGCAACTTTTTTTATATGCTAACTCTGCTAAAATAAAAATGAAAGAATTTAAGATAAAGATCATGATGTGTGGAGACTTGAAGACAAATGGGACTTGAGATTAGTAAAGATAAGTCAAATATATCCTTGTAAGCTGACAAAAATGTCCTTTATCTAGCTAAACTTGATAACAATGAATACAAATTAATCTGAACATTCAAATACAAAGGAAAATTAAGCCTAAAACCAGTGATTAATAAAAAAAGTTTAAATCCTTTTTTTAAGATGAGGTTACTGGCAAAGACTGATTTCAGATATGCAAGATCATTATATGGTTATTCTTTTCTACAGAAGTGGTACACAATACTTATCTTCAGAGTAAGCATTTTAAAACATCAAAATTGAAATAAAGTAAATTTGCCAGGAAAGGGAATAACAAAAGCCTAAAAAATATGTGATAGAAGGTATAAATAGAGATGAAGATAGAAAGAAAAATGGTCATACCTCAGTGGGCAGGGAAATGCCAAGGTGATTTAAGGTCATTAAGTCTAGTTAAACATCCTTTCCAGGCAAATTACACATTAAGAAGTTAAAAAAAAAATCTGCAAAAGACCAAGGGCTATAACTGGAAATGGTAAAGATACACAAGTTATACAAAGACATTTAAGCCACACAGGAATGACCAAGAGCTCTAAATGCCCAGAAATCTGTCAGGAGCTGGAGGAACTCTTTGGTCTGCAGAGGCAGACTAGGGATGTAGCACTGAAAAGAAAAAAAGAATTAACCAATTCTAAGAGAGAGAAATTTATGATCTGTTAAGTATTCTCATGAGCAGTTCCAATTAAATGCATTTGTGTCTAAAATATCAAGTACTGAAATCCATTCTAGATCAGTGCTGGGCAGAGAAGTTCTCCTCATATACATCAAATTCCCAAGTTTTCTTGAAGGAAAGAAAATGCAGACACATTACTTTGAAATTACAGACACTGCAGAATATTTCATGCTTTTAACTGATGGATGCATATTTTAAAAAGAGAAGCAATTCCCTCTTCCTTTTCCCCAACTTATCTCCCTCCCATGCACAAAATAAATAGAAACCCCCAAAGCCTTAACTATGCATAAATAATTTCTAAAAAAAAGCCCAACTTTTAAGCAAGTGGTCAAAGCCATATACATTGCTTTATTACAAACTGCTTGTGTTTTCCCATATTCTTCCATCCTTTTTTCTATTACATGCTGTGATTATTTTTCATTTGAAGGTCTGCATATTGTTATGTCTTGTTTATTGACTATTTATTTAATGATTATTGCTGAAAAAAAAATCTATTGGCATTGAAGAACTTTAAAGGAATCTCCATTTAAGCATTCTTTGTTTGTGCTTTTTTGTGCTGGAAACATATTACCTTTTTTAAAAGCACAACTGCACTTAATCCTAAAAAACACTGGAGAGAGTAGCAGAGATGACTACAATGAAGCATTTTAAACAGTTTGAAGTCTCTCATTCAGCCAGACTCCAGGGAAACAGCATACAAAATAAATGAGCTATTTCTTCAATTAAAAAAATAAAATTGAATTTTAAAACTGCTAAGAAAAAAATCAACCTACAATCCCACTGATAGACAAGCATTTGAATCTAAGATTTTTTTAAATTCTATCAAATTACACATTATTCTCCCCTTTTTTGATGTATACTTCAGTATCTAAGTGAATGTAAATCCAAATGCTAGCTGAGCTTGCAGAAGTCCCATTTCTTAAAAATCATGAAACTTCATATAGTGTTATATTCCATTATGCAAAAGTAAATGAAATATGAAACCCTTTTTGAATGTTTGGCTCAGCACAAGACCACAAGAATTTGATGCACATCTGGAAGCTGATTAGTGTGGGACATGCAAAATAAAACAATGACAAAAAATTGTGGGTCAAAGATCATTTGGTTCTATTCTTCTATTAAAAGAAAAAAAAATTGTTGAAGTTAGTAGAAATTGTGACAGAACCATATAATCTGTGCAAATGCTCAGGCCAAGTAATAACAGCAGTGCAAGTTTTCACTGACAAAAGCAAAATTATGTACAAAGACATGGCAAAGACATTTCATTTTTTAAGGTCTAAAATGGCCTTTCCTCATTTCTGGAGCTGAATGAAGCTAGAAAAAGTGTAGATAATGACAAAATCCTGCTTTATGTTCCTGTAATAGACTACTACTGAGAAAAAGAAAAACCAGAACAACTCTTCAGTAGAATTAGATTGTGTGTTATCCAGGGTTCATAAGAAAAGTCCTTCTGAAGCATGACTGGGACACACCCACCACAGAGAACAACAAGTCCTACACCGGACACATTCCTCTCATTGCAGCATTCCTAGAGACAAACAGTCATTTCTGCCTCACTGAAGAGAAACCTAGCAAACACTTTGGCATGTTCTGGACAGGCTGGAAATACTGAGCACATGAACTTCTTTGTAAAAGCAGAAGGACCTGGAATTCCAAACTATTTCTCCATCTAATGTGGTAAAATGTCAGGAATTTCAGACAAAAATTTAATTACAGATGCAGAGGGACTAATGCTGGTAAATATGGATCTGTACACACAGGAAAAAACTGAACGTTTCACTCATATATAATTTTTACATTTGCTTTGCTTATTTAAATAGGCCAAGTGTTCAACCTCTATCTGGAAATGAGAATCCCACAACTCTACACAAGACTGGCCAGTGTCTTCTAAAAGGTATCTCATTCTCAGGGCCCTGTTTTTACCCTCTTTGAACATCTTTGCTCTCAATTTTATTTGAAATCAAAAGTGTTTTGTTTGCCCACTTTCTAGGGAAGGTTACACCATTCCAAGGGGCCACCTTGTGCTCCCAGTGCTATCAGGCAGACAGCATTCAGCTGCAGATCAGAAGGAATGCACACTTCCAGACCCTCTGGAGTATGGCAGATATATCAGTAGGAAGGTATAATTTACACTTTCAGTGCAGCCCTAACTCACAGCTCATGTTTGAATAGAATACACTGCTTCAGCTGGAAGGGATCTGCAATGATAATCTGGTCCAGCTGCCTGACCACTTCAGGGCTGATCAAGTAAAATATGGTTTTTAGGGCATTGTTCAAATGCCTCATACTGTCGTGTGTCATGTTATCACCAATCTCTCTACAAAGCATGTTCCAGTGTTTGACCATGGTCTCAGCAAAGAACTGCTTGATTAAATGCAAGAGTTAAAAAAAAAAAAAAGATAAATTAATTATGTACAACACCTCTAGATATAATGAAAATATTCAGCTAATTCAAATAATAAAGCCTGAAGTAAGTTCTATGCATGACCAGTTCATTATACACCTTCGTTTTAATAATTGATACTGTTTCATGGCATTTGCATAAGCATTTCCTTCTGTATCATGTAGAACATGTTAAATATTTTAACTCATCTTCCATCCCAAGACTATCACTATTCTGGAAGGGAAACACAATTTAAGGCCTCCTACAGACAGCATATTATTTCTCTCTTCACTGTTTCCTTTAGAGGAAGGAAGCTCATCTAGCTTTTTACTAATTACTGCAAAGATGATGCACAGTAAAACAAAGGGCAACATGGAACACATGCTGAAGTACCTACCTAACATCTCCTAAAATAGGGCCACCTTCTGCAAAAGAAATTCCTGTGACAAAATATTAATGCTCCCTGGAAGCTTCTAATCCATTAAGAATTTGGCATTAACATTCAGAATCAACTGCACAAAAAAAAAAAAAAAACACGGTTGTGTTATGTGAGATCCAGTAAAAGCTGTATTCCCCTGGAGCAAGAGAGATCAAAATCCAGAGTCATTCACCTGAGACCTTGCTCAAGGAGATCCGGCCAGTTTTGTAAGGCAATATTCACTAGAGGAAAGAGCAAGAATGACTAGCCCAACTACAATCACCTAACCTCTTTAACTTTAGTATTTTATGCTGCAGAATGCTTCCACAAAAGCAGAAAATATTTTTCCCGCAGTCCATGCAATCAGAACTGTGGATACAAGTCCTCGGGGCAAAAGCAGAAGGCTTATCACTAAAGAAAATGTTTGAATCACTGGTAAATTTGAAAGCCAGGATGGATGTTCCTCTAGTTCTAAGTCTTCCATTTCCTGACATGTACAAGTGCACCAAGCTGAAAGAGAACGCCTCTTATTCTAAGAGCAAATCTACAAAACAAAACCTTAAATTAAAAATGTTTTTGGCTGTCACAAAACATCACCTTGAACAAAACACACAAATAGCCATAAAAATAACTTCATGACCATTAAACAGAAAGTATAAATACTATTTCTTCAAAACTGCTTCTGAATCAAGACCTGAGTATGACGAAGCTTTCAACATCTATTGCCCATTTCAGAAAATAATGTGGTCTTGTTCTCTACAATAAAGACACACTGTCAAACCACTTGCAACACAACTCAGTTCTCTTGCATAGAACTGTTGGCCAAGGTCCCTGAAACCCACAGAGAGTTTCATTCCACAACCATGGAGCACAGAGAAAAATCTGATACCAAATAGGTCTTGTTGACACTGGAATTATTCCTGCAGATTCTCTCCTTCAACAAATCTTCACTGGCTTTAACAGGAATTTTAAGTTTCTCAATGATGATTTCATATATGTTGTTAGAACACTTAGAATGCAAACAGTCATGGTTATTACCTCTCAGAAAGCAGGGAAACCACAAATCTCACACAACACGCATTCAGATTTGGCTTCTGCACGCGTAGTTTTAACACCCATTCTCATTTTCACCTTCTTATGTACAGAACAGTCACATTTTGTTTAACAAAATATGTGAGGATCTGATGTTAGGATCTTCTACAAGAAATTCTATATAAAAGCAAGGGTGTGTGGGACACTATTAAACCATACAAAACCAGATGTTTACATCTAAACCCACAAAGCTCAAGTTTTAGTACAAAAGAAGCCTGAGAGACTCAGATGAGTACTTTTAACTTTGGGTGAGAGAATGCTACCATATCCAGTGCCTCTGCAGTGCTTACAGTTTCTTAACAAATTGCTAATTCCAAGAGCAGAGGTTCCAAACAGGTGTTGGAAAAGTTACATGAGATTTAATAAGAAGAAATTAAAATTGATATTCTCTTTCTCAGAATGTAAATTTAGGCCAAACATCATCTTTTTCCTCTCCCTAGGGAAGGCTTAGAAAAACTTATTGCCCCATTTTACCCTACATAATTTTGCCCCTAGCAATCTTCTCCAATTATGGTGGCTATCTGGTATTGCTCACATCTTCAGCCTAGTTACTTTACTGGAATTCCCTTTAAAAATTAACTGAGTAGTATGAGCATACAGTCTAACTCTGGCCTCAGAATCTGCATACTCATCCACATCAATTCTCCCAGTGAGTAGGGTTTTTGTTGGGTACACAAAGAACCTTATAAACAATTCACCAGGCATGAAAAAAAGTCCCATAATGATCATTTTCATTACACACATCCATGTGAGTTCACGAAAGCAATGGATAATATAATAGGCTACTATACTCAATGAAAGAATATACGCTAATAGAGCATACTAAACAAATTCTGATCTCTTCTGTACCCATGAAGTCCTGCTGAGTGCACTGGAGGTGACTGAATGACCATGGATATACAGTTTGGATCAGGAAGGCTATTCACACTGCCTAGCTAACATATATAACACAAGTAAATCTCCTCTATGGTGCAAGCCAAAAATATCTTCATTAAAAGTTACATTCTTGACTTCAAGTATAGTAGCTAAAGTAAATAGGAGATGCAAGTGATGTGAATATCTCCTGAAAATCACTGTGGAAAAACCCCGATCCTCTTACATGAAGCTGGTTCTAGTCAAAGACCACAACAAAATTTATTAACCAACTTTCACTTAGATTTGCCTGCAAGATGACTTCAATAGTTCTGTGATGAAATTGAACACCAAATGAAATAATCTGCTTCAATGGCAGGCCAGAGTTCTTGGATTTTATCTATTTTTTCTTTTCTTTCATATTAATTATTTTAAGTGCTATCTGCTTTTGCCATCATAGTAATCTACAACCCCCATACTATGACCTACATAACATTATCACAAATAGCTAAGAGGTATAGAAGATAAATTTTACTCACAGATAATAATTTATTATCTCTTAAATGATAGGTATCTCCTATTCACACAGAATATATAAAAGGAGAAAATGTATATTCTATCTTACCAAATTTAGCACAAAATGTGACATGAATTTGTAACAGAAACTGCCAAACAGAAAACACAAACAGCCCATGTCAAAATGTTTTGAGCTACTTAGAAAACTTGAGGCAATTTTCAAATACCCTAGAGGAGGGCTGTATCTTTTTATTACTTTTCCATTAAGAGGAATCATTAGTGAAGACAGTCGTAGTATGCATTTTAAAGTAATTTTTAAAATAGTAACAAAAAAATTACACAGTACCATAATTTTTATTAAAAATTACAAATGATTTACTTTTTCTTTTAAAGATTGCCTACCATTACAAATGTACACAGTCATTTTCCACAAAGTGCTGCATTATTTTAATCTTTCAACAAGATTATTGACAAGTTTGATTGCTAGTTATGAGAATCCAAGTCAACCTTCACACCGTCTAACAGGCAACTAGTAATAATGACAACAAAATGTTTTGTGGTACTGTATTCTACATGGCTCTATACATACCTTGCATTTAACCCAATTTCTTGACCAAGCAAGGAATAAACACCAAAGCTAGCTACATAATTCAGTTCCTTTGTATTACTTAGGGCATAATGTATCTTTCATACAACGATGTTACCTGAAACACTTCCAGGAAGGGAACACAATGCAACACATCAGTTTTATGCTTGATAGCCTAGTAAAGAAACTTTTATAAAGTTTCAACATGACACTTCAATTCTTTTAAAAAGGATATTATATCAGGATATTCAAATGCTCAGAATTCGTGTCTGCCTAGAGGAAGTTGGACAGACTGAGGGGAAAATAAATCTGTTTTATGCAACTGCAACAATTAAGAAATTAATCTATCACAGAACAAATCTTGCGCAATACAGATTTAAGTCACAGTTAGGATTCCATGTGGAAGACATCCAAGAAAGTCTTGCCATCAAAGATTTTTTCCAAGAGCTACCTCACAAGTACAGCCCAAATATAATCAAATTCTACTGAGTGACACACTAGATGTGAATTGTTGGAACAGTCTCTTAATCATTTTAAAGTCATGAGAAATGTGAATGACACAAAAGGTGGTGTTTAAAGAACAAATAGATGTGGTCCGTGTGAGCACTGCTGGCTGCCAGGCTCAGACAGGGCTCTGTGCAGCTTCCTCACTTTCCACTGACTTTCAGGCTGCAACAAGTGAACACCTATGAAAATTGAAACCAAGGGCAGCACGAGCTGATGTGTACAACGTGTCCTTTGAATGTTCTACTACACGAAAATTTATCTTTTCTAACTTCATCCAGGCCTTCCTATTGCACATATTCATGGGAACAATCTTTGTCTAAAAGCTACATACATTTAATCTTAAATTACAACATGGTAGTTGATGTTGCACCTTGCTCTCACTCTCACAGCAATAGGCCTGTTCAGTGAATTATTACTACCATATTAACAGAAGTAAGAAAATAAGCTTTGCTTCTACCCAAGTTAAGCACTCTCGAATGAAGTTAAGCTCAATTGAAATAGGCCAGACTGCAATAAAATATAAGTCAAGACATACTATTACCTTTTTATGAAGAAAAAGAGACTATGAGTAGGAATCCAATTAGATGGCTTTAACTGAATATAAGCATTTTATTGTACTTAAGAGTTAAAATAATCTATCCGTATGGACACCTGGAACATATCCTTTAAAAGAGCTGTTTGAAAGAGCCCGTTGAGGCTTACTCTAATTTTTGTGATTGATTTCAGAAGCTCAATTCATAAAGTAACTGACCACTAGCATTGGAAAGAAGCACCACTTCTGAAGAAAGTTTTCCAGTATAAGACACACAATCTCTTCAAGCATCTTTGCCAGGGTGCTGAAGGTGATTTAAACTAGCTCAGTTTTACACTGCTGCTCAGAATACAGTCCAGGAAGGCAGAAGCCTGTATTTAGGAACCAGCAAATCATCAAGTCATAGAAAAGTTCTGGTATTTTTCCACCTCCAACAATGCAACCATCAAGGCTTTGTTGTCTCACCTAGTCAAGAGACATTGCAAAGAGGGAGCTGCTAAAGATTTAGTTTCTCTTCAGCTCATGCAGCTTTTACTACAGGAGCATCTCTCAGAGAATGAGTCCCTTACAATGGCCCTGTCCTGGCAGGAGAAGCAGCAAGTCCCACTCTCCAGATTTATCACCCTGCCCCGCTCAGACCTCCAGCCTTCCTTTGTCTTCAGCTGCCATGAAAAGGAAGGATGCAGTCTCTCCTCTAAAGGGACCAACAGAGATTTACCCCACCACAGCAATACTTCATCTTACAAGTCTGGGATGTAAAACAGAGTGTGAAACCTTGGCTCAGGAACAGCTATTTTAACATTTGTTAATATCTCTTTTCAATTAAAAATTCTAAGTTTCAAAAACACCACAGTGATCAGAATAAGGAAGGAAAAAAAGCAAGAAGTAATTTTCCTACTGGTGATCTATTTTGGACCTGTTATGCCAGGTAAGTGTTAAGAGCTATAGAATAATTATGTAAGCTCAGGCCCAGACACAGCTGTGTGAGCTTCTGTTCAACCTGTGCCACATCCCTACATCTCTTCACCGGACTACACTGTCAGAAACTCATAGGGGAAACAACACATCCTCCACAAACCCCAAAGGTGATTAGTATGTCCTCCACACCTTTCAAGTTTTGTCACCATGTCATTTCTCCTTCAATGCTCCAACAACCATCTGCCTGCCACCTCCTCTGCCGACACTGGAAGTGAAATCAACCCATGGATTTTACACCCAAGTCTTGCTCCTCTGAACTTCTGGATCAAAACCAGCATTCAGGTTTTCCTGGTAAGCACTTGAGAGTTTTAATAACCTGCAACTAGACAGGTTACTTCTATTTCTATCCTCCCTTCACTTTTGCATTTACTCGTCTCCTGATTTTTTTCCATTATAGGTCTCTTATCTTCCAGCTGTTTGTTCTGAGCATACAGTCACAAATAAAAAACAATGTCTTCAGTGTATGGGATGAGACAGAAAAAGTTTATTTAGCTATGAGATTATCTCCACTTGAAGTTGCAGAGAAGATGAAGGAACATGACAGGTCCATTAATAAAAATAAAAAGGCAGACAGAACTCAAAAATCACAAAACAAAAATCAAGCTCTTATTTATCAGCTCACGTTGACTTGAGAATCAGACACTGGATATGCAACTCAGAGGTAGATATGACAAACTCAGTTTCTCCTAAAAGTCAGTGACTAACCTTAGGCTTTCATCAGGTGACTGCAGTGACACTTAAACATTAAAAAAGTGAATGCAGAAAGTATTCTTATTTTGTCAAAAAGAATTTCACTGCTACAGTATGGAAAGGGTAGATTTCAATAAAATCTAGTGAGCTACACCCAGTGGAAGTCACAGTGTCATCCATCTGTCCTCTGATACAAAAGTGAATAAAAATCAGTATTTATAGTTAAATTGTATTGAAAAGTGTATGCCTACGTTGAAATGTAGGGCACGAATGAAGACAGCACATTCTGATTAAACAACATTCAGGACAGGACAGTTTTTGTGCCATATGATAATTTTTCTTCAATTACATGTAATTAAATATTAAAATAGGATGGGGAAGAGGACAAAGTATTTAAAACTTAACATGCAATATTATTACTACTTGTTAGTTCAGTCCTGCTAATACTACATTCAGTGACTGCCCCATTTTCCATCACTTTAAAAAAGTTTTATTCATGCTAAACTATGCTGATATATCAACTGATATAGCAACATGCAAGAAAAAAATAGAAAACATTGTGATTTAAATTTAAAAAAAATAAAAATAAAAAAACCCTCACAACCAAAAAACCTGCTCCCTCTTCTCTCCTGTAGCTGGCTGTTGTCTAATAACTACTTTTATTCCAGATCTTCAAAGTCAAGCAGGAATTTTTTCTGGGACAGCATGTCCTAATTAAATTTATTTGTGGTGGCCCATTTCTAAAAATTCAAATTAAACATTTTTTTGGTAGCTGAATGAAGCTTCTAAATTCATTTATCAAACAAGGAGAGTTCTCCATGGACAATACCTGGAACTTCTGTAAAACAGTATTGACAAACACTAACATGTAACTTATGCTTCCCAAATTTAGCTGTAAATGAGGTGTGCAAAATCACCTTGCTCCTGAATGAAAACAGAAAAATGTCTGTTTCACGTGACATCTTATAGAACAAGACCCTTCCTCTAAAAACTTCCCTAGCTGAATTCCAATCACAGTCAGGAGTGAGTATATACAGCAACAAACCAAGTGTTGCAGAATATCATGACACCAAAAAATTTTAGACACTTTTTTTTTCCTCTTTCTGAAGATCAGGGAAACCACAGCATGGTTTACTTGCTGACAGGAATGGAAGATAATTAAGTAAAACCCCTCTTTGTAAGCCCTTGAAATAAAAACAGCCTGTAAAAGGACACTTTGAAAAAGGTCAAAAATCTAAACATTGAAATTCTGAGACCCTTGTGGAAAGGGCTAAAAGAGTTAAGGTACAAAAATAGGCTACAGTGTAATTTCTGAAGGAACAGCAGTATTCTTGTTAGTGATGTGCATTTAACAATTGTGAGTCTGAAAACAATGGGCTCAATATCCTGGTCCCAACCTGGGAATTCAAAATTTTAAATGGGACATTTTATTTAGTTTCTAATAATTTAAAATAAAAAATTAATAAAAAAAATAATAATTTTAATTATGCATTGCTTTTGGTTTTATGAAAAAGCTTGTACTTACAACAATCTTTCAACTTTTTGGCAATCATGGGAAGCCTCAGAACTCAGCAATATTAACTATGATAATTCATGTAAGATTTCATAGCAATCCAGATTTTTACACCTTTGTTTCGAAGCAACAAAAGGAGAAAGATTAAACACATTAAAGGATTAAGTAAAAAAATCTAAGTTAAACTAAAATTGAAAGTCTTTCATCACTACGAAGGCATCATTTCATACTGCTAATTACTTAAAAAACAACTTGAGAGTCAATAGAATTTGGGCCTAAGGACAAATTGATACTAACATGTACTAAATTGATAACAGTAAGGTGATAACATTAATTTTATACTCCAATTCATACTTCAGGAACAAGTATGCACAGCTTAAATTGTTTATGAGGTATGAATGATTTACAGTGGTGGAGATGAAAACAGCTGTGAAAGTAAGACTAAAAATAAAGCCTTTGAATGACAAGTACGTATCATTCCATTCTCTCCCTGGTATATTGTCAGTCAAACACAAATAATATCCACAACTGCTCTGTGATTTCTAATGCAATTTTCAACTTACTTCTTTTATGATCAAATCATAATACTTGTTTTAAAATGCTCTATGGTAGCAAAGACCCTGAAGCAAGCCCACATCTCCTAGCACTCACTTGTTACAACAGACTGCTCAGGGGTTCTTAGCATCCTTCATTTTCATGTTCCTCCCCAAAAAAACTGACAGGATTTATTTTTGTAACTTCTTTATTGAAGGACTCTATGGAAGACAATCCCACATACAACCAACTGTTAACAGGCCTCCTGAGACCTTCAAAGATGTTATCAAACACCATGTAAGGGCTTTTATCTGTTTTGTTACCATTTGTTAAGGGAGGAAGCCTCACACATTCTGACAGCTGATGAACAAAACACACTTTTGAAGGCTCTGCCTCCATACCAAGTTGTCATTTATACCTTGGAGAGAAAGGGCTTTTGTTTTCAAGTACAAAGCCCAAAACCCTGCCAAGCAGTTCCACCAGGGATGCAAAGGCATCTCAACAGTAAATCACCTGAAAGCAGTCAGGCGTGAGAGATGTCATCTCTGGAGCAAGTGCCTCCTGCATGGCTCCTGCCAGGAGCACCAGCAGGCAGCAAGGACCTCGCAGCCCAACCCACGCTGACCCCAGCACCTCCTCTGGGGGATCCCTCCCAGGGTCCCCTCTCTCTGCTCTGAAAGGGCTTACCATAAAACACGCAGATAAAACAGATACCTCAGACTTGGCAAGCTTGGGGTGAAACATTTCAATAGGTACTGCTGCATGAACAGCTCACTGCGGCTTCCTCATTAACTAAAACCCATTACAGACCAATACGATCAAATAAATGTTTTCATGCCAACTCATAGCCCCACAGGTAATGACAAAGTTTCTCAAAATGATGGTGAGGTCTAAGTATTTAAATATTTAACAATTTATTACATCACATTTTTCAAATAATTAAATTACTCCCCAAATAAGAGAATTCATAAGATCTACTCTTGATGAGTAAACACTCTTGATGATGATATGGTATTATCAGCACCCTGCTCTGACCAAGTGACATATTGTTTTTCATCAAGTTATTTGATTTATTTCACAGTGCTTTTTCTTTACTATGACTCAGCTCAGGAAAGAAAACCATTAAAAATTAAAATTAGACTGGGCTTGCACTAATTGTATCAATATTCAGTTGTAGTACCCAAGCTCAGTTCCCTGAGTAAAAAAATACCACCCAAGAATGACAGAGAGATTAAGAATAGTAGTGAACAGAACGCTAACAATAAAACAATTTCCTTAGAAGTTCATGATAGAGTACTTGAAATAATGTGACATACTTTAAAGAAGTTAAGTTAAAATAATGCATTAAAACATTAAAAAGAGACATAAAAATAATGTGATAAAATAATCCAAAATATTTCAAACAATCCTAAAGATTCCCAAATGTTTAGATCATGTGATGAAAATATCCACAGAGTCTTGATCATAAAACACATTACCCCTTTTAAAACAAGTTATATGTTTAAAAGAAATTCTCCTCTTAACTAAGAAGAGCCAATCTGTTTTCTAAAGGAAACATTTCTATTGCTGTGACATTTCTTAGTAACCAAAACCCCTTCTCTAGTTGTGTTGATTTCAGGGCCAGGAGCTGTCTATTCTAATCACCTCAAAGAGAATTCACAGAGCAGATCCTAAAACACTTCAACATTACTGTTTCTATGTTCCAGTTTTGAACAAAAGCCAATTTACCAACATAGCTAGACTTGAGAAAAATGAATTGTGGCTCAACTTACACTTAAACACAAATCTATTTGGATCAAGTTTCATAAAAAAAAAATAAAATAAAACAAACAAACGCCCAACCAAACTGGAGTTCTTAAGGCTATGGTTGAAACTCTCCTGGCTAGTCTGGTCATGAATGCACCACCTTTCACAAATTCACACAATCTTGCAGTTCAACAAAAGGCACACCTAAGTTACCAAGCAATGATTTCAGAGTTAAAAGCTTTTATCTTTTGATAAAGTTTTCTTTAGGAGACAAGGCAGAAGAGTTCAAAAGGTATCTCTCCTGCATATAAAGGAAGTAAAATGATGTATCAGTGTTTCACAGTGAATATTACGTTCTAGTTATTAAAAAAAAAGTTATTAAATAATGACCATTTGTACAATATTTTTAGATCTTAAGAAAGAGAAAGCATGCATCCCAAAGTATTAAAAATGCCAACAGATTTCCCCAGTGCTGCCTTAACAAAGGAAAGGTCCAAACAGTTACAAAGTAAAACAATGTAAAATGGCAAAGCTAATGGCACTTTTAAAACAAAACCAGACAACTCAAAAAAAGATGACCCACAGATCTACACTCAGTGTGACACTGATTCTGAAAATGTCACAGAAAGGTCAACAATACAGACAATTATATTAAAAAAGGCAATACCTCAACAGCCAATAATTTAAATGTTTTTTAATACTGTCTGATTATTATAATAAAATATGAGTTTTTAATAAATAACATGTTAAATATAAAACAGAACTTCAGACATGGAATTGCTAAAGAGTACTGCTGTACTGGGATTTTTTTGGTGACAAATCCTTGCAGAATCCAGAAGTGAGCACAAAGTAATCACTATTAATAATTCATAATATTTGCAAATTATGAAGTTGCTTTACTGAAAACAGTGATAGGGTTAGATCAGATGGCAGCTTAACACACCCTGCCTAAGGTGCATACCATCAGTTTTACCATGGATTTGAAAAGAAAAAAAAAAAAAAAAAACAAAAAAAAATCCCAAGCCTTACAGATCCTCTCTCTCCTCATCCTCCTATAGAACACCACTAACTGGTTATTTATGTTACTCTTTTGGCATTATGCCCATTCAAACAAAATAAATTTTAGTTATTAATTTTGCATTAAGTACTAAATATTAGATGAAAAGTCTTCAAAAAGAGACATTTTTAAAACCACATATTTACCCTTTAGAACAAATACATATTCTCTATGTTATGAAGTAGTATTCTTTCCCCAGAACTGATTCAAGAACTGATTTAAGAGATTCCAGGGGAAAACTAAAGACTGCTTAGCTCTTGCCAGCACATACTAGACAAACAGTGCTTCTGCAAAGTCCAAGTAGGCAAACTTTCTCTCATGCCAGACCTAGTCAAAAGTATGAGATACAGTGGCTCTAGATCTTATAACATGCATTATTTCAATCTCTAAATTTGCATAACCAGCACCAAGTATTAAAACTGATCATATCATTAAAGATGACTTCAAGGGTTCAGAAGAAGTCTTTATCAGGGTCAGTAAGTTCACTCTGGTGTATTAAATCCCTCTACTCTATGGTTTCCCACTCTGTGGGAAAGGTTCTCCATATGATTAGAGCTCCTTTTCTTCTTACTCCCCACTGAAATTCATGATTTTATTCAACAACAAAATTATCTACAGCAGAGACAAAGGTGTCAGAGACCTGAGATTTCAGGATTTAAAGCAGCAACCAGCCTGGCTCCTAAAGAATCTGGTCTTCCTAAAAGGACATGTAAGATACAGAATAATGGGGTGAAATTTTAACAGCAACATAAACTATTTTAGTTTCACTTGCTCTTTTTCTTAGCAGCACAGTGTGATAGTGTGCAGCAAATGCTCTGTGACAGGTTTTGCCCGGTGCAAATTCCTCCCAGGAAGAAAGACCTCATAGCCTATTTCTCCTTATGGCAAATTTTAAGCAAATTAAACCGATAACCATGTCTTGAAAAACAATCCTGAGGACAGCACTGCTGATAGGACCCCCAGAGGGACACGGTCCTTCTCAGCAGGCCAGCACAAGTCCCAGGCAGCGTGGTACTGCAGAGAGACACGCTGTGCACCGCAGGCATGAGGAGATGAGGGACGCCAATTAAAGGGCAGTGAGATCTCTGCCAGCCACAGGGGCACAGGCAGCCCTGAAGGGTCCTGGTCCCCACCTGAGGCAGCTGCAGGGAGGACAGCACGGCCACAGCACGGGCACTGCTTTGCACCTTTGGGTATAGAACACACAGCTCGCTCTCGTGAGCTTCCTCAAGTGCCTGTGAGCAACAGCTGGTGCAGAAGCTGCCAGAGGTGTCCCTGCACTGCTCAGGTGACTGAGCTTTAGCACAAGTGCAGCTTTGGCCACTGCTTGGCCCCTTGAAGCTGAAGCAAGGGTCCCTGCATCAGTCAGCTCTGTCCTACAGCAGTGGGGGAGTGGCACTGGAGCCGATCAGGGCTTTCCAACACAGGGCTCGTGAGTAATGTGCTGCCCCAGCAACTTGCAGTGCCATGAGCAACAGTACAGCCAAAACACTAAATCAAGACATTGTGATTTAGAGCAACGAAGAAAGTGAAATATTTTTCACAGCAAGGGTCTGAAGAGGGACAAATGGTGAGATACCAGCCACTGACAAATTTGGCCAACTTGTCACAGAATACCTAACTTGGAGTCAGCTAAGCACATTGAGGTAACAAAATGTTATAACAGGATTAAAGTTCAGCAGGTTTTAATCCTATTTTGTATTAAAGCCAGAGAAAACCTGTAACAAGAATAATTTACTAATGGAAACTAGTTCAGGTCTCATCCAGACTTCAACAAGTGCACAGCATTTTCTGTACAACTTCTGGTTGACTTAAAGGTGAAGGTGGATGTTAATCTTATGTAGAAAGGACCCCAAGGATGTGTCACCTTGTACCTTCAAGTAATGTATTTATTTTTGTAAGACTAGAAGAAGCAGAAGCACACAGAAAAGCAAGTGTTTCAGCAGATATGGTATGTAATGCAAAGAAACAACCACCTCCTGTAGAAAACTGCCCATCCATACAGGAAAACGATTTCTAACTTAAAAGGAAAAAAAGGAATAAAAATGCTAGATCTTTGCTCTTCTTGCCAACCCAACTGAATATAATTTAACAAATACTACATTTTAATCATGGGTTTAGTTTTTAATTATCTCTCACAGAAAAACACAGTCATCCTCTGTCTTAATTATTTTGGTTCTTTCTAATAACCAATAAACAAAAAGCATTCTCTCATAAATCAGATTCTTGGACAAGAGAAACTAAAGTTCATATGAATTTGTCTACTTTTCCCAGCAATTTTTCTTTCAGATGAGGAGTTATAGAGAAAATAGCGTCACAGAAGAAGACAGGCAACAATTCTTGCTTATCCTGGCTCCTTCTGAGGCCAGGGGTAGGAAATGGCAGTACCTCAGCCCTCTGAGGTTTTGGCTTTGCCTACAAGAGTAACTTTCCATCCTGTGCTTACCAGACAAAATCTAATTAATGAACAGCAAACCACAAGGCACAACTCTTCATAGCTGACAGGCAAGATAAAACCAAGAAAAGATAATTCCTACATGAATTCCTACTGTTATCAAAAATCTTCAGACTAAGCCTTGTCATCACTGCTTAATCTGGAACTCAGATAAAAGCACTCACATCCATTAAACAGGACCATTTCAACACACATGCAAACATTTGGTTCTTCTCCTAACAAGAATCAACACATCTTACCATGAAAACAAAGTACAATTACAATCTTAAGCAATGCCTTCCAGCTCATCCTTTCCAAAATTAAATGCAGATGCACCCTAATTCAACATCAATTATAATCAATATCACACAGGAGGTCACAGCATACAAATAGTATTTAAGAAGCACTGCTCTGAAGAAAAGAAATAACAAACAAAACAAAACCCACAAAACCCAAAATAAATAAAATTAAAAACAAAACAGCAAAAGAAATTAATTCAAACTCTGCTTCTCATTGCAACAACTTTCTGCTGGAAGCACTGCAGTGCAAGGTTGACTGGGAGACATTGGCTCAATCTCACCATGCATCTTTCCAGGTCTAATTAGATTTAAATGGGACATCCAAATTTCAAACACATTTTAAAAAACTCTCCAAGTTTATTTAAGCAAGGACGTAATTGTTTTCCTTCAATTTTATTTATTTTGTTAAATAAATAAGCAGCCTTTTAGCTCAGCTGGAAAAAAAACTTGGTATAATCCTTTTTGGATTGTTTGGAGAGCCTGATATTCCTTAATACTGTTGTTCAGACACAGCTGAACTCTTTACTGAGTTTACTCAACAAACAGAGGCTCTTTGACACACTCAACTGCAAGCAAAACAACAAACATGGATGTCCTTACCCACCACGGGCTAAGAGCCATATTTTAAATCAGCTTATGGATTCCTAGTGTGGAAGCACATCCAAACACACTAAGTAACCACGTGGAACACCCTCAGTAGAGCCCTCTCAGTGTCTGACAGGCTCCAGGTGTGACACAAAGCACCATCAGCATTGCACACAGACAACAAACCACTTCAGACCAGAACCCTTCACAGCACGCGAGCAGCTCTGCCCTGGCTCTGAGCGTCCCTTCGCCAGAGGCAGGGACAGCACACAGCTGCCAGCGAGTCCCTCTTGCTCTGCTGTGTAAGTGCAGGGCATGCCAGACTGGGAAACTCTCCCCCAGGCGAGAAACACCCCCACAGAACACCCCCAAATCTTCAGCAACCCCCCTGCCCAGGAGCACTGCTTCCACGGCAGTGCTGGCCCCTGTGATGAGCGCACACATGCGGATATCGCTGGCCCTTATGCCATTCCTTCAAGTTAGTATGAACTCCTCTGGTTTTTCTGTGACTCAGTGTCCCAAGATACAACAGCAGTTGTAGAGAGAACAACAAGAGACAGGTGGAAAGAAATGCCACTGATCTTTCCAGACTGGGCTTCCGTGATATTTTCCAGTTGTGGAACTTCTCTACCAGACAGCTATTTCCAAACACTTGCAAAATTACAGTGAATAGTTTGTAAATCACAATTGTTCCATCCCACTGCAGCAAAAGTTAAAACCACAGAGCCAGAACTTCACAAAGTTTAAACTTCATTAAAATAATTTCGTTTTATATTCCAGGCCCTCCCCCCGTCAAAAAAAAAAAAAAAAATTACTGCCTTCAGGTGAATCCACATTGCAGATGTGGGATTATTAAAAATTAGTTATGATGCCAGCTGTTATTTTTAAGCATTTCTATGTAAGTTTTAGATTTGAGAGCAGTCATGCAACACTGATATAATTATAATTTTGACAGCAGAAAAAATGGCTACAAAATTAGGAATTGTCTCTGACAATTTTACAAAACTATCAGTGTAAGAATTAAGCAGTACATATGAAAATTACCAGTTAAGCTAAGATTAAACATGACTGTGCTTTTACATTGATGATAAAACCAAACATGGGAGTATATGAATTCATGTATGTGCATATACATGTCTGTGTAAAATGGTATTTTATTCAGCATAAATAGACCAGTTATGAGTACCTACTGCATGTGTGTGTAACAGTAGCACAAAGAACACAAGATAGAAATAACACAGGAATAAGAGTATATATTGCATTTACAAAGGCAAGCTATTCATTCATTACAAATAATCACATAAGTATAAACATGTAATATGGAAATCTGATCTCCAAAATGTATTTATTCTATCTGTAGATAGCGACATTTACACTTCCACATGTAAGTGAAAAGTTAACTGTTCAAAAACTGGTAATGAAGTAAAAACATACCTGCTAATAATCCAGAATGATCAAAGCTGCAGAAGACTTTCACACAAGTGTGGAAAGTTGAATTACAGGTGAAATCCACTGCCGATAAACATAAAGTGATGCATTACAAAAATAAATACACACAACCCCAATCACATATAAACAGAGATGGGCTCTATGCCAGTTTATAAAAATGGCATTTTAGAGTCATCAAGAATAGCAATCTGAAAATGCCTCCTTGGTGTCCAGCAGCAGAGAAAAACCTATTCATTTTGGCAATGGGACAGAGTGGGAGAAGATTTAATTGCAAAAGATTGACAGCAAACCAAGAATGCTCAAAATATGACTTTATGAAAGTAGCTCGAATTCTGGTTGTTGTTTGTTTTATACCATTACAGAGAAGAACTAGAAAAGACATTAGGGCATAACAACATGGATGCTTCAAGATTATGCTGTGACTTTTATATTTAAAAAAGTATCTTTCATCATCAAAGAGAAATGCACACAGCATGGCTAGAGCAGAGATCCATAAAATCAAAGGTATGAAAGACAAATTGAGGCTCACAAACTGGAGGCCGTTTAATAAAATTACTGACAAGTCTCAAATGCAAGTAACAGGTTTTTTACAGAAGCTTTAGTTTTGTGCAATTCATTATCACAATATACTCTGAAGGTCAAATGGTAAAAATGAGGATTACAGAAGGCAGTAAAGCATAAATCATTAAATACTATGAATGTGTTTCATCTATTGAAGACTGTCAAATTATTCTCTTCTTGTAATCTTGTCACACATTGTTTCCAATTGGGGAACTGTTCTTCAGAAATATTACACAGGTAACTAAAGACTGTTAGTTTGAAAATGGTTATTTAAATTATTTACTAACAGATGTCCTTCTGAATTATTAATTTCTCTTGGAAGTCTATAAAGCTTTATAATGAGACTAGTTAAATAAATGTTTTAGCTGTGACCTGCGGCAGAATTTTTTTCAAACAGCATCCTTCAGCTGATGAAGCTTGAAACCAACATTCTTGGTTCTTCTTGGTATTGTAACCCTCTTTTGGAGTACATGAAGGAATTTTCTACTCATTAGCATACATTTCCATCTATATTTCCAAAAGAAAGTCTCCTCTGTTCATGAGGAAGAAGCAAACAAAAATGACAGAAGTTAATTTTTAAAATGCCTCACAAATTGATTTTACCCAAAGTCACCCTTCCCACACCACATGCACTGAATTGCAATTGCCTGCCTCGCTTAAGCTGTGCTTCAGTCCATAAAAAGATATTACATTAGGAAGCTGCTTGTAGGGCTAACCACAGTATTACACAGAAAAACAATTACTAAAAAAAAAAGAAAAATCACAGAAGTTAAGCAAGAAAAATATTCTAATTACTTCAGCTTGATTTTTCTTTCACATTATTACAGTAAGCATTGTTAGTCTTCATTGTCTGTACTTCTTATTTAGAAATTACGAGAAAAAACAAAACAGGAAAGGGCTTTTGTTTCATCAGTAGTACTTTTATGACAAGTTATGCCTCAAGCATACACAAATACCCTGCAGCATTCAGATGGGATGCATGTAATACCACTGCTACCCAGGAGTAAAAAATTCTACTCTGCCACAAAAAATTGACACTAGAAAGCTGATTGTAGCAAAATTATGAAAAAAAAAAAAAAAAAACAAAAAACCTATGTAATAATTGTTCTTTCCCCCAAATAAGTTTGTTTCAAATGAATCTGCAACTTCACTAAGCAGCTAGGTCCCCAAATCTGCTGCCATCCCGACAGAGTTAAGATGCTCTCTTTATGTCTTGACAAGCTTCTTTTGGAAAACTGAAGAGTCAAAGTCCCAAGTGTTCCTAAAAACTTAAATGGGGCAGGCAAAACTATCTGAAAACCACTACATTCTTGTAACACAGACCCACAAAACTACATTTGTTACAATCTGTTACTTGGAAGACGTTTGCCTAGAAAGCAGCATGATTTAACATCTTGGAAATGGTGTGAAGAGAATATAAAAGTGGTTCAAAAGGACCCCATCTAGAGTGAAGTTTTACAATGTCTTTGGTATCAGCTGATCAGATCATGCCATCATTTTCTGTGTGCTGGATGATTTCTACACCCACCTTCCTCAGTTTTCAAGTGACCCTTGCACATGCTCATGGGAAACTTGTAAAGCCTCACTAAGTGAGCATATAAAATACTGAATTACAACAGAATACTAGTGGTAGTCAGTGCCAAAAAGCCCAAGTGCAAATCTATTTGAACACTACAGGTGTCTCCTATATAAGAAAAACAGATGATAGGTCATTCTTTTATACAGAAATCTTAGCAAATTAAGAGCTACTGGGACTTTGTAGAGGATTTTGAAAGATCTGGAAAAACTAAAAGAGGACAATCTAGATTAGCAAAAGAAAAACTGGAGTAACTAAGGGTAAATATCTCTTCTTTCTCAAACTTTTTTTGTATTCTTTGGTCATCTTTCCACTTGGGAAAAGTAGAGACAGTACTTAAAAAAGTAAAACACCAAGTCACAACGCTAGCAGGCATCCCCAGTGTCATGCTTTTACTAATGCTATTAACAGGGTTTTTTTAGTTAAGAATAGACTGAAATTTCCATAATTCTTTCCAACTCAAAAGTCAGACAATTTGTGTCTTCTGCGATGAAGAGGTAATAGCACAATAAGCAAAACATGTGGACTGTAATGTGTTTTCTGAGAAGCTGTAGCATATTAACATAGCCAGAGGCAGAGCTCAAGCAAAATACTATTGGAGACTTGTGACACCGATCAAAGCAGTAACACAGTATCAGTTCTGTAACATTCTTAATATTTTTTTTTTCAAAAATAAAGTTTTACTTCTAAAACACTCAATTCCATTACTGGAAAAAAAGCAACAAAACATTAAAAATCAGAAGGAACCACTTTTCAGACATACAATACCTTTTTAATAGACACATGCCTGGCTAAATGCAACTTGAGCCTCCTCTGCTCTTGCACAGATAAAATTATAATGAACTTCACTTAAAACTCTCAGATGAGGAAATAAAGCAGCCTCTAACTCACGTGCACATTTAATATATGAATTCTTAGAACAAGATAAAGTTAGTGTCCAAACCTCAACATTTCCATGCATAGAAAAGTTTACAAGATTCTTCCTTCAGCCCAGTTTCTGAAGTCCCAGTTTAAAAATATAGGTCAAGTTACCTACTCCCTCCAAACTTTCTCAAAGTCAGCTAGTCAAACAGTGCAAGCCTGACCCATTTTGAGAGGGCTCTTCACAAATAACTAAATAAATTAATCAGGTGGCTGCATCACTTTCCAATATGTATTTTTTTCTCTATTAAAGGTCTCACATATTAAATATATTAGCATTTGAATTCCATATTCGGACAAGATTGATGTGCAGAACTCACAGGCATTTGGGGCTCACTAGTCAGCTCAAGATAGATTAATGCTTCAGGTGTTTTATTTAGTAATTGCTAGAGTAAACAAGTATTAATATAATGTTTGAGCACAACAGAAAAATCACTGTTTTTTCTGATCACTATCCATTAGTTTCATTGAAGGAAAACAAAAACATCAAAAATCAGAATATATAAATTTACTATTATACTATAATCACTATACTAATTCCTTCTTTTGACAACCTAAACAATTAAAATTCTTTAACTCAATTCTAGTATCTTCTCTTATTAGTACTTGAAACAGAGGAATGGGCAGCAGCTGGGGACCAACATTCTCTATTTAGTAAAACTGACCCATACACTATCCCATGTGGCCATGTCCATTGTAAAATAATCTTCTTGCAAATTTCATCCAAAATATTTCAGTAAGAAGAACAATATTTCTACACTAAAAGTCCCATTTTCTGAGATATTTTAAAAAGTAGCTTCATTCTCATTATTAAGCAATACTATTCTGAAAATCACTTATAGGGGTTTCTAGTGATTTCTTGTCTTTTTTTTGGCTGAGCTTGCCTTAAATCCAAAGCAAATATCATTGCAGCAAAAGGTGGCATATATTAGTCCTCTCTGGATTTCTGCTAATACATTTCAAAGTCTTATTTCAGGTACAAATAAGGCAAATTTCTTAATATACCCACCACAGATCTTCTCTGAGGATAGCTATTATGAGAAATTCAAGAGAAGTTCACTGATAAGAAGAGCTGCTCGGGTAAAAGGACTTTTACAGCCTGAGAACTGCTATCTATAATCTTGGCACTTTGATCTCTCAGAATATGAACTAATGTATCTGGAATGTAGCTCATTATTAATAGTTAAATATCTTTAAATGGAGCAGCTTTGAAGATCACTTCCAATATCAATAGCTTGCATTTACACAGGGCTTTCATTTTCAAGGACAATGGTGCATGGTCCCTGAATCATGCACATGGACACAGACTCCTATTTGCATTCAAACACATCATTAAGATTAAAAATATGTATACATTTTAAAATAAATATAAATGCATCATCTACCAGCTTACATATATTTTTGAGACTTCAATATACAAGCCTAGGTGACAGCCCAAATATAATCACAGATATCAATGCAGTTGTAGCAACTAATTGTGGAGAACATCATCCAGTGCTTTCTGCAGAAAAAGTTGTATCAGAAGATGACTTCTGTGCAGAAAATAAACAAAATAACCTTCATTTTTTTAACACGTTCTGAAAACAAGGGGGAAATTTTATCTTTTACAGAGGAATCTTCTACAAAATATCTTTTGCACTATTTCACTTAATACAGGATAGACATTTCAGTCAATTCAGATCTTCACAGACTCACTTCTGTTGAAAATTCTCTGGTAAGATCCTTAAAAATTTCCACCAGGTTATTTTTATAGGAGCTACAGAGGCCAGAGATTTTATACCAGACAAAATCACCCAAAAAAAATCTATTGAAGACAAAAATAAAAAGTTTTGTTCAAAGATTTCTAATATAGCAAGGAGCATTGGTTCCCCTTCATTTAAATTTATAATACTTGCTATGCAATGTTCTTCCAAAGGTACATTGTATTGTAATTTACTTCTTCCACTTGTACTTCTCCAACAGCACAAATTAAGTTTCACCAAAACATCTAAGGAAAAGAGTCAAAACAAAAAAGAATTTACCACATTAAAAAAAAAAAAAAAAAAAAACAACAACAAAAAAAAAAACAACAACAAAAAAAATAAAAACCACAGGAAATAAAACAAAAAACTCTCTAAACAAACATAGGGTAACCTTTTCCTAAACACCAGCTTAAGGCTTCCAAACAGGGAGGGCAAAATCCCTCCAGCACTGAAGCAAAAGAGAATTTCATTACCAACTTTAATGGTAATAAAACCAACTTTTTGTTGGATATCATCTCTTGAACTAAGGAAAGCTGAAAGGAGATGAATTTATTACTTACTTAAACAACCAATCTTTTAGCAGTTGATCTGCTTTTTTAAACACTGCACTTTGTAAAAGATTATTTTCCCATAATTACTGTAAAAGCCTTCCACAATCCAACATTTGCAGTATTGCATCCTATTTCCAAGTGTAATGACCCTCAAAATCTAAGATTGATTTTGGCTTTATTCTGATCAATACTAATCTCCAAGATATATTTGACTTCACACTAACCTAAACAAAAAGGTCACTATCTGTGTATTTGTCCATGTCCAAAACATTTATTAAATTAATTTCAGAGACCACAAAAGGTGTATTGTTACAACTGTTTCTATCTGGGATTTCTATCCATCATCCTTAGTAAGATTTACATGCAACTGATAATCCACATAACCACACTGTCATTGTAGTGGATTTCTCAAAATGTCTTGATCTGTCCCCAATTATTTTAAGATTAATCTTTTTTTGCATTTTTCTAATTGGAGGAACACCATCATCTTATTTAGTAACTGGACTACTGAAATCCAGTCTTACACATATTAAAGTCAATGGGAGAATCCATCTCCCTTCAGTGACAAAACTGAACTCTTAATGACTTGGGGGAATGTAAAATAGTGCATTTATACTTTAGGGCCCCCTAAAAGCAAAGCAGGAGGAGCCTTTTGTATCAAAGTACTTTGACCAGCATATATTTAAAAGATATTTAAATTTAAAATTCACAGCACTCAGAACCATATTTCTATAACACTCTTTTTTATAAAATATAGATTTCTGATTAGATCTTTTAATTTACTGGCTCATTTCAAAGTAGGACTATAAAAACTATACATGCATTAAGGCAGCAGATAACATAACAAAATTGTTACTGATCTGGGGTAGGCTTCTCCTCACTTTTATTCTCTTTCCTCAAACAAACAAACAAAACAAAAGCATCAAACTCAGAGAAATACAAAGAAAAGAGAATGATCAATAAAGATGGTATTTAATTAATAGTTTTTAAAATTAGTAAATTCTTCTAATACCTTTTTTGTTCTTGTTACAAAATGTAGTTTTGCCTCCCAAGGACATTACAGACTTCAATAGAACTATCTTCATTTCTGCCAGTTAACACAACTCAATCCTTGTGCAGTAATGACCCCATATAGTACATTACTTGAGGCAAGAAGCATGTGTTTATTTCCTCCTTCAGGTAATTTACCATAAATTAAATAATTTTACAACCTAGCTAAAATTTTAAGCTAAAGTAATACTAAAGAGTCCATCAAATTTCTGTCCAGAAGTATTATTAAAAACCAAGTACTTGTAAGTTACCCATGTATACTTCAATACAATTTTATTAGACCTTATACACTTAGAATTTTCACCCAGCAGACACATTTGCTTTAAAAATTCAAATTTAAGCTTTCCACTGCCTCTGGAGTTGCAGACACTAAAATGTCATAAGAGTAGGTGGATAAAGTGAATAGTCAGTAAAAGGGAGATGTTTGTTGTCATAGTATTGCAAAAGTTCCATATTGTTTCTCCTTATCACAAAAGTTTCATACCTTCTTGGTGTGGTTTACATGGGCAGCTCCTCAGAGCACTGACTCTCTCTTCTTCACAGCAGCCAACTGAGTTCAGTTTCTTTCTCAACCAGCCAGCCCAACAAGTATTAATATAATAAGCCAACCCACGCCTTCATAGCACTCTTCTTCTTACTGGTTACAGCTGTGGCCTGTTAAAGTCAGGCCTGTTCATAATCTTTGTTAATTGAGCCAGTTGCAACTCCTCAGGGGTAAGATTACTTTATGCACTATCTTTATTTTCTTATATTCTATCCCCCCCACATTACTTAAATAAAAATAAAACCAAAAGAGTGGACAGTAGTCAAGACTATGGATGGAAAAAGCCAGAGGGTAGGAAAATAATTTCATAAACATAATGAAAAAAATCATCCAAGTTTCCTAACCGTGGTATAAATATGGGTCTCACAGCTATTTTCACTCTGGCTGGGGTGAACGTGCCCCTGTTTCCAACTCAGCTGTTTGATGACTTTTAGACTTCCATACTGCTACCACCACCACTGGTCATGGGCCAGGGAAGAGAGACAGCTTTCTCCATCTGAAATCTACTGTAAGTTACCTATGTAAAGTATCTTTCTACTAAATAAAATTACATTAGAAGTAATTTTAGGACCTTTTTCTACCCAAACAGACAAACAAGTGGTCCCAAAGCACACAGGTTACCTAAGTACCCTCCGAGGGACAGAGCAGCATTTGCCAAACTTTGACATTCTGACTCGAAGCGGGAAGTGTACAGCACATACCCTCCTATGGTTGCTAATGCATTCATCCAAAAGACATCTCTAAGGAACAACAGAGAGATAAACAGAAGCCTGTGCTATTAACTGAAATGTGAGTAGTTCCAACAGAGATGCTGGCATGCTACACAAAAGCAAAATTACACTCTCTTACACACAACACAAAATGAGAGACAAAAAATCCAACAAGATTCGTCAGACTAAAGCTCTTCTAAACTTGTTGTTTACTTTAAAATTCTGTAATTTTTAGCAGAATTTCAGCTCCACAAACTACTACATTCACTTTCCTCACTGCCCTTGGTATGTGAGGGTGACAGAAGAATGTCTAAAAATGTCTACATTTCCCTTTTTTTTAATATTCCTTTACAAAACTGCTCTCATTTGAAAACATTTTGAATATTACGTGTTTTCAGAAGGAATTTATAAGAGTGTATAAGGCCATTCAGAGGAAGAGCCAGACCTAAGCACAGGCTGGGGAGTGAGAGAGCAGAAGAGATTTATGTCTCACTTCAGCCAGCACAGAGGACTGCTGAAGCAAAGGCAAAAGAATCAAGACTAGAAAGGCAGTCTGCACACAATGCAGCTTTAGCCTGCTAAGGAGCAACAAGCAGCTTAAAGCTGACATAGAAGAACAATCACTCAAGAGGGGTTCAACATTGGCAAGCACCAAAAAACAACAAAGAGTTTCTGAAGCTTCATTATCAACAGCCTGAAAAGAGAGCTGGACTGGCATGCTGCATGGCATGACATTTAAAGCTGGGATAGAAGCTAAATGCAAACACTTCCTGGGCACACATAATGCCTTCTGGAAAAATAGGGAAACTCCATCTCAAAACTCCTGTTCATAACCTATGTGTTCCTACAAGAGGATATTCTCCAAATTTCTGCAAGACAATTTTTTCAAGGGCCGTTTTCTTTACCAAAATCCTCTGCTTCCCTTCTGTTGATGCTCTCCTGAGTTTGCAGATGGAGTCCATGTCCTACATAGCTTTCATTTCACTTGGTCAAACAAATCAGGACCTCTTTTATCTCCTCATGACCAGACCATCCTATTAGCCCTTTACAGCACCTGACCCAATTTCAGTTATTTCTTCTTGAAGATGAGTGATCAGAACATTTCCTCTCATCATAAAGGGTGAGTTTATACTATTATATTTACCAAATCTTTCAGAACCATCTCTACACAGGCATGATAAGGTTAAATCGTGCTTTTCCCACTGCTACTTTACCTTGACCATCCAGGTAAATATTTCCTTTATTTCTCCCCCCAAATTTCTATCACAGAACAAATCTTATATGGGCTATATATTCATATATATAAATATGAGGACTAATGAATTAATTACAATATCATTCAAAAACCTCAACTTCAGCAACTTGGATATGAACATCTTGGCCAAATACACATCAGAGGAGATAGGGACAACTGTGGAAAGAGAGACTTGGTTTTCATACATAAATTTCAAGGTACTATAAATCCACACACCACCAGCCAACCGTAGGAAAGTCAAAGTGGATACTCATATATTACAAAAGTAATTTTCTACTTGTAATATGCAAATTATTTCCAAGTGGTCTAATAGACACAATTAAGAAAAACTGGCCTGCTGAAACCAAAATTTAAATGGCAAACTGACTCTACTGTAAAATTGCTCATGGTCTGTGAATCAAAATAAATGTGACCACCACTTCTTATATTATTTGGATACCTTCCTTGTATGTGGTAATTTGAGTTGAGGGCACAGTTCTGACAGGCGTTCTATGCTTATGATAAACTAACAGCTCAAAGATATTGAATATATTTAGCTCATGAATAGTTTTGCTTCTGAAAGGAAGAATAACTTTTACATCATCACAATCCATCATAGCAGACTGAAACCTGTGATCTATGTGAATATTAGCATTCTAGCTCATCTTTTCCTGCATCTCCTCCACAAGACATTCAATCCTGGTTTCAACCTCTGTCAGGTAAAAGTCTCAAGCACAAAATAAAGTAAATGAAGAAGCAAGAATTTTTTTTTAATTATTAAAATAAGAAATTCTAGGCTATCTTTTATATTATCTACACATTTACTTGTCAGTCTAATGAAACAGAACTGGAAAAGGTAGACTGCTATGGATAAAGATCAATTTAATACAGTTTTGCAGCTGTTAAAACAAAAACTAAAATTCTTTCTTTTCCTGATTACATTCCAAGTACATTTAGGATATTGATTAACTATCGATTAAGTATGATAAACCAATGACTTACACCTTTAAAATTTAAAGCAGTCAGGAGGACATAAGTGAAAAGGTAATTCACCCTACACATGTTGACCTAAGGAATTACAAAGAATGGAAAGCATGGGATTTCACTACTTCAACTTGAATTATTTAATTCAATAAAAATTTTAGTATCAAGTACAATCTACTCAATGAAGTTCTCTTTTTCTACTGCCCACATTAGTGTTTCAATAGGATCCAAATAAAGACTTTGTTGTTCTCTTGTGGATTTGGATGGCAGGCCTGACTGCAGCAATTCTAGATCCCTCCCCCCAGCTCTTATGGCCAGCTGTGACAGACACACTACATATGATTGCTGTAATATATGGCACACTGGTGTGATATATAGCCTATAGAAGTGCTATGTCAGACTATTATCACTTATGTCAGCCTCCCACTACTCCTCCTTGTCATCAAATGCACAATGTGGGAAGACAAATGTGGAATCCAAGTGCCTAAGCACAGCCGTAATTTCTGGTATTTTGTACTGCCCAGGAAAATTAATTATAAAACATCAGAAATAATGTGGTAGTTGCTAAAGATGCTCTAAAATCCTTAGTTTACAAAGGGAAGCACCTGACAATATTAGGACTTAATCTGTTCTAAGGAGACAAAGTAGTGATGAATAAAAGCCCATACCATCTCATCAGAAAACCTGCATTACTCCAGAGTAGTGCTATAAAACCAATGAAACATCTGATAACTTAACAAAAAGAAACATCTCTACAGTCCTTCTGAATCTCAAGTCAGAATAGGCCTCACAAAATTAACCAGTCACATACATCTGGATTTTTAAAGAAAGCCTTAAAATCTTTAAATTATTGCCTCTTATTATACCAATGGCCTTATGAGAAAGTGAGTCATTCCAAAATAAAGCCAGCAGTATAGCTGAAACAGGAACAAGTCATGGACAACTCGTACCTAAGAAAGTCACCTGCTCCCAAAGCACAGCATGATGTTCTCAAGCAACTTTCATAACATTTGTCCCTGACTGTCTTCCAGATACTCTCAAAGAGACCTCCTAGAAAAAAATGACTTTTTTCAAAAGAGTCATTGGAAAAAGAGAACTAAAGTCAGGAAAGGACAGCATAGGTCCTGTGACCTATACATAAACAGCAAATGATTTTAATATGTTATCTTACACATATTAAAACTAAAGGATGACACGGGCAGTCTTTAGAAAGTGAACATTTTTAGTGAAGTACAAGTCTGTTAAACCAACTTTCTTCAGTGCAGCTTCTTAGTGCTGATTTATAAATTGTTAAATGTAGCCACACCAGAAAATTCACTCAGAATTAAGCCTCCCAACCTTTAGACATAAAGTAGTTCATACAACACAGAAAGCCACACTCATAACCCAGAACCACTTTTTTTCAGTTTCCATAATAACACAGATTTACATTTCACTTAGGCTGAATTATTAAAAGGAAACACCCATGACTTGAATTTACCTTTATGCCAACAGCCTTTACTACAAGAGCTATTTTCTTTTTTAATTATACCTTGTTTGTTACATTCCTTTTGGTTGTTTAAGAGAGCTCCAGAAGCTGTCTAACCGCACGCGATATCAGACTGTCCCCATGCCCTCTGCTCTCTTTACAGATGCGTCTTCGCTACTCTTGCAACATCAGCTTCGCTGGTCCCGTTACAAAACGCAGCACACGCACGTCAGTACCAGCGCTGAGCGCTCCCAGGCACGGAGCGGCACTTCGGGGTGTTTAAAGGGCGCAACTACAGCCCCGCTCCTATAAAATTAACCTGACAAACGACAGGGCTTTTTCTTAAAATAGCAATTATTTGCTTTCACAAAGCACCCTGACAGCTTCAGTCCTGGGCCAAAGGCTCGCTCACGGGGCGCTGGGCAAACCCCTTCTGACGGCCTTTTTACTTTTTATAGGCATGGCTTCACGTCATTCCTTCTTGCTTTGCCTCCCCACCAAGAGTGTATCCACAGCCAAGCAGCCGCTCTAAGAGCGCTAAACTCTGCGTGACACCTACAAGAACCCTCAGCAGTTTTCCCAGCCGCCCGCCCGGCCCATCGCAACTCCACGTCGGGAACAGCCGCACCGGCTGCCGGGACGCGGCAACTCCCAGGCGCTCGCAGCCGGCCGGGACAAGCGGGGAGGCAGTGGGGCAGGTCCCGGTGTGACCGAGCCGAGCGGCGGGGAGAGGGCGAAGCGGAGGGCGCAGGTGAGAGCCCGGCTCCGCGGCCGCCCGCAAGCAGCTCCCCTCCCCATCCCCGCACCTCCCTGCGGCGGCTCCGCGCCCCCGCCCGCGGAGGGCGAGCCCGGGGAGGGCAGACGCTCGCCCGGAGCGGGAGAACGCCGCTCCCCCGGCTGCCGTCAGCCCCCGCCCGCCGCACTCACCGCCCCTCGCCGCTCCGCTGCCCGCGCCGGGACGCGGCGGCGGCACCTCCCTCCTTCCCTTCCCTTCCCTTCCCTTCCCTTCCCTCCCTCCCTCCCTCCTGCGGCGGGGCGGAGGCTCCGCGCCCCCGGTGCCCCGCGCCGCCCACGCTGCCTTCCGCGGGCCTTCACCCGCCCCCGGCATCACGCGGCCGCCCCTCCCCGGGAGCCAGCGGCTCCATCCGCAATGCAGCTGCGGCCGCCCTCTCGTCCTTCTGCCGTCTGTCCTCCTCCGCCCGGCCCGTACGGGCACCTGCCCGCTGCCCCTCGGGTGCGGGTGTAGGCGCTGCGCAGCCGGGCCCAGCCCCGCTTGCTAGCGGGCACCGCGCCCGCTCCCACGGCCAGCGGGCTCCTGGAGCCGCTGCCCCGTCACGGGTGTCAGACAGCGACGAGAGACGGGGGAGCGGGGAAAAAGACACAAACACACAAAAAAATAATAATAAAGAAAAGAAGAATAAAGGGGGGTGGGGTGGGGGGGTGAGGAAAGGATGGAAAGGGTGTTCTTTCCAAAGAGACTTTTGCGGGTTATTTCTACCTCCCACAAACCCATTACTGCGGTGGACTCCTGGGACCAGCCGAGATTAATTGCTCTGTGTTATGAAGAAAATGATAGATGACATTAATCAGGGAAGTTGTAAGTCATCCACGTTTGTAGATGGAATTTGGAGATTAGCTGGGACAGATGGCAGGCAAACACTGCGCTCTCCAGGTCTGGCGTAAATCATCAATGTCTGGAATTATTAAACAGCCAATGACGGAACCTCATACATTTTCCTGGAGTGTATCTTAGAAAAACGAATATCCACTTCATATCATGAAAAGCTTTTCCAATCATTGTTACATCTCTCTTTCTAAATAATGGAAATATTTGGTTTTCCTTTCTGGATGTCAGAAACGTTTGGATGCTCGGAAAAGAAACTAAACTTTTCACACTTCTTCAGGACATGGATGAGAAGCGAGGCCAGGCAAACGAGTACTGAAACCACTGCTTTAATGCCCTTTCTGAAATAAGCATTAAAAGTTGCTAGTTAATAGGCTTGTCTTGGTATCTCCAGTAGATTTATCTTTCTTTGCAGTAACTACTGCAGCAAATATATTTTTTTTTTAGGTTTTATTTTTCTTCTTGCACTTTGAGGAAAGGAGTGAATTGATGCAACTTTTATTCATAACTCCTAAAGGAACATTAGACATTCTGTGGAATCTAAATAGTCCAAGTGGAGAGAAGAACTTTTTCTATTTGTCTCCTCTAATTTATGGGTTTTTTTCACATAGCAAAAATGAGTTATGGTATGACCAACTTCAGTAAATCTTTCATGGTATCATATTGATTGATATGTCAAATGCTTGTCTAAATATAAGCTTAGCCCCAATACCTATGACTGAATAATTGTAAGCTTGATTGTATGTCCTGCAATAATGTGATCAATCTACAGCAACATTCAGAATTTTACAGAAACCTGCTCTATAAATCAAATAATAGCATCTGTTCTATCACATTAGCAGGATCACTGTTCAAAACATGAGTTTACAACAGTTGTTTAAAAAAATATTCAAATGTTAACTCCGTACATGTAAACTAAATGTTCACCAAGCTTACCAGTTTAATATCCACTATTAAAAGCTTATTTTAGAAAAAGTATTGTCACTTTTATTAGATTGAGGAAGACTAATGTTTAAGTTGTTTAATTTTTAGACCACTAGGGCAAAGCTAACACTTCAAGTGGAGAATCACATCATTGCTATGACTTACAAATATCACTGTCTACAATCAGGAATATAATTGAACAATATCATTTAGGTTGATGAGAGATGATCTGGTTCCACTCCCTCCTCATGGCAGTACAACTTCAAAGCTAGATCAGCTTCCTTAGCATCTTGTCCAGCCTAGTTTCAAAAAACCCCAAGAATGGGGATTTCAACTTTTCTGGGGAAAAAATTCAATTTTGACTATTGCTTATTGTAGAGAATGCTTTTGTTTTTCCTAATAAGAATTTCTTTTGCTGCAGCTGGGATCTGTTGCCTCTCGTCCTTTCTTGGGGTGCCTGAGCAGAGTGTGGTTCTGTGTCCCCTGTGAGCACTCCCTCAGTAGCTGAAGGTGGTAATTACATCCTCCACCTTGGCCTTCTTTTCTTCAGACCTCTCAGAAATATTATTAACCTTCCATGAATTCACTACACTTTCCTTATTTATTTTTTTAATAAGTTGCATCAAATTTCATATTATAAGGCAAAACTTATTTTTGGGATTTCTTTCCCCATATCTCTCAGAGTATTAAAAATGGATAGTCAAAATGACTCATCCCTCTTCTAAATGGGGTACTCATGACAAATCATACAAAAATCAGAATGGTCAAAGTAAAACTTCATCCTATTTCTATTTGAAAGGGCAAAGATAAAGGTAAAAATACTTTCTATTCCATTTGACCAACATACCAGTTGGTCATGTAGTATCAGCATTTAAGGGTATCAGCACTACCTACAGAGCAGACTGAGTTTCCCAAGCCTTACCTAAAGAAATGTTTAATACCAAATATTAGAATTTTGCTCTGACCATAATGACTTTTGCCTGAGATGAAGTTTCTTAGGTATATTTGAAAACTAATAATATTTTTATGCATGTGGCCTGTGCACAGGCACAGAAGCTTGTTCTGAGATAGGCCATGAATTGAAGCTGTCAGGGACAGTAGCACAGAGAGAGGCTGAGAAGGGGAAAAACAGGCAAGAAGGGTAGCCTAGGTTGAAACTCTTCCCTTTCATTCACAAAAGCTCTGGTTTGTCCTCCATCGCAGCAAAAGAGAAAATAGGATTTCTACTCATTGTGTTCATCTTAAACTATTTGACACATTTACCAGTATGCTCCTTAACACTTTTCTGTATTTTAACTTATTCTCTATTTTTTTGCTGCATAAATTATGTGCTCTTTCTCTATATCTACACATATACACATATATGTAACTTATAAAAAATACATATATGGTAAATAATCTTAAGCATCTCATGGATACAGACATTCTTGTTTGAAAGAATCCTCATTTCACACTAGAACCGAGTTGCAGCTATACCTGAAATGCAATATTCTGTTAGCAAGCAGAACTGCCATCACATTCTAAACAAATACATCAGCCTTGCAAGGTGGGCTCATAATTTGTTCTGTGTGGTGTTTTTCAGACCCTTAAGAGCAAACCAAGGAGGAGAACTGAAAAGAAGTTGGCTGAAGTGTTCTCTGGGACTTTAAAGAAATATCTTCATAAATCTGTTAAGAACTTCTGAAAGCTTTCAAAAGTTTTGTGATCATGCAAAAAATAAATGGTGAAAAAATTATCCCTAAGAGACTTGACAACTGAAAATACATGTTCATAGTCAAGGAACTAAACCATCCAACAAATTGGAGTGCAGTAAGTAAGCTCTTGACTCTGTTCAGCAAAGCTATGATAAATTGACTGAGTTGTCACTATTTTACACATCCTATGCTTTATGTGACATTAATTAGTTATTCCAGTGGGCAGAAGTCTACTCAAGAAATCACCAGCACAGCAGACCCTAATTGTCATTCCTGTTCAGTCTAGAAAGCTTTAATTTTCTAGCACCATGTGGACACAAACACACAGAACTACACCTCTGATTACTGAGAAGCATTTAAGGCAAAACAATGGTGAAGCACAGAGAGATTTATATTGTCCATGCTTAACATGCAGCTCAGACTTACCTGCTCTTTTCCAAATCTCCTAGCTTGTCTCCTAGCTTTATTTTAAAATCAAAAACAAGTTATTACTGAATAGATGTATTTTTTCCTTCCTCCATGTGAAACATTATCCCTAACACAGAATCAAATATCTGGTAATTTATTTTTTTATTCACAGACTACTCCTTACAGATGTAAACAATAGGGCAATTTGAAGGCATTCCCTTGGTATTTTGGCCACATGTCCTAAAACAGAAGAAATATGAAATCATGCTTATTTTTCTATCTATTTATAGATAGAAACGGTTTTGCCTCTGGTTTTGCCTCAGAAACAAAAATGTCTTTTGTCATATCTGAAATATACAAATTGGGAAACCTTCCATATCTTAGTTTTCCTAACAAATTAACATCTTTAAAAAGGCTTCTGCTGGAGAATTTTCTTTTCCTAGGACATCATTTGAACGGTCAGCAGCACATTTGATCTACTAGACATAATTATAAAAAATATATTTAAATGAAAACAGACTTTCAACATTTCTGTTCAAATCCATTTTTTGTGTATTCTCTAAAAACTGAATACTTGAAAGTACTGGGATATAAATCAGTCATTGACTAAAGTCCTGCCCTGCCATAAAGGCTTGCCTTGGGAAAACTGATATTTCAATCAGCTATTAAGAAAGATATCATGATACTTTATATCTACCACTAACTCCAGCAACAATGGTCAGAGCAATAAATATTTACAGCTATCAAGAGTAGGAAATATGTAAAGCTTTGTAGGGACAGGAGGAAAGGCTGGAGACACTAGGCAGGAAAGGGAGCAAGAAGGTCCTGAAATCAGACTGCCAAGCAATATGAAAGGGCAGAACAGCGATGGGTGCACAAAGGGGCTGCTGGGATCTGAGAGCAGCATTTATGGAAGTGTAGGAAGAAAATGTTTCAGAACAGAATGAGATAATATCTAAATTTTTTTTATCCCCAAGAGGATTTACCTTCTGAGGTAAATTTATTTTGCCTAAGGCCTGCAAGCCTTACTGTTAAAAGCTTTATACAACAAGCAGTGAAAATTTTGTTCATATCAATGAGGTTAATAGAACCATTCCAACACTGACACTTTAAGAAATTGAAAGAGGAAATAAAGTTAGGAGCATCCACTTCAATTTGTATCTCTGATCCTCTGTGCTTGCCATGCCAATAAGCACATTTGGTCTCTTGAAGGAAATCTTATTATCATACTTTCTCTCCCAGCAATGTATTTTGAGTACATTCCTATGAACAGGACAGGATGGCACACAGCTGGAAACTTGTAGGAATGTCAGTTGTTAGCCAAGAGATGGGACAGCTCAAAGTCTACCCTACTTCTACTATTGGAGAAGTGTTATTAATTTCATGAAGACTTCAATGTATTTTATCCAATGGATACATATCCCTGATCATCATTCAACGAGGGGAAGAAAATAGATTGCTTCATCCCAAGTTAATGTCAGTATTTTAACTCACCTTAAGGTGTAAGTAGTGTGAGGAGAACATTCTCCTCCTGGATTCACCCTCCAGGAACACACTCTGCACTGGACTTACTACTCTTCTTTCACAATTACTTACATGGAAATTTGAAGTTCTGTCGTTCACTGTACATTCAATATACACCAAATAAAAGCATAACAACTCTAGCATTATAAAACCTGACAAGAACCTTTATTGCACAACTTTACTACATTTGTAATGCCTGTGTAAAACACCAGCTGTATATCACCTTTATTTAATAATAATGAACCTTCTTAGCATTAGTTAACTACTAAATAGAGAAAATTTTGTGCCAGTTTCATGTTTACACTAGCATTAAAATGACAAAGGATAATTTACTGAAACATTCTCTTTTCTTTGCTAATTTTTTTCAGTATAGTTTGGAGACTAGAGAAACTCCAGGGAGCTGGCAATTTGAAAACTAAAGGTCAATTTCTGTTAACGAAAGCAGAATTTACATAGAAGGAAGAAATTTACATGAAAAGCTGGCCCTCTGTGAACTAATTGCTCATTACTCTCATCATCCCTTAGGAAAGATGTGGATAATCCTATTTCAAGACATATAGCATAACTAAAGTTTTGGCAGAATGAACAAGGCTTGAATCTACTACAAAGGGCCCCATATCAAAGGCAAAAAGGACACAATTCATAGCTAAGTCAGAAACTGTAAAAATCCACTCTCGCTGAAGTAGACTAGGGTAAAATTTTCCCAACATTGCCTGTAAAGAGCTAAAAATGTATCCCCAACAGCACCCTTAAGTGTCCTGGCAAAAAAATCACTAGTTCATCAATAAGAAGAAACGTAACATCACACAGTGAGCCCTTCCAATGAACTACTTTTCTTTCAAGGGAGTCCACTTATTAGAGCTATATGGAGTCAGATGATGCTATTTGGCCCTGGGAGTAGATGTGGTGAGAAAAGTTCATGTAGGCTTTAATTTCTTTCAATTTTTAGCCATAAAAATGATTTTTTTCAAGCAGAGAAAATGCTTGATTCCCATGCAAATGCTGTATAAGTGGCATGCCTTACATAAAAAAATTATTGCATTTGGTCTGAACATAAACGTTTTTGGGTTATGGTTTAAAAGCAGGTTGGATGGGACTTGGGACAAGCCTTGCTTTCTCCACAGCTTCTAACCTACCCAAGTCATCCTGTCACTAGGACATATGAAATGATCATGGCCACTAGAAGTGGTAATTTTTTAACGCACTACAATATAAAAAACATATTTTTCAATTTTAAACTTCATATGTCCTCTCCTGTGTTGGGTTGCTCAAGAATGGCCAAATGCAGGCCACAGCTCACTGTGATTTTGGCTCAGAAAAAATGGCTCATTATTCCAAGGGACACAATCAAGAGATGGTGTATCTGGCAAACAGGAATTATTTTCCACAGTGAGTTTTTCATTTGCACTTTATTATTAATTTTACTGTGATAATACTTTTTTTTTTTCAAAATATGACAATTTTCTAGTAGACTGCAATATTGCATACCATACACAAATACTAATTTTGTGGTTTTTCAATAGAGCATTATTCCAGTACCTCAGAAAATAAGTCACCCTGTCTAAGCTGACTTGATCTCTGATACAGCATAAACTGTCATGGTATAGAATGGTCTATAAAGGATTATTTTGGAAATGTGGATATGGAGTATTTAGCACATTTTTTTAGACTATGTAGAATATAAAAACATTTTGTGCGGTAGTATTAAAAGATATTTTACTGTCATACAGAGTGCTGTATGCTTTAAACTGATATCACAGAGGCATTATCAGAAGATATGTCATAATAAAATTGCCCAGCAGAAATGGTTGCAGAGGTATGTTTGCTTCTTCTAAAATCCCTTGGGGGAAATAATAACTGTGCATGTCTATTCTTATTACTGGGTCTACTGAAACCTTAGGGAATTTTCCTTTCCTGATTATAGAAATATTTGGGATTGGTGGTTTAGTTTGTTTTGTTTTGGTTTTGGTTTTTTGTTTTTTTTTTTTAATTTTCTGGTTCCAGAGTTTATTTTCAGATTTTATTCAGATCAGATTTGGGCTGGTTTGTTTTGAAACGAGGCAATACGGTCACAGCATGTAAAGAAAGGATAGGCGTAGCTAAGAGAAAAGACAGGAGTAACTCATCTGCCTTATCCTACACAAAGTTCTGTTCACAAGCACTACAATTGAAATCAGTAGCATTATCTAAAATGGAGTAAAAGTGTCAAAAAAGGGATTTATAAAACATAAATAATAAACAGCCTCTCATCCTTGAGGTTCAAATCCAAGTTTCCTGATTTGATGAGGGTATTAATTCTTTGCTGCCGTGTCTGAAATGCCCTGAGATTGGCTCAGTAAGTCAGAGCATGGTGCTAGTGACACCAAGGTTCTGGAGTCAATCCCCATATTGGTCATTCACTTAAGGAATTAATGATCCTTGTGGGACCTTTCTCACTCAGAATATTTTGTGATCCTTTTGTTTTGCTCCACCAATTCCAGACCAAAATCTGGCTGTACTCTCACCTGTCATCCCAAGCTCAGTTCTAGTCACTTCAGTCAGCCCATGTAAATATATTTGCGTATTTGAAAGCCAAAAATATTGGCTGATAAGCCACACAGATATTTATAACCTAACCAATAATAGAAATCTAATTTCTGAGCTATAAACTCGTTAAGAAACTTAATTATTGTCCAGTGTTAAGGCTCAAGATTTTAGAAGCTAGAGTTTCAGATTTTTTGTAGTGTTGGTGTTTTCTAGACAATAAAAAAAAACCACAACCTGAACTCAAAAGGTTGCAAGAGTCCTAGGTTGGATGGGACTTGGGACAAGCCTTGCTTTCTCCTCAGCTTCTCACCTACCCAAAACTGAACAGTAATCACTGACACAGGAAAAGCAGAGTGGAAAGCAGAGAGAAGGATGAGGAAGGGGAAGAAGAATCAAAGCAGAAAATTTTTTCAGTACCTGAGACCTTCTGGGAATTAGGACTTCAGTTACAGGCTTTTCTTTTGTGGATGCACATCACCTACTGACAAGACTGATAAACCCAATCAGAAGTATCTTTATAGGCTCTCTGAGGTACTCAGAAAATTATGCAATTTCTTCAATTTTTTTTTTATAAAATGAAACTATTGGCCATTATATATTCTAAATAAAATAACTTAAAACTTGTATTCACCTCAGATGCAGTTTAAAGTTATGTGCATGGTATTGGCTAGAAAGTAACAACAATATTCAACTTTATATGTTGGGGTTTTTTTCTTATTTTTCCCTTCTTAGATTTACCTCAGAGCTTTGTTGGAAGTTGTTTATGGATGTAGATAAAAGTCACATCAAGCCCACAAGGCAGACAAAATCCTCAGGTGACAGGAACAGAGAAACATTAAAATGGATCCCTGTAATCCTATTTTATAGTCCACAAATTATGTTTTAGGTTGAGTGTATTTTTAAAAGCCTCCAGGGCTATCAGTTTGTAGCTCTAGAGTAACTGTCCTAATGCAATGTGGAGAGAAGGCAAAAGAAAAGCTCAGGAATCAAGTCCTATTTTCAAAAAGCACTTACAACTCTGACTGAAAACACATTGAAAAGCCATATGTAAACCCTTCTGAAAATGAGAAAATTATTGCAATCTGTCTATGCAATGGTTTGAATTTCCAGAGAACTATCTGGCCTGATCAAAAGCTGTTGTTCCCCACCCCCTTCCCTGCTCTATAGCTGCACAGCCAAGAGTATGCTTCACAAAGCCCCTAGTGGCACTAATGATGCTATCGCTCCTTTTTGCAGAGCTGTCATTTCTCCTAATTATCATTTATATTGGGTTCTGCTGCTTTCTGATATTAATATTACCACATATATACTTTAATTGTTAGGCAACACTACATGGTGCCTATTCATAAGAGAATTTCATCCCCCTTGACTTCTCTGAAGCCTTGAAATGTTGATGATGTCTTTTAAGATGGTCTCTGCTTAATCTTATTACCAGGGAAGAGTTAGCTGCCCATAAAACCTTTAATTTCATATACACAATTGTCCATTGTTTGAGAAAAATGGATAATTGAGCATCCAATTAGTGAATACCTGCTTGCACATACAATTAAACAATTTGCAAGATTAACCAGCTTGCAAAATGGCAATCCCTTTTATAGGTGACTCCCTTTGATCTCTTCGGTTTCACGTTACTGTCCTTTTCCAGGGAAAACGTAGGAAGGGAATGATGCAGGTGTTGGTTGGAGTAAAGATCATTTTCTTCATAGTATCTAACGTGGGGCTCTATTTTGGATTTGTGTTGCAAAGTGTTGGTAATTCAGGGATGTTTTAGTTATTGCTGAGCAGTGCTTAGACAGAGCCAAAGCCTTTCCTGCTCCTCACTCCATCACCAAGGAGTCTGGGAGGGTACAAGAAGCTGGGAGGGGACACAGCTGGGGCAGCTGACCCCAAGTGACCCAAGGGATATTCCTCACCATATGGTATCATGCTCAGCATATGGGGGAGGAAGAAGGAAGTGAGGGATGATTTTAGTGATGGCATTCATCTTGCCAAGCAAGCAATTATGTGTGATGGAGATGGATGCCAGCAAAATCTTCCCCTTAAAAAACAAAAAAAAAAAAAAAAAAAGAAAAAAAAAAGAAAAACACAAAGCCAAACCCCCGTCCCCAACCAAACAAAAAATCCCTCCAAAACAAAACAAAACAAACAAAAAGAGAGAGAAAAATGGATCCTGGTAAGACACAGCTGTTTGGCCTCTCTTACAGATTTAATTGCAATTAGAAAGTATACATAGATTTGAAGAACTTGTATGGGATTCTAGAGTTCTCAAAAAATCTTTCTACTTTAGGTTCTCTTAAGCCTTTGTAATGACTGCATTCCTTATATCATTATAATGATTTTATTATTTTCCCCTCCCAGAAGTGGTGGGAAGCATCTATTATATTTCATAATTTAAAAAGTATAATGGACACAGTATGCACATCTCTGGAACAAATTGTTGTTTAAAGTAAATTTTATTTATGAATAGAGGTGAGGGGACAGACACTATGTTAATTAGCATGAAACAGAAGTAGAATTCCCATAACTTTAGGTAGTACTAGGATTCACTCATTTTAGTAATACAACCTGACCAATTCTAATTCTGTGTTCTACAGAGACGAATTTGCTGATTACCTTTGATTCACCTGTGAAAAACTAAGAAAAATAAGTCAGCTGATAACATTACATATTGAGGAACCTTCTGAGTTTCTAGAACTACTATTTTATTTTTTTTTTGGAGCTTAATTCTGCCTTTATTTTCTGATTTGCAGAACTAGAAGTTGCCTGAAGCAATTTCCCAAAGAGCTATTCTTCAATAATATTGTTTAAAATAACAGATTTTAAAATACATACATACATACATATATCTGAAGACATGCTTTCATACTTTGATTTAGTTCTATGTGGTTTGTTTGCTTTAAAAATAAATTAAAAGAACATCTACAAACTAAGCACTCAAGATTTCTAGTGTAAAAGGCTATTCTGTCCCTTAAAAACAACCAAAGGGATTCTATTGCACTTAAGAAAGAGCCTTTAGGGGAATATAAACAGTAGAAAGTGCCAAGCAATCATTTTCACTAGAAAGTCACCCTTTAGCCATGAGCATTTTTTTATGAAGACAACTTGCATTGGATCTGCTAAGAACCAATAATGAAATTAGTAGTTTTAGTATATCAAAGATGCTGCTATTTATACCTTCAGTTTTGCTAACACCTGTTAACAAAGCCTTTTCATAGCTTAGCAACCAGTTTCAGTTACTTCATCCTCTGTTTTCATTGCCAGGCTTGGCCACTTGATTTTTGCAAATTTTAACAGTGTGCTCTTAAGCCTTGGAATCTTAATGGTGGCAACATAATGGACAGTATGCCAGTGCAGCAACTTCCATCTGGCTTTCTAAACTTCACCTCCAGCTGCTATTCAGCTCAGCCATTTTGTAGTCATATAAAACTATAGTTTACCCAACAAATTGCAAGTAGAAAATTGTTGCAGGTGCAAAACCTTGAAAGCCCATTAATTTACAAGGGGAGAAAAAAGTGGTTTGATATTACATTTCAATGACCAAATTAATAAGTATGAAAACGTAATTCACTAAGAATCTTAAGAATCGCAGTGAGTGCTCCTGAAGTTTGTAGTCATTTCCTCTAATTGCCCATAAGACAGTGATGTGTTATTTCCATGTCCTACTCTGCTGCTTTCATCAGAAATAAAGTTTGCTTGTTAAAAAAATGGAAAAAGGAAAAAAAGATCCTGAAGATAAGATATTTTCTAAAACCAGTCCAAAACCCCCTTGTTAAAACATTTAAATCTGTAAGTTAGTTACACTGCAAAGGATAGTGCTCAACTTGAGATATTAATTCAAAGGGACATGGCTACTACATGCCTTAAATTATTATTTGACGTATTCATATTTGCTTTTTCTGCAGGAAAAAAAAAAAAATTAGCAGTTTTCTGAACATCCCTCCCCTTTTGTTTCCCACAACATGGGGAGAATATGTCCTTATCTGCATTGCTATGGGCATTACATCATGCAATATGCTGCTCAAAAGATAGTCTATTTAGAAGTCAGGACTTCCAATCCATCCTGGAAGTCAGGAAAAGTCAGTACTATGCAGTTCTTTTGGAGCCCTAACTCTGCTGTGAGGCAACATTTAAATAATTTATAACCATGCCTTCAGTTGTCCTACAACTTGTCCCTCCTTTTTGAGTCAAATTTGTGTTAAAAATATTGTAGACATGTTCTACTGTAGTCTATATGTGTAGACATGTGTAGGAATTGGAATTCGTATGATGGCTAATGCCATTGTGATTCTGATACAGTAGTGGTGAACCAGGAAAAAAAAAAAAAACATCATTACTGTGAAACTTTGACTGTGCTAGTTCACCTTTCCTTCCAGTGTCAGCTGTAGCCTTCTAGACCCCCTGAGAGTAACAACAGCAAAATCAAAATGTAGTTTAAATAAACCACAGAAAATTTATCCTCTCATGGTAACACTATGATTAAAGTAGGCAATTGAATTATAGAGGCTTAGATAGCATGAAATGAAAGCAGAAATACATCAAGAATCACTGTTTCATGCAGAAAAACATCATAAAAGTGTGTAATGGTACACAGGGTAATATTTGTCTGGGAATAGATGACAGAGGACTTTATGAGACAGAGCCATAAGGCATGAAGGATATAAAGTTCAATAAAAAAAGAATAAACTCAGCAATGCTTATAAAGAATAGATATACAAATATTAACTCCCAAATAACTCACACACCTATAATTTGTATTTCAAAAGTAAACATTTTTATCTTAATTATTGCAAACACCTAAGAGGACTCAAAAAATAACCTGACATTTAAATTTCTTTTGAATACTAAAATTAAATGTAATTTCCTATCTCCAAAGCTGCATTTATTATCTGCACAATCTACTGCATCTTTCAATTCATCTTTTAACAATACATTCATAGCTTTAATAAAATTCAAAAGGAAGCACATTACAATATTTTTAAATTTGTTTTTTAAGATACTCACCTAGTGGTAACTGTTGAGACCTTCTTCTTGCTTAAATTTCCATCTGTAGAGGTATGCATAATTACCAAATAATGTCAAAAGAAAGCACCATCTCCATCTGTGGGCTATTGTATCTAACTGCATCTATGAACTATTCCAAACCCTTGAACTTTCTGCCAGTTCTGAGACATGGGCTGCCTATTAAGTTACAACATCTAAAACTGGTCAAGATGAAAACAGGTCAAATCCTGTTAACAGTGTTGCTTAATAATCTGTTTTTCAAAGTGTGATTGACTAGATAGCACAATTCAAATGCATAAAGTGTGTTTATAACAATTTGTATCATTGATGTCTGAGGTCAGTTGGCATACTATTTTGTAAAATATTAAAAATCTTTTTGATTTATGCCTAACAGTCTATTTTTAAATCTTCAAGATGGAAAATGTCATGCTTGTTACCACATGCCTGTAATAGCTCTAAAAGATGTATAATTTATTTTTAGTCAAAATAGTCAGCAATTATTTTTTCTTCTTGTTGTTTTTCTTTTTTAACTACACTAAAAGATGTCTTGGATGCACATTGTCTGTTCAAGACTAGTTTTAGTTTTCTTGAATGGTCTTTGTAAACTGAAAACTGGGCTTTAACCATAGCTTTCAAAGGCATTTAATTGGAAGGTTGGTCACTACATACCATACATGTCTAGACAGGAAGGTGGCACTTGTTTATCCTTAAATGAGTCAGGCCAATTAGTTAGACTGCTGTTTACTGTGCAGTCAAGGAAAAAGGAATAATTGAGTCCCAGAGAAATAAACTTCCATCTTTTTTGAATCTCCTGTAACAAGAGGTAATGGCATCTCATTTAATCAACAGCTCATTCCTGCACTTACCTATATTAAATTATATATTCAATCATGCTACCCACTCTGCAAGAGTATTGTATTAAATTATCTCCATATTTCTATTTAGCCGGATCATTTTATGGTTGTAACATTTCTACCTCTTAAGAGATGGGATAAGCAAATCCCATGCTGCAGGCTCCAAAGGAATTGCCATGGGGAGTCCCTCCCATCGCTTGGGTCAGCATCACACACTGAGGTAGACACGTTCTTCCCTCTGCACCTCATCTGCCATTAGCTACAGCAGGTGACAGGATACATCATTCAGCAGGCATTTAAGCACTTGAGATGCAGCATAATGTACCAGTACATCATCTGTTGGGACAACTCCTGAAGGAAATGAAGGCTAACAAAAAAAAAAAAAAAAAAAAAAAAAAAAAAAAAAAAAAAAAAAAAAAAAAAAAAAAAAAAAAACCCACCCAAAAGCAAACAAAAATTTAGAAGGGAACAGATTCTGTTTGACACTGTAAGAAAAGAGAAATGCTGAACTCAACAAAATGCGTTCACTTTGTCTTTGCTCTGTCACTACGTATGTATCGAACTGCGATGAAGAAAACCAAATGGACATTCTGTTTATGCTCAGGCCAGGTTAGCAGGGCACAAGGATGAATTCATAGTTCATATCTCTTCCAAATGAATTTGAGTTCTCATTTAAATGAGCTCAGTGAACACTGAGCTAGAGGCTGGAAAGAATAAACCCAGTCATTGTGGTCACCCCAAAGTCAAGAAATCTTGTTACTACATCCCTTTCATAACCTCTTGACAACAAGAACATGGTACTTTCTAATTCCTCTGTTTTATCCATGTGCAGAGCAGCTCCTCCCTGCCACTGGGAAGTACAGCATTGCTTACAGAATATTCACATTTGGATTACACTAAAGCATCCATTAAGATACCTTCGTCTTTCTAAACTTGTGTCATCATATCAGCATGCTGACTTGGGTTAATAAAGCATTACTTTTAATTTCTTCTGTTTCCTGGGTGTTTGGATTCCTAATCAGAAACCGTAGCTCCTTTGTGCCTATGGTGACTACAAAAAATGCATGGGTAGGGACAAGGGCCTGCTGCCCAAAGCATTACTGCCTTGATTAGAAAAGGAATGAGAATTTTCCAGAACTATGCAAACAGTTAATTGAGGAGAGTCTTGAAGCCCGGAAAATTTCTGTTTTTCAGCTTTCATAACACAGGATTTCTCTTGTTTGAGAGCTGTCTGGAGAGGCAACCCCCCTCCCCCTCCCACCCAGATTGTCTTATTTTCAGAACCTATAAGCTGGAGAATGCCCTTTTAAGCTCTGTGAAAGCCTTGATTAGTTCACAAGGTTGCACAGTTCACCCACATGTTTGATTTATGGTGTCAGGAGTTAACCTGACACTACTCAGATAATTTGCATAACTTGAATTATTTAGTTTGTTAAGACCAATAATTAAAATTCCTTCTTTGTTTTGGGGTGTTTGGTGACCTTTCTTTTTCAACAAGCTCTCATAAAACATGATGCCTAGAAGTGTGAACCCATAATTTGCCTCACTTCAAACCTGATGTCCCAGAAGTCACCTAAATGTTTTGCAACTGCTGTGACTGATGACAATTATATTATAAATTATAAAGAGATGTGGCAATGACTGAAAGAACTCAGGTTTTTATTATTATATAAATCACCACCATTGCCAAAGCTACACCAGAATGTCTAACATCTAAGAAAAACTTTAAGCTTTCCAGAAGAAAGGCTTGAGATTTGCTGCACATTATAGCACTGCAATTGGGCTTAATAATTCAATCTCACTAGACTCATCCATTCAGTTATTATTAATTATTATGAAGTAGTGCACTTAAATTACTCTTCCCACATAATTACCCTTTCCAAAACACTCTCCTGAAAAACAGGTTCTTACTCCAGCCAGTAGATCCAAACAGCAACCTCCTGCTGCTTCACAAAACCCAGAACAGAAAACTACTCTGCAAATTTACAGGAGTAATAAAACTCTGCATGCTTGTCTGCAGTATTTACAGCAGCTCATTTGCAAAGCAGGTCTGTAGTTGGACTTAAATCTAGAAACACTGATTATAATTCCATTATCTTCTTGTATATAACCCCAAAAAAAGTGAAGAAATACATAAAATACTCAAAAGTAAGCAGGGTGAAGTTCCCCCCCCCAAAAAAAAAAAAAAAAAAAAAAGTTGTTGATATTTTTAGCACCAATACCAGTTTAACCTTTTTACTAACCTACACATATTTTTGAGGAAAAAAAAAAAATCTATCTTTGCCTAGTGACTGCTGTTGGTTTCTTGTGGTCATCCATCAGACCACTGAGGAAGAGGATCCTGTCCAATTCCCATCCCTGTAGTAAGGGGTTCCCCTCTGGAGAAGCTGAAGGATGCAGCAGACACAGGATTGAGGAAGAGAACCCTGAGAGTGCTGAGCTGCATCTGCTCCTCTACCCTTCACCACTTCACGAGTGGAACCACAAGGCAGGAGAGCATCTCTTGTGCCCAGTTCTGGTCCAGGAGGTCCTGGCTCCTCCCTCCTTCCAGCTGAGAAGCCCTGAGGCAGTGACTGCCTCTCCCTGCTCAGGAAAGGAGTGTGCCCCAGCCTGCTCCTCGCTCTGGGTGCCAGCGTAGGAAGTCCCTTTGAAAGGAGTTCCCAGGAACTCCCTTCCTGTCACAAGGAGCTGCGAACGTAGCAATATTATTAAATTCAATGCTGTTGTGCTGGCAGCTCAAAAATGCAATGAAATCATCAAGGCCATTGTATTTGGCCAGGTCAAAAAGAAATGAGTTACATAAATAGTGCCAAGAAATTAGCAAGTTGAATATTCTTTTTATTAATAACCTAAAATGTCAACACAAATAAGTGTAAAATAATATTTTAAAAAAATTAAATTTTAGTAGTATCCTTTAAAACAGGATATCATCACACAGACCTGCTGCAAAGCAGAGAAGCAGAAATACCCCTGGATAGAGAGCTGGTTTATGGATTTGAGACAAGTAATCCTAAACCAAAAGGCTTGTCAGTGATCAGAAAGCCAGTTCAGAGGCTTTGATTATTTCATTTTGGATTTTGTGGTTTTTAGGTGCTTATTTTTCTTATAAGCGGCCCAAGGAGAATTTATTTTTTTTCTAAGGTAAGCAACCAGTAATTAATTAATTTCCCACATGGCACAATAACATTTTTTTCCTAGCCGTTCCCTTTTCCTTTTGTTCACTAACAACCCATTGCAGATGAAACTATATACCTGTCTTCTGCAGTTTAAACCTTTGCTTATGCACTAATGAATCTAACTAGGTGTCATAGCAGGCTCTAATGAGCATCACTCGCTTTCATTTAACTCTGCAGCTTGCCATTACACACTTTAAGAGATCTGTTGGTTTATTCATAGCAATCACTAGATATTCTTTTTCATTAGATAGACACTAGTTTTCCCTGTTGTGCCTTTCATTATTAAGGAAACTATGAAATGTTAATACTGGCCTCAAAACCCAGGGCAAAAAAAATGCCCCCAATCCTATTTGAAATGCAATCGCTTGTATTGCAAATGATCTTACAGATCTGAGCACAAACAGCTTGAATTTTTCTTCATTTATTTATGAAAGAATGAAAGAAAGAAAAATCAAGAAGGTGGCTCTCTATGACCCACTTATCAGATTTCCCTTGTTAACTGAATTTCTTGTAGTTAATTTAAGCAGCAGGACTGCAATTATAAAAGCATCCATAAACAACTATTAAGAATTGCCATATTCCCACCCAGGTTCTTAGCTCAAATTTTAAACCCAGAAACGCTTACACTTTTCAGTTTAACTCTGAATCAGTTTTGAGAAGGTTTTTCCCTACAAACTGTTTTTGTAGGTGCTAACAAGAATATTGCAAAGTAGATTACAGCAACCACATTTTTGACAATATATCAAATAGCTTCAATTAGACTTGATATAAAACTTTTTCAAAAACAATATATGTTAAAAAACATATACCATCTATGCAGCTCTAGTTTTAGTAGAACTGTTTAGTTCTGTTCTGATCAAACAAAAAATTGGTATTTAAGTGTCCTTCAGACAAAAAAAAAAAGGCAAACAGACCATTTTCCAGAGTTTACAGAACATGTATCATTTTTCAGACTATTTTATCGCATATCTGCACCTGATTTAGGGTGCAGACCCTAAATTAAGATAAATGAAGTCATTATTTGTATTTAAATTTCATTATTCTGTCACTTCACACACTGGAGATGATTCATTTAATTTGCTTGACAGTCACATCATCCTTGTATATAATTTACCACAGATATTGTATCTCAAAACATGTCCTAGAGCATCAATGGACTTCAACTAATTTATGTTACTTCCTAAATCCTGCAAATAAACATTTGGCTAAACAGTATTTTTGGTTCATTATGGTGCTTTAATCCTACTATATAGCCATGCTCTGAGTACAAAAAGAATCTTAGAAGCACAGGAAACTTTTTTTTTGTAAGATTAGTGAATCTAGAGGGTAATAATGGAGATTATCTTCAGTCCTGTTTAACAATTGATAAAAGAAAGAATGCAACCAATTCCTTATGTCTCTGTGTAGCAAGAGATGTAATCAGTCATTTTCCTTCCAGCCATGTAGCCTGACTAGTTTAGACAACCACAGCTATTCCTGAAATTTTTTTCTCTTCTCTGCTTGCCTGGTTGAATATGAACATAAAGCACACTGAGCATCAGTGCCCTTTAGATAACCAGTTATAATGAGTAACCCATGCCCTCTGCTGATTGGAACACACATAAGGATTCTGCTACAGCAAGAGGGATTGCTTATGGAGAAGGTGTGATTCCTGAAGAAGGTGTGATTCCTGAAGAAGGCATGATTCCCAGAAAGCATTTGTTGATATATTGGATAAACACAGATGTTAAGTGTGTCACCAGTTTCTCAACAGTGGAAATGAGCAATAGGAAAGGCCATACCTCTTGAAGAATTCACTTCACAACAGTTTGAATATGAAGTGCAAGAACTCATCTCCATGTTTATAAAACATTCAGGAATATTTTTCAAAACACCTTGAAAACTTGATCTGTGCATGCATGTGCCATACAGAACTACAGATAAGCAGAACTTGGTAGAAGGCATTGCCCAGAAAATTCACATTCAGCACAGGTTTAAAAAAATTTAGCTGGTTTCTCAGGTAGGTTAAAGACTTGAAAAGACAGTAAGAAAAACCCTCTCTCCAATCTGAGTTGGACACAAAGTTTTTTCCTAATTTTTTTTTACATCAGTGTCTGATCTAAGATTACCTTTCATTCAGACCAGAGTTTAGTTCTTAAAAGTTCATAAGATTTCTTTTTTTTCCATAAATAAAAATCATTAAGGTGGAAAAAGCCTCAAACCATAAAAGCACCTGCTAACATAAGGTTTGATTGGCCTTTTGCCAACACTAGGCAAAGTCAAATCTTCCCTTCACAGCCTCCCTTCCATTTTCTCTTCCTCTTTTTAAGTGTGATTTCCCTTCTGTTCAAAAACTGTTAGCTTTTAAATTTAATATGTAATCAAAAATCCAATTTCAACTCAGAGTAACAGACACAAAAAAAGGAAAATTTGTTACAGACTGTGGAGAAATAGGAAGGAAAATACACTTCACTGTTAAAGCCTTGGTTATTTATATAACCTTACACAGGCAATCTGTGATAAGACTCTCAGACTGAGCTGTGACACATCCAAGGCTGAAGAACCGAAGAAGTCTCTCAGTGTTTTTTTTTTCTTTTACCTGAAAAATAATTGAGAATTAGAAGGTAACTTGGCAACTTCTGTGGTTCCTTCTTGTTTGCCACCTAGAGCAGGAACTTGTTTCTTTGATATGACGTTACTATCAGAAGAACCCACTAATTCACTGAGTTTTCTATTACCTCCGTATTGCTTTCTCTGTATTTTCCCCCCCTCTAATAGTAGATGCATCAATATTTTTTTTTTCTGATAACATGGTTAAAAGCTCAAGCATTCTTTAAAATATACACAAAAATAATCCCCCAAAAGTTCTATTCATATTGTCTGTATATACTTTGTTAGTAAAGCCACATGCCAACAGGGTATTATAGATTCATGCAATCTATAATGCAATCTACTTGTTCTCAGAGTAGCTTACCTTTAAAGGGAGTAAGGGAATGATCACATCTTTACTGCAATTAGTTATGAAGTAAAACTAGAAGAACTATAAAGAAGACTAAAGAACAAATACAAAGTAATTCTCATGGTGTCACCTTGCTGAGAGCCCAAGTGGTTTTTAATAACTTGGCAACATAATTTCAAATATTGAATAAAGCTGTAAATATGAAAATATTTTAGCTATTAGAAATTGATTAATTTCTAATTCACATTAGCATGCAAATATATAAAGGGTTTTTTTCCCCCAGCAACCTTTTTCACATGGTAATTACTACTTTGCCCTTGGCCTTCATAGTCTTTGGAATGACTGGAGTTTTGCATTTTAGTTTAAATAAGAATACCAACATTGAAGTATTGTGTACTTAAAGTTACAGACAGATAGGAGAAATATTCCTCATTATATGCAGAAAACAGCATTTTGCAAGAAAGTATTGTAGAAAGTTTCTGAGCAACAAGGAATTTTGAAAGTATTTTACATAGATAATTTTATGATGTATTTCCTACTTTCTTTCACTGTGCTTTTTTCCCAACCACACCTGCCTCCTCATCTCCTTCTATGACTCTGTTTCCCCTGCACTAACAGGGAAAAGATTAGTGGATCAATGAAAAATAGTGGAAATGTGCTCTTAACAAAGATAGTTATGTTATATATGTTCTTTTTTTTTTAAAGAGATGCCAAAATTTTGCTCTTCTCCCAAATTGGGTGCAGAAGTCTATTATAACTACAAAACTGCCAAATTATTGCATGTCTAAATTGCTGCCATTAAAAGAAAGAATCCCTACAGACAGAATCATAAAAGCACCAACAAACCAGTCTTTGTTTTCACCCAGCTGCTCCACTGTCACCCACCCTGCCACACAGAATCCATCACAGCCCAGGAACTGGCAATCCATCAGCATTTAAAGGTAAAATAACAAGTCTGGGAAGGGAAGGGAAGGGGTGGGAGGGGAGAGATAAATCACCCCCAGGCTTACACCTGAGATCTAAGCCTGCTTCTGCAGGTGCTGCTGTACCCCAGGGGGCTGACATCTAATTAGGCTCCCTGCTCATTTAGTGAGGGGGTTCTAATGAAACAAGATTTGCTAATTTAGCTGAATTATACATTGAAAGTATTATGTGTTCTCAAAGGAATAAACTGGAGACCGAAAGTCACTTACTGGGCCTTCAGGAAGGAAAGGCCACACACGTGCAAAAAATGGCCTTGTAGTCCTAACATAAGTTATACTCCACCTCTGAGGAAGGAGAAAGATTTGTTTAATATAGGCGAACCTGAAAACCTTCTTTCAAAAAAGTGAGAATAAACAACACCAACCAACCAATCAAAAAAGTCAAAAAGCCCAAAACAAAAAAGGGGAAAAAAACCCCAACAAACCCAAACTATGCTAACCCAGGCCAGAGGAGAGCTACAGTGAATTAGACCATGAAAATATTCAAATATTCATTTAGTTCAATTATCCTTACTATATGTTTCATAAGAATGTATAATAAAAGGAATAGTAGCCAGGGCATGACTTTCAAATTAATTTCAAATAAGTCTATAAAAAAATAATATATTAGCACTTCCAAATTTTTGGAAAGAGCAATGGGCCCATTAAGAGATCAAATCCCATTTCATCATTTCCAGTTCAGACCAGGAGTAAACTACAGCTGATACGAAATGTTACTCACTGACCAACGTAAAATGAGTTGTTGGTCCCAGGCCAGGCCCTAACAGACAGATATGTACCACACAAAACCATCTGTGCTAATTGCTCCCCTGAGCCTTGACCTTGCAGATGTTGGCACAGTTTTATGCACATGAACAGCACTGACTCAAAGGTTTTGGCCTTGTATTCACAATAACATCTCACCTACGTGCAGACCACTATAAGTGTAAGCATTTCAGTGTCAGAATACAGGCTGAGAGCCTGGGCAGAACAGTCTGAAAGGGAAAGAAGATAAAAATTAAACTATACATTCTCCTATTTGTGTGGGACTTTAACTCTTAGTGGAGGAGCTCTGATGAGTCTGAATCTGGCTGTGTGTCAGCAGGGCTGCCACTGCACTGTCCTTGATCTGTGGATAAAATATGGAGCACATCTTTTTGCTTTGAAATCAGATGATGTAAATTCTTATTTTTACCAAAAAATAAAAACAAAAACCCCCAAAAACCAAAACCAGGTAAATTGCTCAATATAAGTTTCAATGCTTTGTCTGTCTCCATTCTTTGCCTTTCTAAGACATGTGACAGAAGCATTTACCACTTCATTAACTCATGGAGACTGTAATAATGATGCTTCTTATCAAAGTCAGACTGACCAATAAATGAAAACTCCACACATATGTATGAATAATGATTGATGTCCATTATAGCAATGAACAGATTGCATTGCTCTGTGCAAACCACAGGAACAAAAAGACCATTTTGTCGCTCTATCTGTAGTAACATGGGCAGACAAAAGTCCATGTAAGTGATCCTCAGGAGACAACAGCTTATTTTACTGCAACTAGTCTGCTTTTGTAGCTTATAGAAAGTTAGCTAGATTGCACCTAGTACAATCTATTGGCAAATCAGTGATGGCAAGACACGACATCAGGTCGTGTCTTGCTGTGCTAAAGAGCATTACTACCAGATCTTGTATTTCATTCTTTCTCTCTGCATACAGGCATCTCTTACTCAAATTACAGCTATATACCAAACAAAGATAGAGTCCTAGTGCAGGTGAAGGGTGAGGGCCCTAACCAATTTGGTTCTGTGAGCTGGATGTCAGTCTGGGGCACCAGAACTGGCAGTCACCTCTAAGCTTGGAAAACTGACAAGTCTACCTTATAAATGTATTTGAAAAATATAGCACTGAAGATGGTTGAGTGATTCAGTGTTCATGTAAATAAATGACTGAACTTCTTTTTCCATCAGGAAGATGAGATCTCATATGCTCTGGCCATTGAACAAATGAGGAAAATCTTATTCACACATCTTAGAAGCAAAGTGAAAAGAGCACTTCTAGAGTATGAATCAAAGTTCCCATCACACATTTTAACTTAGCCATACTATCACAGAAATGGTATCTTCCTGTAATCATGCCATTGTCTAGAGGATTGTTTGAAATACAGGGAAATCTTGAAATAAACCCATTAGTGTAGACAAATGGATGCTGAGTTAGTCACTTATTAGGAATAACAATTTATACAAGCAATGCAGATGCATCAGCAGACAGAGTTCAGGCAGTATTGATTCCCCGTTTGTTCCTAAGCAGCAACAGTACTGTACTTGACAGCTATACTTGACAGCTCTCTATATTCACTGTTCACTTGCAGTGTAGGATCACAGGTGATCAAGTCACAGGAAAACCTGGCTACGCAACTGGTAAAGGAAAAGGAAGAATGAGCTGTATATTTTGGAAGGCTGAGGAAAACCATAGCTATAAATTACTTTTAGTATTTTGAAGTGAAACTACCTTGTGTTTTCATTCTGTGGTATTTCTAAACTTTCTGAGCTGTGGAGGCCATTATGGTGAACTTTAATGTTCCCAGAAGCAGGGCTATGGTAGACAAGAATGGACTATTATCTAGATATTCTCAGGAGGAGAATACCATGATGTCCATTCTGTAAGAGTTTCAGTTGATATTTAGTTCATCCAAGCCCATTACCTAAGTATCTTCTGTTTCAGTAGGTGCAGTCAATCTCTCTCAAGCAACAAATGTCTGAGTCAGTCAATAGGCTCATTACATTTACATCATTCTTCATTGTTAGCTTCATGCTGCTTGTACTTGATAAAAGGTGAAATAACTGGTAGCAGCCAAACTGAGTAAATAAATATAGAACAAATTTGATCTGGCAGCCACGTGTACATTTAATTGACATATATTGATTTACAATTGCTAGTAGGCTTTAAAGTGTTGTCCAAAGCCATAATCAGAATGCAAAGAAAACTCATATCTTTACATGTTAACACAGCTCAATTTAAGGGAGCTTTTTATAACCCAAAAGCAAACATAGTCAAGTTTAAACAATTTATGACTGGAAACTTAAAGACTGCATTGTTTATTTAGCCTTAATCGCTTGAAGAAACAAACAAAAGAAAGATAAATTACCGAGTACATTCAATCTCAAGTAACAGTGACTATAAGCCACCAAAATGCTGAGCTGGAAGAGGATTCACAAGTGCTAACTGGTACAGCTGATGGCACTGATGGGATACTCAGACAGGGCACTGCAGAAGGATTCTGCATCTGTTGAAGTCACCCTAACCCCAGGCAGCAGAAGTATTCTGCTATTGCTCAGCCTGCACTTGTACAGGCATTAGTGAATGCAAAGGGGAGGGACTGTTACAAAGATATAAACCTGTAGGCCCTTTATTATTAAAAGTTAAAAAAAAAAAAAAAAAAAAAAAAAAAAAAAAAAAAGCAGCGCAGATTTGGTCTTACATCCTTTATTAATGTCTCCAAGTTTAAAAAACAAATTTCAGATTGTGATTTCAATCTCCTTTTGCTTGCTTAGCTTCTCCTGAGATCTTCAAAGCAAACTTAAACTCTGAATTTAAAAAGTGCTCAGAATATCATCCATATCGAAAAGAAGACTTAGGCTTCTTAATACACTTTTATATCCAGAGCCGGGAAGACCCCCTGAGCATCATCTGCTACAGCTCTGAGCGATGCCTGGGGCTCACCAAACTTCAAGTGTTTGAAGAAAACTGCAAACTACTCTTCTTAGGAGTTCAGAATTTACACTTATTTGTAATCCTTAATAAGACCTAGAAATAAAACAATAAAATAACTTAAACCTAAGAACAGGTGTGTGCTCAGCACAGCTGGCAATCAGCTGCAGTACTGAACCTTCCACAAAATACTTTAGTAAGTGCTTTATTTTAAAAACATGATTTCACTACTGGGTTATAAACTTCAGCAAGATTGATACCATCCCAGTGGGATCATAAAACATCTCCGTTTCATGACCTGGACTCCACTGAGCCAAACAATAGGGCTTCTCTTTAGCAGGTCGAAATGGAAAATAGCTGTCCTACTGAATAGAAGCAAGCCTTTTCCCAACACGGTGGTTGGTTTTGATCCCTGTTTAAACATTCTTAAATGAGACAAAATATTCAGAGTATATGTATTCTCTTTCTACTGAAACCTGTTTATTGATCTGTTTTGGGGAGAAACAGCACATCTTCCCTCTGATCCCAGATGCATGAGGCAGCTAATTACCAGAAGTGAGGCTAATGCCCAGACAGAGACTGGTGACAAGTGCTGTCCCTCAGGATTCCCTGCTGGGACTAGCACTGTTTAATGTCTTCATCAGCAGCACAGACAGCGGGATTGAGAGTACCCTGGGCAAGCTGGCAGACAGCACAGAGCAGTGGTGTCATCAGTGTGTCTGGGGATGGGATGGGATGGGATGGGATGGGATGGGATGGGATGGGATGGGATGGGATGGGATGGGATGGGATGGGATGGGATGGGATGCAATCCGGAGGAACCTGAACAAGTTTGAGAAGTGGGTCCATGTGAACCTGATGAGTTCTGCGCATGGGCCAGCAGAGGGAGCAGGGTGAGGGAGGAGATTCTGCCCCTCTGCTCTGCTCTGCTCTGCTCTGCTCTGCTGAGACCCCCACCTGCAGGGCTGCATCACTCTGGGGTCCCAGCACAGGAAGGACTGGCACCTGCTGGAGAGAGTCCAGAGGAGGGCAAACTATGTTGGTCACAGGGATGCAGCACCTCTCTTATGCAGACAGGCTGAGGCAGTTGGGGTCGTTCAGCCTGGAGCAGAGACAGCTCCAGTGGAGATCTTTCAATAGGTAAAGAGGCCTATAAGAAAGATGGGGACAAATTTTTAGTAGGGCTTGTTGCAATAGGACAAGGGGTAATGATTTTAAACTAAATAAGAGTAGATTTAGACTAGGTGTAAGGAAGAAATTTGTTATTATGGGGGTGGTGAGACTGACACAGGTTTCCTTGAGGGATGGTGAATGCCCAGTCCCTGGAAATATTCAGTCATGCTGGACTGGGCTCTGAGCAACCTTGTGGAGCTGAAGATCTCTCCCTGCTCACTGCAGGGAGGTTGAACCACAGGACCTTTAAAGGTCCATTCCAACCTAAACTATTCTATGATTTGTTATGAGTCTGCAATTCTATGAAATTTGGCTTCTTTGAAAGGTCTTCTGACTTTCTGATACAAAAAATCCTTTCAGCATCTGGGAATTGCTTTAATGCATTATTGCAAATTTCCCGGTTTAAGGAGGTTGAAATAGCGTTTCCCATGCACTCAGGTTTCACTCTCCAAATTGTCACTGTAACTATTCTCAAAACATACTTAGCTGATCACATATTGAGACCTGAAATCATGTATTTGTCTTTTCTTCTAACCCTCTTACCCATCTGTACAGTTTTAGTGGTCATCAGTTACATTTTACCTACAAAATCATTTGTTTTCTTGGAGGAAGGCAGCCCATTCTCACCTAAACTCCAATCTGATCAATCTGATTTATGATCACACTTAGTAGTGGAATTAAACATTTCCAAACCTTCAAAGTCAGCTTCTGGATTTTTCGAGATACAAAACATGTTTCTTCCCATCAGGAAAAATACAGCTTTACAGCAAACTGATTTTAAACATATATAAAAGTTTGGTATAGTAACTCAGGGTGTAGCAACTTCAGCTTTCATTTCCTGGTAAAAAAGCCTGATAAATTCTGCCTTCATTTCAACTATCCTTTTCCAGGCAAATACAGAAAACAAAGTCTGTATTTGTAGTTTAATTGTCCCTTCTTCTAGCACAGCACTGAAAAATCCAGAAACTTGCAGGGAAAGACTTTGACCGTTCCCTCCCCTCCCCTCCCCTCCCCTCATCAACAGAGCCATTGAGTGGATTTGAAATACAGGAATAAAATTTTTATTCCTATATTCTTGAAAAGAAAGAGAAGGGGATGAAAAATATATTCCAGGCAGTTTAAAAGTGTAACATTCTCTAAGTCAAAACTCAAGTAATTTTCTACTTAATTTTAATATTTTTTTCTATATGACACTATTCACAAGCTGATGATTTTCACACTTGATGTCAAGAGAGTATTGTCTGTTTGAGAGATTATATCTAGCTCATTCTGTCTGGCCCTGTGCTGCTTAGATCTTGAGCCATACATAAGCTTTGAGGTGTCAGCTGTCACAAATCAAGTGTCAAAAGTGTACATTTGGGAATAAAAATGAAGACAGAAAAACAACTTTTCAGTCTGATCATATTGATGGCAAAAGCTATGTCATTCCCAGAGATCCACAAGGTGGACTTGAAATAAGACATTAAATCAATGTGCTACCATGATATATTAATAGGGCTCCTATAAGCACACCTACACTTCAGACAGTCATTTCAGACTTCTCTGCTGCACTTGCACGTTAACTTCAGCTATCTCCAGAAAGTTTCCAAATTCTGGGACATATCTATGCTTATAAAATCATTATCACCACCTCTGAGAATGAGCTAAAAAGCAAGGCTACAAATTACTAGCATACTGACTTCTCCTTATAGACAAGTGCATCTGCCAACTTGCAGCTCTTATGTTTGTGCACAGCCAAGACATGGTATAGTTGCACAGATACAAGGATGTGGAGCTGGCTGTTAGAGTAAGCTAAGTCTGGTGGGCTGTATGACCCCAGGGCATTTTCCTGCTGCTAAGTGTGCTGCTGTGGCCTTTCCCAGGTGCCGTTTGTCTAGGCAGGTATCCAAATGTGCACAGACATACATCTGGCACACAGAGCAACCCAAGGAGATGGCAGTGGCTTCACTGGCCCCTGCACATCCACAGGTTTACACCAAAAGCACTAAGACGAACATGAACAAAACTGGTGGCCTGATCATGCCTTACTTGCCAGCTAACCAGACCCAATACTTGCTTGCAGACTTGCTGTTCCAGGTCTATGGAACAGCATAGCTGTTCCAGGTCTATGGTCCCCTCAGCCACCAACTATCAGACCCCCAGCCCCTCCAGTGCCAAGCTCACAGCCTTGTTACTCAACTCACTGGCTACTCCAGCTGTGCTGTTCAGGCACACACACAGATGGGCCCCTCTGCCAGCTGACCCACCTCTCCAGTCACTGTCCCCTGGAACTATGGCTCCCTTTGACCAGTGTGCATGTGTCAGCACCCTGAATGCTCATCCCAGCCACCAGCTCACTGTTGGTCAGACACATCCACATGGGAACAATAGTTTAACTGCATGATAAGCTACATGAGGTAATCAAGTCCAAAGGTTTAGTTAGCCAGGGAACTGTACTGGCCAGCAGCTTGTTTCACTCAGGACTGATTCATTTTATTCTCCTCTCCTTTTCTCCATTCATTCCTCTCTGGTTCTTCACCATCTCTTCCTTTCCCTGCATTTGGCCCCTTTTCTATATGTGGTGTAACAAAAGTTGCTCATTCTCTCAATCCACCTCAGTAAGTTTTACAAAACTTCTGAAGTCCCTTCAAATGTTCCATTAGAAGCTTGCACCTTCCCATGAGCTCTGTGATAATCTTGTTTCTTGCTTTCTTTGTTCTTTCAGCAACAAATTTCTGGTTCAACCTCTTCAAGGCCATGCCTCAGTGGCCATCAGTCACTATCCAAAGGACCCCTGTATTTCTTGCTGTCTTGCTATCTCCTCTTCCTCAGTGTTGCTGCACCAGTGTTTAATGCTCCTCTTGCTTCTTGTCCTTGTTTTTTAAGGTGACTAGTTATTAGCTAGATATCCTTGCCCACCAGAGTCCACCTATCCTCATCCTGGCATGTCCTCCCTGAAGAACAATATTCTTCTCACAGAGCATGAAATTACATGAATGAAAATCAAATCAGCAGACTGGAAAAATCTAAGCCAACTTTTCCCATATGTTTAATTTAAATTGAGAGATAAAATCTTCTTGCTCTTCACGCTTGCTAATAGAAATGTCCAAACAGCACTATTTTGCACATAAACATTCTCAGAAACAGAGATTTCAGTGACTGTGTCACATCAGTGAAATCTTCACACTTCTAAAATAAGCTGTGAACTCCTCAATTCATAAAATCTGTCCTTCAAACATTTAGTTTTCCCCACACTCTCCAAACAACCTAATCAGTAATTATATATATTTTAAACATTTTCACCTCTAAGCTTTATTTTCTCATGGTCTAATCTAGGCCAATTCATATCATCCACTGCACAAGCATAAGGCAAATAGCATTTTTATTTTCCCTTTGAATGTTCAGGCTACCTGAACTCTGGTTCTAATTTCAAACAAGTTAGCTATTAATTGAATTACTTATAATTAGTGAAAGGGGTAGTTTTACCATGGCTAAACCTTTCCTCAGACTTCATACGAACGTTATACAGCTGTTTTTCCATTCATAACTGGCATAACATTATTTCTGATTATTTTAGATTATTTTAGATTATTTTCCAGTTAGGCAACACTATCATGATATGTATATCGTATGTATACACTTGGGAAACTGGTTGTTAAAAGATTATAGGACACACAACATACTAAACATCTAGAAATGAAGTGTTCAATTAGATCTACTTATTCTTAATGATTGTTGCTTTATCTGAGACACCAAACCTTTAGCTGCAGTTTTATAATCCTGTTACGGGATCTTTTGCTAATACAACAATTAAGGTCAACCAAAGTTCTGTGAGGCTCATAGCTGCAAGATAATATGGAAATTCACTAATCTATTTAGCAATAAATTCATATTATTTGTGGTATCTACAACTCAAAAAAGGAAGGAAAATGTACAGGTTAATTTTTGAAATCTAAAGCCATAGCAACAGAGAAGCAATCAATTATGAATGAATAACACTCTATCTAGAATCAGAGATCTGTATTATGTACATATTGAAATAAGCATGATTCACTGGGAAAAAAAAAAAAAAGAGAAAGTTTAATCTTTAAGAAACTAAAGTCTGTATTCTTCAAATCTCCACTGTGCCACAAAATAACTAAAGCTCTCTCCCCTGTCACTCAATAAAAAATACATGGATAGTTTTATATGGTATCATGTTAAGAAATGGCATTGTTCTTTGTTGGAAAGGAATTCTCTGCTTCTTTTAAAAATAAATTATGTTGGGTGTTACAGGAATTAATACATTGTCATCGTGTACTGACTAAAGACACTATTCTGTAGCAACATGTGCTTTGTAAAAAGTCCATCTAGGCTGTATTGGGTTAGTGTGGCAAGGTTTTGGCAGTGGGAGAGTCTACAGGGGTGGCTTCTGTGAGAAGCTGACAAAGTTTTCCCCAGGTTTGCCAGAGCCCATGCCAGGCAACTCCAGTACAACCTGCTGTTGGACAATCAGTAATGATAGTATTGCTTCTGTGATAAGAAAAAAGAAAGTTATTGTGCAGATGTAATTGCCACCAGGGAAGAGGGGAGTGAGAATGTGTGAGAAGAACAGCTCTGCAGAAACCAAGACCAGTGGAGAAGGAGGGTCAGGAGGTGCTCCAGGTGCCAGAGCTGGATTCCTCTGCAGTCCATGGTGCAGCCCATGGTGAAGCAGCTGTGTTCCACAGCCCACAGAGGATCACGGGGATGCAGAGACCCAACTTCAGACTGTGGAGGAGCCCCACGCCAGAGCAGGTGGATGCCTGAGAGGCAAACCCATGGGAGACCCATGCTCGAATAGGCTCCTGGCAGGGATATGCAGAGTTGTGCAGAGAGGAGCCCGTGCCGGAGCAGATCTTCTGGTAGGACTTGTGACCCTGTGAGGGACCCATCCTGGAGCAGCTGTGCCTGAAGGAAAGCACCCTGTGGAAGAGGGACCCACATGGGACAGACTCACGCTGGAGAAGTTCATGGAGGACAGTCTCCTGTGGGAAGGACCCCATGGTAGAGCAGAGGAAGGACCCCTCTCCCTGAGCAGCGGCAGGAACAACATGTCATGCACTGACTATAGCCCTCATTCCCTGTCTCCTTTCACTGCTGGCGGTAGGAGGTGAAGCTCCAGAGGAGGTAGAGCTGAGAAGGAGGGAGGGGTGGAGGGAAGGTGTTTTTAAAATTTATTTTATTTCTCATTACCCTGCTCTCATTTTGTTAGGAATAAATTCAATCCAAGTTCAGTTTGTTTCACCTGTGACTGTAACTGGTGAGAGAACTCTCCCTCTCCTTATCTCAGCTCATGAACCTTTTGATATTTTCAGTCCTCTGTCCAGTTGTGGAAGGGACTGATAAAATGGCTTTTTGGGTACCTGGCATCCAGTCAGAGTCAATCCACCACACTGGCTATACGATATCATACCATACTTTTGCTATAAGATATCATGCAAAAATAGCTTGATTAAATTATCAATAAAATATTTCAATGCAGTTCTCATGACAGTAATGAAAAACATTTTAATAGGATCCTATTTTGAAGTGCAAAAGTGGACAAAAAATCAGACATAACAAATTATACTTGTTAAGACAATCACAATGCAATTACATGATCATCTTTTCCACAAAAAATATTTTGATGGTCAGTATATGTTAAAATATTAATTTCTAGTTCCATCTCTTCTATATGTATTCCAGTAAAATACTGCAGAGCATATTACAACAGAAACACGAACACCGTCTCTGATAGCACTTTGGCACAGTAAATATCCCAACTAAAAATTATTAGGAAAGTCTTTTTCTAAAGAAATAAAATTAACTGTATAGTATAAACTTTATAGCTGAACAGTTGCTTTAAACATATTTATTTTTATTTGCCTTCACAAACCATGATGCAGTTTTTTAAAATAAAAATTTTTTTCTCATATAAAACCTTTAAGAGATGGACATAGGAAAAAAAAATGAGGTTTTGTTTATCAAATGAAGAATTAAAGCTGAAGACCACCTGAAAGGGCAAGAATGAACAATTACCATTGCCATTATGTGGAAGACCCTCTTAAGAAGGAAAGGAATTCAGGGTGTACCATTTCTAAGACACAAATTTCTAAATCCCTTACAAAGCTTCTGACTCTGGTCCAGTCAGTAATAAGTAAAAATTGTAATTGCTGGAAAGCCAAACCTCTAGAAATGTAAGTAACCTCTGTGAACTGGTTGCCTCTATCTATATTCCAAGAAATAAAAACTCACATCTTCTGGCACCTGCACCTGGCAAACTTGCAGAAGAGGCTGCGTGGGGCTAGACATGACCACAATGACAAAACCATTACACTGGTAGTGTTTTCAACAGCACTCCCAAAAGGCCATAGCTGGCAGGCTAACACAACGTGATTTTAACAGTTGACCAAGCAGTTTATCATTTTGCTACAATAGGCAGGCTATCAAAGATGTCCTGACATATGCTACTGATAAACATGATATTTACTGCTGCAATGCATACAATAAAGAACACTTAAGCTAAAATGCCAGGAACAGGCTTTAGGCTGCATGTGAAATATTTTCCTCAATGTTATCTGCTCACATTTTTGCTCCTGATCCTGCACCTTCTGTTATCTCTTACTTATCTGTTATGAGTACCATTTCTCATATTTTGTGGCTCAGAAAACTACTTTATGTATCTGTAAGACCGATGCCATAATCAATATCTTTATATAAATAATACAATAAACTGTGCAGAAGGTTGCACACATTGACTCTTGAGTCTTACAGCAGGTGGGAGAGTCCTAAATGAAAGATAGAGAATTCAGTACCAAATTTCTCCCAAGGTGTTTTAGAAGAACAATATGGGAACTTTTTAAGTAAAAGTGGATTTTCTTGGTGCTGATTAACTTAAATTAAAAAAAAAAGAAGAAAAAAAAAGCAAACTCATGTATTTATTGCATTGTGACATACTGATTTTGTTAGTGAAGAGAGTCATCATCACTCTCCTTCATCACTCACACAACTTTCCAATTACATGAAACTAGATGTTCTCAGAGGTTTATTAACTCATACATATGACATTACTTTTCACAAATGTGTGTTAAAAACATACTCTTTTTGAAAGTTAAATAACTTTGAATGCTTAAAGGCCAAATATTCCATTGGTGGTTGAAGTCTTCCCCTGAAGAGCTACACAATTTAAAAATCCTCTCAGTAACAGGTTTAATTCTGCAGAAGCCAATTTGAATAAAGCTAAACAAGTCATGCATTAGAAATAATAAAGATAGAATATCCTTGTTTGTACTTTCCTTCATCAGAAACTGCAGCATGTAAATTAGATGAGCCTCAGGCCTATGGGACAGCTCACAATAGTATTTTTCTATGCCCATATGCATGGTTGAAGGTGGCCACATCTGCCAACCAATGCCACTCCTCTAAGGTAAAGACAAATGGTTCTGCATGCAATTTATAAAAACCTTGTTCTGAAAAAAGCTATTCAAAAGCATTAAAAGTATAATCACAAGGGCATTCACCCAGTCAATCCAAAGATTTATTCTTTGTCTAGACCTGTGGATTGTCAGTTTTAGTTTTTCCTCATCAATATTCAGCTAATGTTTTTTGAAAAAGAAAGGTGAGAATATGTAAACAGGAGAAATAGGGGCCATTTTCCCCAGAAGGCACAGGAAGCATATATTGCAGCAAGTGTGACACAGTTCTTATACATCATTAGAGTTGTGGAGGAATGGACAAACCCCATGTTCTTACCGAATGCAATAATCTTATTCATTTGTCAACTAATGCAGAATTTAAGGTTTGTGCACATGTGATGAACAAAGAGCAACTATAAAGTATACTCAGCAGAAGACCGTGGAGTGTTGCAACAACAGCAGCTACTTATAACTGTGAAATATATCAGAAACACATCAGTTATAAAATACTGCTTATGTTTTATTAATGAAAAATAACTCAGTGCTCAGGCCCCACCATTAGAAATTACAGAGCATTGAAAATATCTGTGACAAACTACATCCAAGTATTATGTCTAAAATATTAACCATAGAATACCATTAAAAACAGCAATTCACAAGTACAGCTTATACTTTAGGAAGGGAAAAAAGGATGTTTTAAAATTGAACTTTTAAAAGTTCAAAATAAGACAGTGGAATATGTTTTTAAGATAGTATAAGATAGTATATCTTAGTTAGTATAATATTTAATATACATTAATATTAGGGGTTTTTTTTGTTTTGGCCTGCCTGTGACTTTACCTGCCCTTCAATGATGAAACTTTGCAAATAAGTCACTGTTGCAAACCTTTATAAATCAGTCTAGTGCTTCCTGGGACTAGGGTGACTTGCAAAAAAAAAACAGGAATAAAGGGTAAATTCACTAAAAAGTAGGTTTCTGACTTTTGTCTTGTTAACTTGTATCTCTTTTACAAAATGTCTTCTAAGAAAACTGTAATATAGGGAATGAACATTTTCTTTCAGGTGTCCTCATTAACTAGAGAGAAATTTAGAAAAAAAACCATGATCTTTACAACATGGCAGCATAAGTATTCCCCGGACTACTTAAGGTGGAGGAGGAACCCAATCCACACAAACAACTGTAATAGCTCTGCAAAGCCTGCTCTTCCTTATATACAAAACTCCCAGTGAAGCAATGATGAACCTAAAGTAATTACAGGAACTCATAAGAATTTTCTCTACCACTATCAACAGACAAACCGACACAATCCCCCATACTTTAGATGAGATGGGGATTACAGTTTTCATATTCTTTTGTTTGTTTGTTTTGTTGTGGTTTGTTTGCTTGTTTTTCTGGACTTGGAGATCACTTGCAGATAAAAAAGGGTTCTGTTCCCAGCTCAGCATTCAGACAGGATGCTGTCCAATTATAGCCTGGTAGGCTATATGAAAACAAGGTTTATGCAATCTCTGTCTCTCTCTGTCCCAAGTTCAATAACCTTGAAAGCATTATCCAGGTTCAGTGGAGTTTGAGAGATAATATCGTTCACAGAAATTTCATAGAAATAGATAACCAGACAGGAGACACAAGGAACTGAACATTTAGGAGCCAACATTAAATAACTTCCTATCCAGTCAGCAAATTTCTACAAATTTCCAGTTCTGAGCATGGCAGCCTGCTCTTTGCTGTCAAAATGCTCTGCAGTAGAAGATGTTAGGCATATGCAGTCATAACAGAAAATATAATTCAGGTAAATAATAGCCAACCAGGAAGAAACTCTGCAGAAAAAACAGGCTTCATTACCTTCAATATTCACAGAATTAGTAGCTTATATTCCTAAAGGATGAAGTAAATGTGGACAGCCTGAAGTTTTTGCAGATAACCAAGGTCAGTAGATTGCTATTCATCTTAGGAGAAAATTAGAAGAAAATATAATTCTTCACTGGTACTTCTAGGGTCTAAGTCTTTTGCTCACAGGACCTGGGAGGCTGCACACTGGTGCAATCAGCTCCTTTATGGATTGCTAACTCCAGACCTTTCAAGGCCTTGACTCACTTATCATATCCCAGCCACAAAAGTCAACTTGAAAGCAGATTCATTGCTTGGATTTCTTTACTGATGTACTATCAGAAGTATAAACTGCACTCCTTTAGTGATCTATGAGAACTAAGAGCTCATATTACTTGCAGCTGTCCCATAACTCAGTCCAAAGGTGATGATTTCAGCTTCTCTCCTTCTGCCATCTGAGTATTTCTGTTTCATACCCCTCCTACTAGTACTAGTATTGCATACCACTTCTCTACCATGTATCTTTGAACTGATTAATTTCTGTGTCTGTTTAAGCATGCAATCCTCATCTAGATATAATTTTCCAGTTCATGCAATATTGGATGTTGTGCATTCTGTGTCTCTTTACTGAAAAATACCCTTTCATAATCACAAGAATCCTGTCTTGATTATCCCAACCTCAGTCTCATTTTAGTAATATTTTAAGTACATATTTAAGCACTGCTTCTAAGTTTTACAACTTCTCACCACATATTTTCCTTTTTTTATTCACAAGACTATACAATCGGTGTTATATTATTGTTTATTATGTTTTCCTTGAAATATTTTAGCTTATACCAAATAAATTATATTTAAGGTGACCTTGAGGATTCATGGCTGAGCTTGATACTTACAGTGTTTCCATTTCTCTTTCTACAATGTTATCTTTAACATTTACTTTCAAAGTGAAAATAACACAAAGCAAACATAGTCAGAGATATGTTCCCTTTCATCATGACAGCTGTAAAGAGATAAAAACCCCAAACCATTCTGTTTGTGTCAAAGCTATGGAGGAAGGGCTCTGACAAGTAGTAAGTCTTTAACCAGAAACATGTCTATTTACTACAGTAATGGAGAACTATCTCTTGAACAGTAATGGAAAACTATCTCTTACTGATTTCAACTATTGCTTCTGTCAGGACAGGGGAAAAAACTCTGTCCAGCAGTCTTATAATATTCTTGCCTGCATGGGGCCTTATAAGTTAGTTTGAGGGCTGGAAGCATTGGATAAAAACGACTGCAGTTTAAGGTGCAAAATTCTGATTTGATAAAAAAATCTCCATGCTAATTACAATTTACCAGTAACATTTATCTTGAAAAATTGAGAGAATTTAGTTTCCAGATCTCAGTGGGATCTTTCAAAGCTACTCCAAAAACCATTTTTATCAATCTTTTCTGGCACATTCGCTGTTGTATGATGCTTCAGGTCAATGTGATTGCCATCACTATTATTTAAAACAATGTGAAAGCAAAGGCTTGGTGCTGTTACTTTCTGTTTGTACATCTGAAAGCTATGAGTATTTTTCACAGTGCATTTTGTGCTCTCTGGATCAATGTACAGTTGAGCCAGATCCAAAAGCTAATAGCCAGTGAAATTACTAGTTAGACCTGAGCCTTCCAAATTTGGGATTTGCTGATGTTTTAAAGTGAGATACAAATTCCATATTGATCCTGAACATGCCAGGCACCTGTTCAAGGTATCTGACATGTACCATTTTGTAGTTAAGAACTCACAAAATACCATGGTCAATCTTGCTGTACAAAGAGCTTTATATGCGTATCTCAGGAATCTTGAATATTGATGGGCCAAAGATTCAGGTGGAGATCTACTAGAAGGACATAAAATGTGCCAGCTTTTGCCAATACTGCCAGGAGTTTGACCGTGCCTGGCTAGATAAGTAGAGCCAAGCCAGCTGCGATGCAGGACTCACCATTACTTGAACTGGATAATGAAAGCTAGAGACTGCTGCAAGACAAGACTTCTAAAATTTCCAGAAAATAACAAGTTCCAAGGATAAAGAGAATAAATGGGCTAGCATTAGCCTGGTTAAAAATAAATGAGGATTTTTTTTTTTCTCTAAGCACATGCTTGGTTGGGAAAAAGTTCTTTTCTGTGCTGATCATATGCTGGTCCCACCACCAGGTGCTGTGCACACTACAGGCATGGCTGTACTGCAGACGGCCTCAGAGCTGCACTTGCTCTGGGTGGCTGCTGGAGGCAGCCTGTCTCCTCCCAGCCTCTGGAGCAGCCTGGCACCCTGCCCCAGCCTCGTGATCACTCCAAGTAGTCATAAGAACCTCTCTTCCTCATTCTCTCCCTCGAACCCTGACCCTGTGCTTGTCCTTGCACTGCAATATGTGGTGTGAATCACAGAATTACCCCCAGCCTGATTCATTCCTGCAGCTGGGTTGAGGTTCCCAAACCAGGCAGAGCTTTTTCCTGCTTTCCTTCTGAGATGTGTCCTCTCTGCACAGATCTCAACCCTTTGGTGCTCACACATCCCCACAGAGAGCATTTCCAAAGACAGCAGGTAATGGTTTTTGTGAACAAGAGGCAGATGCATGAAGAGAAGCCATCACAACTTATTTCCAATGCACTTCATCTTGCTCTGGCAAATTGTTGGGAGAATATCTCATGCCCATGCCCTTGATAAACATCCGCTGTACAAGCACCATTGTATAATGTGCAACATTGTATAATGTGTAAACTGCACTCCTTTCGGGCACCTCTTTTTGCTGTCCTGCCACCGAGGATCTCCTTTCTCCCGGAGCACAAGGAGGCGAGGAGCTTCCAGCAGAGCTACCAAAGAGGACACAGAAAATAGCGATGGTGCCTCCTCACAAGGTGCCACGAAGTTGAGGACAGAAGGAGGGGGCGCTCATAGCTGCGGGCAGCACGGCAAACTAGCAACAGGAGAGGACACGGGTTTAACCTGACCGGGGGGTTAGGTTGGACATTAGGAAGAATTTCTTCACAGAACAGGTGATTAGGTGTTGGAATGGACTGCCCTGGAAGGTGGTGGAGTTACTGTCTCTGGAGGGGTTTAGGGAAAGACTGGACGTGACCCTTGGTGCCGTGGTCTAGTTCACACGGTGGTTCACACGGTCATAGGTTTGACCTTAGAGGTCTTTTCCAATGTAGATGATTCTATTAATAGGATTCTGAACCACGGCTGACAGGGAAACCCCGGATAGGATCCCGCTCTGTTCCCTTTAGACCCTCTGCCGCAATAACGGGGATGCGCGACCTCCCTATTCCCCTTTCCCCGACCCTTGATTCCACTCCCGGTTTAGGTATATCCCCGTACCCCTCGGGACGGAGCCATTCCCGAGACTTGGGCCACCTGGTCTCTGGCACGGCCCGAGCGTCCAGGAGCGCGGCGCGCAGCCAGCTCCTCCCGCGGCCGGGCGGGCTGGGCCCGGCTCCGCCCCGCGGCTGCGCACACGCCCGATCCGGGGCTCAGCGCCGGCAGCTGCGTCGCTCCAGGAGCCTCCGGTTCTGCCGCTGTGCCGTGCCCGGCCCGGCCCGCCGAGCCCGCGCCGCAGGTGGGGAGGGAAGGGAAGGGAAGGGCGCTCCCGCGGCGGGCGGGGGCTGCGGGGCGCTGGCGGAGCTGCGCGCCGGGCGGGAGTCGCCTCGGCGGGGCCTGGGCAGGCCCGCGGCGGGACGGGGGGGCCGGGGGCCTGAGCTGGCCTGGCTTGGCCTTGCCTTGCCTTGCCTGGCCTTGCTTTGCCCCTTGTCCTGCCGTGCCCTGCCTTGCCCCTGCCCCGGGACGGCTCCTGCGCCGAGACCCGCCCAGGCGGAGCGGGGACCGGGGGCTGGCCGGCCAGCCCAGCAGCAGCCGAGCTCGCCGGGCCTTGGTCCAAGCCTGCCGGCTGTAAACTTCGCCATGTTTGTGAGAGCAACTAGCGCTGATGGACGAGAAAATCCCTAAACCCCGGGATTTTTGACTCCTTTATTTTGGCAGCGCCCGGCTTACCGCTCAGGCCGTGTCCGAGACGTGGGTGTGTAGCGGGGTCGGGAAGGGCAGCGCTGGTCGTGCCCACCCGAGCTGGACGAGCCTGTGGCTGCTCAGTCCCTGCCTTACCCTGCTCTGCTTCGCTGGCGGTTAAGGTGCAACTGTCGGCGTAGGAGGTGGTTGCGATTCGAAATCTATTGCTGTATTGAAAAAGAAGTAGGTTTGTAATCTCAAATTTATGCGTTTGGATATAAAGATTAAGAACATCATCTAACTTGCTGGAGAAGTATAACAATTTAGTTTGACTCGATGAAATTTCACTGAGTTTATAAACAGGGTTGTTTTCTCTAGTCTTGCATGTAGCTCAGGATGTGGTGGTTCAGTCTGTCTTGTGACACGGTGTTTTGTCCGTGTACCATTGTGCTGCAGTGCATAGCAAGTTGAAGGGTGCGGTCGTAAACAAAAGCCACTTGTCACATCTTTAATTTACTGAACCCATTTTAACAAACTGTGAATTCACGGAAACCCCAGCTAAGTTCAAGGGGAACATCAGTTGCAAGGGAGACTGCACCAAAGCAGAGCTGTTCATTAAGTAGGATTTCTGACTTTGTTGACAGCATGGAAGTTGTGACATAGAGAGATGTTATATTGTCAGAGTCACTACTGTTTAGCCTCTAAGTGCTGGATAAAAAATCAACATGTTTTTGATTTGTGGTCGACTGTAATAAGGTTCAGACTTGGCTAGGGGAAAAAGCATGTTGGTGAATCCAATTCTGCATGAAGATGGTTCTGTCTTTTCCTGTTTGTGAACTGAGACGTTACTCCCTGGTCTCTGGCACCATTCAATTCAATTATTGAAGCTCAGGTACAGTTGGCATTGGAGGATGCATCTGCTTTAGTACTTTAATTCAAATAAAGGATGTGCTCTTGAAAGGAGTTCCCACTCATCTTTGCCTGCTGCACTTTGGTTCATGTCACAGTGTGGTCAGGGAGTGTGTGAACTTTCCCTTCTGGAAGAAGCTGAAACCAGAAGGTGCGCTTCAGTTGTCAGTGGGTGTTGGATGAAGTGGTGGCAGAACAGCACGATCCCTAAGCTTTCAGATCTGTAATTGTGACAGCTATTGCCTAAGCTGCAAGACTCAAGTTCCTTAGCTTGAAGGCTGTAGGTCAGCTGCAAGGAGAAAAGTAAACAAAAACCCCGTGTGAAATAATTGTCAACAGTGTCAGCAGCTTTTTCAGGACTTTTTTTTTTTAAATAGCTCAGTAGTTTTAATTTTCAGTTGAACAATTTCCATTATTGAATAGCTCCCAAACTTAGAATGTTTAAAAAGTGCTGTAGTAGCAGAAGGGTAAATAGCTTTCCTGCTTCTAAGGGTTTAATGACATAAGTGAAAAAAACAATCCTGCATATTTGCTGGAGCAGTAACTGGGACTAGTTGGCATTTGTTGACTTACTTTCCTTCTCCCACATTCACCTAGCTTTGTGGCAATGTAAGGAATTCATGTTGTGTTTGCATTGCCATCAGTATTGAGATATTTCTGTTCTGTCTTGAACAGCTGGTTTAAAACATTCTGACTTTTCTCTTTTAATTTTCCTCTTAGAGCTTCCTTTTAGTGAACCAGCATGATAATTCCTAAATGCCATTCTAAAAATACCTCTTAATGGACAAAAAAAAAACACCCAGTGAAGTTTTGTGTATTCTTTTTTAATCAATTAATCGATTGATCAATTGATTAGTCAATCAATTTTAATCCATTTTATTCCTCAAAATACTGATGAATTGAGTGACTGCTGTCTCTGTGTGTTAAGTAACTAAAATGGGTTATGTGGATCACCTGAACAACTAAGTGCCATTGCTGTAGAGGTATTCTTTTTCTCATAGAGGTTTTTCCCCCACATATTACAAACTGGGTCATTTCTGCTTACTGCACTTCTTTACGGACTTTAATTTCAAATGTTCTATGTTTCAAGGTATTTTCAGTGTCATGGCTGAAAAGCTGCAGTAATAGGAAAAATTAAAATACACACAGGTAACAAAAATGTTTTTGTGAGTGATACTTTTTTTTTAAACAAGTCTTTATAAATGCTGTGTATTGGCAGCTGCTATGTTTAAGTCACTCCCAATTTCCACTTTACTTCCCTGTGAACTAGTCCTCTTTTGAATTAAAGGGAATCATCAGTTTAAATACCAGGTGATCTGTATGTCTAGCTTGGAAACTAACAGCCAATTCTATGTTCTCAAAACAAGTCCAGGCTAAAAAATTGACTAAAATTTGGTCTGTCATGCGTGTAGAATTTACTCAGAATTGCTTTCTATGGCTCAGTGTTGATTTTTTTAAAAAATAATACAAGGATTAGTGTGTTGTGTTAAAGCCTGTACAGTAACAATCCTTTGAAAAGCTGTTGCACCTTTTGTCTGCAGTTGTACTGTTCTAACTTTAACAGTGTCTCTCATCGATCTGCTTTTAACCTGTGCATATTGGAGAATCTGAACAAAGCTCCCAGTTAATTCAGGTTCTTTACAGTTTGAGATTGACTCCAGCCTGACCAGGCCTTAGAGCTTTGCAGGTCTTAAGGGATCTGGGCAAAGGAGAACTGAGTCTTGTCAGACTGTGGCCACACACTGACAGTTACCTGGTGCAGAGGAATAAATGCAAGCCATGTTTCAATCATTCTTCCTGCAAATCTCCTTCTGACTTTTTTTTAGACATGGGAAAATCACTTTCTCACCTGCCTATGCATACATGCAAGGAAGATGGCTATGATGGAAGCTCAGTGTCTGATAATGTGAGGAATGGTTTAGTTCACTCGGAAGTGCACAATGAGGACAGCAGATGTGGAGATGTGTCGCAGTTTCCCTATGTGGAATTTACAGGAAGGGACAGTGTCACCTGCCCAACCTGCCAGGGAACAGGAAGAATTCCACGAGGTAGGTTTCCTGATTTATTATTTTTATTGTTTTTTTTATTCTATAAATTTACATCATAACCATATGCAGTTGTAATAATTCATAACAAATAGCTTTTCAAGTCAAGATGAAGTTTTCTCATCTTTTTGACTTTTTTTTCAGCACTAAGCATTTTGTTACACTAGATGAGTGTAAGAAATCGGGTCATCTGTTACACCTTGGCTGTTACAACTTGGATCTCCTCTTCTCTTGTACTATGCAACTGTTTCTTCCTCCTCAGCTTTGAATCCACACATAACCATAGCTCATCCAAGTTAAATTAGCAAAATTTCGTTTCATGACATTTTATTGCACCTTTTTCAACTACCTATTTTAAACTATTTGAATCAATACATAACTGCAAAAATGGCTGCAAATGCAGAGATGGAAAAGTAGACCTGGGCTCCAACACCTCTTCCCTGATTTATAATGAATTTTTTTTGCCCTCACTGCTGCCAGTGTCCCTTTTTTTCCTTTATCCTGCTTTTGTTTCACTGGTGCTTGCTAGGTGGATAACTCCAGCTTGGAGTTGAAAATATATAGGCTCTTTGGCTGCCTTGGGAAGGACCAGGGTACGCAGCCTTAGTCTCCATACCTAACTGTTTTGTTTGCTTTGCCCTGATACTTTGCTTTTCCTCTTGGTAAAACATGTTCCTTTGTTATGCTTCTGTCCTAAATGATAAGCTACCTAAATATTTATGAAGAGACCTGTGAAAGGAGAACACAGGATATCTGAAACCCGGCAGAAGGAGAGCTAAGTGGGCCAAGGCGCAGCATTTTGCTTCAGCTGTGAGATTTTCCCTTTGACTGGGGAAAAGCTGATGACATGATTTCATGTTTGAGTTTGCCTTTGCCAGACCTCCTATCCAAAATAGATTATTGGGTGTAAAATCTCTTGGAACTGATTTTGAGAAGCAACTCAGGAAACTTGAGTGATGTCTGTGTGTCTGTGCCATGTTGTGCTTCAGTGAGATTAGGTTATGACACAGTTCTCAAACACCTGCATCTCACCTTTGTAGAAGGACCAGGGAGCATAGGATATTTCAGTGGTAGCAAATACCACAGGAGATTTGTGTTTTAGCTGTTAAACTTTCTATTACAATGTATTCTTGGAGTACCTCCGAATTCAGCAAATTTCAAACCTGGGAAAGCTGTAAAACTAAAAATTATCTTAGCCAGAAAGGGTAAAAACATTTGTTCTGTTAACTTGAAATACTTGTTAATATCAATAGCATGTTTTACTCAAAGTGCAGAAATAGCAGGATTTCTATGTTCAAAAGCTTCTTATTTTCACTGTAGAATCCTTGGATGTAATACTTCAATAAATGTTAGTTAATTATTTTATTCAAGATTTTACAGTAACTATAAAACCATGCACATTGTCTATACATTCTAATGAAATAATGTGGTTAAACTTAGAACTTAAAATGAGTTATTGGAGCTAGGAGGATTGTGTTTGTAATCATTCCTTAGTATTTTAGAGAAGAAAAAGTGTCATGTTTGGAGGTCATTTGAGGGGAGAGGGGAAAAATTAAGAATGACAGCATGACTAGTAAGACTATAATTAATACATGATATGATGGCTAAACTATAATAAATCCATGAAATTTTGTTTTGTTACTTGGACAGCTTTAGTTTTTAGTATGATGTGTGAAAGGAGGACTGTGATATTTTCTTAAAGGTGGAAGATGCTTCATTGAAGTAGAGATGAAAATGTGTTTTAAATTGGTAGAGGCTTTTTAGAAGGTTGATGTTTTGCATGCCACTGTATGCTTGGTTAGCATGTTTTGCTTAGCTTAGTGATTCAGCATGGAATCATTGCTTGATTAGCTAAGTGATGATTTGATCAAATTCTGCATTTGGCTTAAAAATTGCAGGTCTGACTTGGCCTTGAGGCCTCTGTTCTCATACAGTTCCACAACAAATAGCACCAGCTCTACTGGCAGATGTAGTACATGTATTTTCAACTACTCATCTAAAGAGCATGTGCTCTTTATTTCTGTTGTTAAGATAGTCCCTATAAAAATGCTGTCCAGTGACACAACTTTCAAGGAGAAATTCCGGTAGATACTTATTTTGACTTCCAGGGTGCTGCAGCTCAGTAGCGCCATGATAAATATGGTTTTATATACTCCTGATTTCCAGAATGTAGTGTGTGCACAGCTTGTGTTGCCCAGATCACTGTATTATTAGCTTTGGTTGTTTCAGGGCTTGGTTTTGGGCTTGTTTCTTGGGGTTTTTTAACCAAACCTGACTTCTGCTTTTTCAGAAGAGTACATGCAGAATGCCTTCTGAATCAGTTCTTACTGCCTAAGCTTCTGAATGTTTTGTCCCATGAGTTCATATGGTCTGGTATAAATAGCTCAGAGCTGTTCTGCATCGCTTTTTCTCCAGGAAGTGGTGCCAGAGGCAGTAGTGCCTCTGGTCATGTGTGCAGCACAGAGGCAGAATTTATTGCTGTTTTGGTCCTTGTGGACTTGGTGTTTTTTCATCTTGATGTTGTGTAAGCCATGCTCTGTTTCAGAAAGTGACATCAGCTACAGTAGATTCGACCTGGGTCCTTATCTGGAATTTAACTGTTTATCTTTAGTGTTTATTCTTTGGTGCCACTAAGTTGTAACCGTTACTCTTTGTTTAAAAGAGCTGCAACAACACTTATTCTTTGTTTAAATTCTGAAAGCGTGTTTTTGTTTCCAGGGCAGGAAAATCAGCTGGTAGCCTTAATTCCATACAGTGATCAGAGACTGAGGCCAAGAAGAACGTAAGTCAATAGCTGTTTGTGATACCTGAATCTACAGTTAATTATTCTCTTCTAGTTAAAATTCAACAATTCAAAGGGGATAGCAATAAGAAGAATCAAGCAAAAAATCAGTGGATTGCTTTCTTGCATTCTTTATTGGAAGAGCAGGACTTGTGGGTAATATCAGCCTTAGCCTCTAACTCTTGGTGAGTTATTTATTAACAGGTGTGCATACTTCCATCACAGTACATCTTAGCTAAGTACAAAGCTAAGGAATACTGTATGACCTATTTTGTGTAACATCCTAAATTATCTAAGCAGACACATCTTCACTGTTAGAGTTTGAGTTAATCGGTAGCATCTTTGAGCCACTACTACAAAATAAGTCACCTTAAATGAATTTGTAACATTCTGATTTTTGCAGCTAGAAAAATCAACAATTTATGATACAGCATATTTAATTTTTTTTCTAGGATCTACTTAGGGGGTTCACTACAATCCTCGGGGCTTCTTGTTCTGACATGTTTTGGTTTTTACTTCTTCTTTTTTTTTAATGTTTTGATATTTTTGTAGTAAACAGAAATGAGTGCCAGGTAAAAGAAATATATTAGCTTCACATAATACTATTCTGGATAATATATCTGATGTAATGGTAGTGCAGATATGAAGCATACTACTTTAGTGTTCAAATCTTGACAAAATTGGAGCTGAAGTAGATCCTTTTATTTGTGGAGGGTTTTTTATTATCTCTCACACCACTACTACCACCCCATCCTCCTATGCATACACACACAGAGCCACACCCACACAAACACACCCTTTTCTATTAGCTTGATTGTGAATTTCCTGCTCCTTAGCTGAAGTACTAACACTTTCCCTGGAAGCTGGGATTCTCTGTCATAAAAGCTTTATTTTGTGGTCTGGGTGTTTTTAGTGAGACTTCCACAAAATGATGGAAGTTGTGCTATAAATAAATGTTAAGAGGGAGTGGATTTGTTTCAAAGCACATAAATATTTACCTCTTCCATTTTCCTTTGCAAGTTACAAATGTGGGGATAACCACATGATTTGAAATGTGATTTCTGATATTTATGCAAGAGTAACAGCTGTTTAAGACATAGCAGTGAAGTGCAGCATAGGGTTTTTTTCCCTTTTTAGAAGCTAATGGAAGATAGAAATAGACTGAATTAATTGTATTCACTAGTCCTGCTCCTTATAATTTAAAATAACATGCCATTGTTTTTTAATGTGCTTTTGACTCTGAATTATGCTTTTTTTTTTTCTTCCAGAAAGCTCTATGTGACTGCTTCTGTAACTGTGTGTTTACTACTCTCTGGTCTGGCTGTATTTTTCTTGTTTCCTCGCTCAATTGATGTTCAGTACATTGGTGTGAAGTCAGTCTATGTCACTTACGAACAGGAAAGACGGATAATCTATCTCAATATTACAGTAAGTCTGACTTTTTGGATGTTTGTAATGCATGAATGCAACAGGAGATACTGCTTTGGGAGTTTAATGTATGTAGAAACTGTGGTCTGGCTGAAAAGCTTAATTGGTGCCTTAAGAACTAGAGTTGGTGACCAGTTTGAAAAATGTAACTGAGCCTGCTGTGGCTGGTTCCTGCAGCTGTAGCTAATAGAGATGTATGTAGCTGCAAGCTGACATTGGGCATTCTGTTTTCAAAGGAACAGTAACTTTGGAGTTCTCAGTGTTACTTTTGGAATATGTCTGAAATGTAGTGTGTGTATGTAGGAATGCTATTTGCTACTGCCCTGGTATTATGCCTCTGTCAAAATTGGTGTTAAGAAAAAATACTTTCTTATCCACCTTAAAACTTAAAGGAGCTCTTCCCAGATAGTTCTTGATTTCTTTGTAGTGACCTTCATACAGGTTTGCTAAAAACTTTTGGTAAAGTCCTTCACTTTAAAGAAAGCAAAGCTGCCATGGGAGAAAAGAGGTCCTTTGATAGCTAAATTTCCTGGAAGGAATAATTGAGGATAGGAAGATATGCAATATTTGAAGTGGAGAGTTGTTACCAGGAAAGTTTGTGCAGACGTTTGTGTTACTCACTATATTCACTAAACAAACTCAGAAGTGATAGTGACCCTACTCCTCTCTGCAGTCCTCACAGGTAGGAAAATCTGCTTGCAAAATTTCTGATATTACTATCTTATGCACAAGATTCAAAATGCTTGCTCACTGAGATACACAGAATGGATAGGTGTTTCTGTTTTGTGTTTGCTTTTTCAGAACACACTTAATATAACAAATAACAACTACTACTCTGTTGAAGTAGCAAATATCACAGCCCAAGTTCAGTTTTCAAAAACAGTTATTGGCAAAGCACGGTTAAACAACATCACCAACATTGGTCCACTGGATATGAAACAGGTGAGTAGCTTAGACTTTCAAAGTTAAACATGTGTTAATTTTCATATATAAATCTATTTATTGGTGTTTTCATTGCTTTTTTATTGTGGTTGTTTTTTAGATTGATTATATGGTGCCCACAGTCATACAAGATGAAATGAGCTACATGTAGTAAGTACTCACTCACTTTTAAATATCACATGCATCTTATTAAAAGTTGCAGTGCTGTCAAAAATAACTTTTTCCAAAGTTAGCAGGAATCTGTTTGAAGAGATGCTGGGGCATTTTCTTTAAGTTTAGTAATACTGAAAGGTAGGTAAATCACAATTGCTTGATTAGTTTCATATAGTGGCTTGCTGTACCTGGCTATATACCCTTTAAAGGGTATCTCTGTTGCGGTATTTTAGGGCTTGGCACTAGTTAGGACTGCTGCTTTAGCAGTGGAAGTTCAGGTATGTTCCCCTGACAAGTTCTCTAGCAACTTTCCCACAACTTTCTCTGCAGTAGAAGGAAATTTGTATTTAGTGGTATACAAATTAAAGGCTTGTCTTCACATGTTGTATATACAGTAGTAAGCCTGGCCTTTGAGTGGTTTTATTCATAGCTCCTGTAAGTTCATTTGTCCAACAGACTGTTACCTCATTATATCTTGGTCACAAACCCCAATTTTAGTTCCCTTACACTGAAGTTCAGACTGAGCAGAAAGAGTTAACTATTGAGGCTTCAGGTCTGTGTGCAGTTCTAGTGAATGCCATCCTCTCTGGGATGGGAGAAAACCTTGTTGCCTTCAGTTGTTGAAATAAAATGAAATAGATGTGAAATGCTAAGTTGAGGCACAAACTTCAGATCAACAGAAATGTTGAACCTCTAACTTACACCTTTTAAAAGTGTGTACGTTAGCTTTATGTAAACACTGAATCTTGTGAATCTACTTGCACTTTGGATGCATGAGGAATAAATAAACTTAATAAACAGCCTTAATAGAACTCATGATAATGCTGTATTTTCTTACAATTTGGATAAGCTGAGTTCACTGACTTTATTTTTTTTTTTTTTTGTTGGTTCAGGGGGAAAGAATGACAAAGGCATGCAAATATTGTAGGTGGCTGCCAAGCAATCTTACTACACTGATCACATACTTTTCATTCTAGAGCTGATAAATTTGTAACCAAGAGCAATGATTTAAGAAGCAGGGGTTAAAAGTCTGCACTTACATGGTGCTCTTTATGGCTGGTATGTAAGCATGTGTCAGAAAATGTAAGTCTGAAAAGGTTATCTTGCAAGAGAGCAATAACCTTGACTTTGGAATATGTGTATGTTGATTAAAGGTTATTTTGCATAATATAGAAGTGGATGAGTTCAAAAAACAGGTGACAAAGTGATACTGACAGGCTTTAAATGTAGTGGCTCAGGTAACCTTGGTTAGCTTATGGAAGATGGAATGAGCGCTTTCTGAGGATGCTTGTGTTGTGTCCTCAGCATTACATGAGAGCAAGCACATGTGAAGACAGTACTCATGAAAGTAAGACTATGTATGTAGCAGTGGCTCCAGGTGGGTTTACAATTATTCTGTTGCCATTGCCAGCAACTCTGTAGTCTCTATATACAGACAGCAGAATTTCCAGTTGAAACTAGAAGTCTTGCTTTTCAGATAATTACCCTGGAAAAGTTTGATGTAAATCTAACAATTATTCTTCTTTTTTGCAGTGACTTCTGTACTTTACCATCTATCAAAGTACATAACATAGTAGTGATGATGCAGTAAGTATGGTAGTCTTCCTATATGTGAGAAACAACTTCAGAAGCCATGTAATTCTCATTAAAATAATACTCAAATACTTAATCCTGGAGTCTTTGCATCATAGATAAAATGAAGTCAAGTTGCTTTTTAGTGTAGTAGCTTTATAGTTACAGAAAGTGAACTGTGTCTTTTGACAGGTTCTGGAGGTGTAAAGACTGGATTGAGAATTATTGTTACTGTATCTACTGTGCAGCTGGGCTGTAGCCATGGAGTTACTGATGTCTCTAAAATTACTTTGTATATCAGCCACTGTTCAAAACTTGCTGAGAACTTTGATCTTGAAGGAGTTCATGGGTTTAGTACTCTGTCAGAGACTGCTTTGTGACAGTGCTTTTTTGTGATTTTGCATAAATTTCAGAATGGGGGGGTCTTTCGTTGGTGAGAGACTGGGGCATATCTTTAGAGTAGATATAGCATGGCTTGTAGTTTGTTTAATCATTTGCTTTCTTATCACAAACAAGAAATATTATTTTTAGTGGTAGATATTCCCAGTAAACTTCAGCTTTAGCATCTTTAGGAGAAGGAATCAGATGTCTTATGGAGTAAATCTATAGTGGTAAATCAGTAATGTTCTTAAATTTATTTAAAACATATTTCATTCCAAAACCTTTTCCTTAATAACCCTAGTAATATAAACACAGTGATTTTTAGAATAGGAAGCTCAAAATCTCTTCTCTTCTGTCTTTTTAAGAGTGACAGTGACAACCTCGTACTTAGGCCACCCTGAGCAAATATCCCAGGAGAGATACCAGTACGTGGACTGTGGAGGAAACACAACCTACCAGCTGGGCCAGTCAGAATATTTAAATGTCCTTCAGCCTCCACAGTAAAAGCACCTGTTGGTTGGTGTGGAATGACTGCAGTTGGTGCTTGCAGAGATCCTTTGGATAGAACTGGTGTTCCATGGAGTGGAGAGTACATGTGATGTACAGCATAGCAAACATGGAGATCTGTACACTTTAGATGCAAGGAGGGAAAGGTGCAAATTGTAAATAGGTGCACTTGTTAAATGTTGTGTTTTCCCCTTCTGTTTGCTTTCTGTTACTGTAAGCACTTCTGTCAAGTTGTGTGGTGGGGGGGAGAGGGGGAATATCAGATTCTTGAACAGAACTGGGGCTTTTCCTTACAGTGTGGTACATCAACTTAGAGTAACTGTGTGTATGTCTGTGTTTAGGTGAAATGTGTCACTAATGAGCATTTTTAAAAAGTAATACTCATAAATTTTCAGTTTATACTTCAGTTCTTGATATTTGACTATTGAAAATGGAATGTTACTACTTAAATAACAAGATTACTTTGAGATGTCTGGGTATGAAATTTTTGTTAGTAACCCAGTGGCAGTAGTTCTTTATTTTGGGATTCTACGCTTTATTTGCTATCCATGATTAGAGGTGACATACAGTCTATGAAAGCCAGGAAAGCTCTCTTGGATGACACTATAGCTAAATATGCAGTTTCTAGAATCTGGCATATTTTCATTCATATTCCCTCTTGCTACCTCTGGGATGTTATAAGGAGAATATATATTGTTAGATTTAAAGCTAACATGTATTGTTAGATTTAAAGCTGGGTTTAAAAAGTAAACAAGAAACAACCCCCACAACAATTACTGACAAAGGAAAAATACAAGACTCTAGAAAACAAACAAGACTTTATTAGTCTGTTTCTTAGTAAGCTTTTTAGAACAGGTATAAAATCAAGATTGTGCATTTGGAACTAGGTGGGAAACTTTGAGCATGGGTTTGGAGAGCTTGGTGTAAATTTTTGTGATTTTTACTGTTTTAATATATTATGTACCTAAGCAACTTTTAAGTGTTAATATGTTGGGTTGTGTTGATTTCTCGCGCAGGCTCAGTAAGCAAATGCAGTAGTTATCTGTACCTCCAGAGCACTCAACGGTCACATCAAAGTTACCCAAGGGAAGATGAAGCAATTCTTTCTGTAGGAGTAAATGCTGATGTAATTGTGAGATTACTGACTGACAGCACAAAATAGTTTCTGTAGCACAGTTTGCACTTGTGAATTTCTGGGGTAATTGTCAGTCATGATGATTATAAACTTTGGGTCCAAAGTTGTTTGACTCCTGAAGGCTGACTCTTCTTAGGGTTTATTTTTTAATTAGCTAGATCAGGATTGTTTCATTTCTGAATTAGGTGAGATGCAGCTGTGAGAAGGTACTATTGAGACTGTTGCATTGTAATGAATAATGTATTTTTAAAATAGGTATTACTGGTTTTGTGCTGCCTGTCTCCTGGAAATAAGCTACACAAAATGAATTGGCAATAAACACAATAGAAAAAGGCTTCTGAGTAACTTGCCACTAACAATCTCTGGTGCCCCAGTACTTCAGTGAAGATAGATGTCTACATTATTCTCTTCTTTGCTGGCCTCTCTTAGATGGACCTAAGGGGGTGGGTGGGCAAAAAATGTGGGTGATGTAACACTGATTTAAGAGACATTAAGTAACCATAATAAACCCCTAAACCCACCCTCTTCTATGTGAATTTCTATGAGCACTTATTCTAGAGGCTATGAAAACCTTTGGAACCGCAGCTGTCATATAGCTGTTGTCATATATCAGTTTCATATAGTTGTTGATGAGATGAAGACTTCATCTTTTGCCTTTAGAGAACTTCTGTAACTGGAGTAGTCAGTTGAGATTACTTATTGTAGTTATATTCCAAAGATTATTCTTGATTTTGGCATCTTAAAAGTAAACATTCTTTATTACAGCTCACAGTCATGAGGGAAACTAGTTCACAACTGACTCACCTTTCTAGAGTTTAGATGAGGTTCAGTCCTGTAGCTGCTAAAATGCATTTATAAGCTTGTCTGACAGCCTGAAAAGATACAGGTGATAGCTAAAGACTAGGAGAGCGGGGAGCTGCCTAGAAGCAGAGAGGTAAACTCATGATACCTGTTGTAGAAAGATATGCTGATAATGGCAAGTAAAGAGAGAATTCTGGTTTAAATCATATCAGAACTGAAGTCTGCCAGCAAGTGACACAGGCTCTTTTCCTCTAGGCTTAAATATTTACACACTGGAGTGTTGTTTTTGTTTGGGGGTTGTTGTTTGTGGTTTTTGAAATAGAAAAAGAAGAAAACAACTGTAGGCAGATAGTTATATTGGTTTAAACCAATTTTTTCTTCCAAGGGTGAAAAGTAATCTAAAATAACTGGAATGGCACAATGATCAAATTATTTGGTGACAGTAGTGAATGCTGCTTTTGCACAAGCATGGCGGGGGTAAGTTACACTTTATGTAATGTTGAGACTCAAACTTGCTTTAGAAATTTTGGTGGACATGCTGAGCAAAATCAATACTTAAATCTGTGATTCTTAACCTTGCATGAAGTGCTTGGAATTCTCTGATTTAAATTAAAGAATTGAGTGGAGTCATTCTTTCCATGTATGTGTCAGAAGAGAGAGGATAAAACTCAGGTTTTTTTAATCTAGGATATCTGAAACATCAATTTGTGATAGACTTACTGAATGATGAAGAGTTCTCATCTTAAGAAACAAACTGGGTTAAAAATCCCACTGAATTCTCAAATTAAGTCAATAATGGGAGAATAAAAGGCTTAGGGTTCCAAGTGCTAGTATTCCCTTGCACAACTGTCAGCATATTACTAACCAAATAAGGCAAGTATTTCAATTTATCTACTGATTTTAATATAGCATCTCATCAGATAAACAGATAAACATCTGTGTGAATAACTTGTTCTTGCTTTATGTGACCAAGCTTGGAAACATGCTAAGGGAGCAAGAGAACTCACACTATTAACTTGTATAACTTTGTAAACAAGGTATCAGTATAGATCCAAGTGCCAGACCTTTTGTTTTTCACATTCATTTTATCTTGATCTTAAAATAAAAAAGGCAAGCCTTTCAGTTCAGTTGTAAATCAATAAATACAATACTCTCCAAAAAGTCAACTTGAAAAATTAAAGTTTTTTTTCCTGGTTTTTTCTTACGTGTGTCTTCTGAAGTGATTCATATTTCATTTGTAACTTCCCCTGGTCTTCAAACACTATCAAATACCTTTGTGCTGATACTGCAGTGTGTTTATTTCTGGTAGAATTCTTTTCACTTGAATACTTTGTAGCAATTCCTTTGCTAAAACCTGTTGCACTTTAAAATGGAAGCTCTGATAGTTATTTCTTAAAATAGTAAGAAATATAGTTCAGATGTTGCACTGTAATGGCACTATTGAAAATCAGCTTAATGTATTCTGTTTAAAATAACTATAAAATTTCAAAAATTTAACTGAAGTATGGAACACTTAAATGCGTAAGAATGTTGACTATTTGTCCATTGGAGAACAAAGTTATTGTACGTTTCAAATATACTGCATAAAAATAAAAGAATGAATAAATAACCATCCAAGATCCAAACCATCAAAGATCTAATCATCGAATATCTATTTGGAGAGATTTAAAGGGAAGCACTCTTATTAAAAGATTAAATACCTGACATTTCTTAATTCCTGGTGTGGGAAAAAGCCTGTAGAAGTTAATTCATAATTTCTTTACTCATCTCAATGTCATAGGGATGGTTGCTTAATTCCTGATCTTTTGTGAAGAAAACCATAAGTATATTTTTTCTCTGTGGTGTAACTTTGAAGTTCTTAATGCACTTCTGATGTGTGCATGACCTTGATATTAACATTGTAGTGTTTATATTTTGCAGCCTGATGTTGGCAGTTTTGAGTACATGTTTCGGCTGACTTTGCTTCAAATTGTCCTTGAGGTTCTGCAAGTGAATATATTTTTTCATAATAGTGCATTGCAAACATGCTGGATTTTTTAGCATGTGCTTTATAAAGGGAACCATTTAAACACCAAACCTCTAAGTGCTTGGATTGAACCATGAGGGTCTTTAACCTGACTGAAGTGCTGTGCCCTCATGGTGGAAAGGATGGTGCTTGGAGTGGTATGAAAGAACTTTCTGTATTCAGAAAATGCTAAAAGAGAAATAGTGATATTTCTTATTCAGCATTTAAGGTTTCCCTTTTTTTCCTCCTTTTTTTTTTTTGAGGAGTGGTAATTGTGGTTTGTTTTTCTTCCCACCCTGCTAATCTATAGCGAGACATCTGTCTATTCTCAGACAGCGCCTTCTGAAATGGGTGACTTGTTCCAGAGCTGGGCAGCTGCAGGAAGCTTCACTTCAGCTGAATTGCACTTGTAGAGTTAAGAGATGAGAAAGACCAGCAGTGGTACCTCTAAGAACTATGAACTGTACTTGCCTGTCTAACAAAATGACACAACCCTAGTAATTCTTCCAGGCTTTCCTCTACTGAAAGGGAAGGATAAATAATGCAAGTGCAACCAATATACTTCAGCAACCAGCAAAATATTTGTTAGTGATGGCCCTGGTCACACCAAAAAGTCTCATTTTTTTCTTCTGGCCCAGGAAAGGAGGAATATCCCAGCCAAAAGATATTGAGAACAATTATTTGGCTGTGACAAACACCCAGTGTCTGTTCCACTTCAGAAGTCACCTACCTATTTTATGTGAATTGTGATCATTACCAGAGGGTTGTTTTGGGGTAGTTCTATTACCTACAGCTTTTGCCATATGAATCTGGCAGGCCTTTGGCCAGGAAAACCAGTCTGCATTGGATCTGCACACATTGTGTGGAGAGCCCTTCAGTCTAGTGGGAGACTGTTCAGTGGGAATAACGTCCTGATCCTCATACTCTCCTCCTCCATCACAAGGGTCCTACAACTTGGATGCATATGTTTCCTGGGTACTGAAACTGCTTTTGCTTTGCATGGGCAGGAATGTTTAGTACCACACATGTAAGTGTATTATGGTGCCTGAGTATTTTGGGTCTGACTGACTGTGATTTAATTTTTTTGTTTGTTTTAAGGAAGCAAATTTAACTGCTGTTAACATCCGATGTACAGAGTGTGCATATAATAGCTTGAGATATGTATAGAAATACTAATGAGTGATAACTATTTTTGTAACTTAAGATGTTCTTGTAAGTGTGTAGCAAACAATCTATCCAGTAAAGCATGATAAACACTCTAGAAGTCAAAGAGTATTTTGGAATGACTTGTAGGACACAGAAGCTATGTTAACGTAAGCTAACTGGGGCGCAAGGGATCTTGTTATTCAGAGGTTCAAAATCTGGGCCTAACTTCATTATGAATGTTTCTAGACAGGATTGTTTGACTCAAAGAATTCTATTAAATTTTCTATTTAAAAAGCTTGGATCACGTATATATTTTTTTTTAACTGACTTAGTATTTTTCTCCCCTTCTTCCTTGTCTCCCACAAGTTTTCCCTCTTATCTCACCATACTTTCCCACTAGCTTTCATGTATTTTCAAGGATATTACTTCAATTTTTGTAACTTGGCATTCCATGATGTGAAAACTTTGCAATCTACTTTTTTTATACAATGTTTTATTGTGTTAAGTCTGTAATAAACTTGAGTATCTGAAAGCTGAACATCATATGTGAATGAATTAGTGTTGTCTCACTGAACTACTGAAGTAACTGAGTCCAGACTTGGGCTGTTGTAGTGAGTTGGCCCCTGCCACCAGGTGAGCCCCCATGCAATTGCTCCTACGCTCCTCCCTCCCAGTAGGATGGTGGAAAGAGCTGGGACAAAAGCAAGAAAACTTGAGTCAGGATGAAGACATACAAGAAGCAAAGCTCTGTTCACAAGCAAAACAAAATAAGAAATTTATTTCCTTGCAGCAGGCAGGTGTTTACAACAGAAAGATAAACCCTATAAGGCTGATTAGCCTTCCTTTCTGTTTTTCCTGAGCTTTTACTGCTGAGCATGATCCCATATGGAATAGCCCTCTTGTCAGCTGGGAGCATCTGTCCTCGCTGTGTCCCCTCACAGCTTCTTGACCACTCACAGCCTAGGCCCTGCAGGTTTGGGCAGACACAAAGGGGGAAGAGGCAATGAAAAAGGAAACCTCGGTTGCTGTGTGAACTCTAACTCAGCATTAGCCAAAACATTGGTGTGTTATCAGCACTGTTTTATCCACAAACCCAAAGCACAGAGCTGTATGGCAGGGATGATGTAAGGAAAATAAATTAACTCCATCCCAGACAGACCCAGTTAAACCTACCTGCAAAGTTACTTTAAGGAAGCATTATTGCTGAAAAACCCAAATCTTTAAAAACTGGGCAACAAAGAACATGACTTTGGAACATTCAGAACATTCATAATACTCAAATGTTATAAATAGCTTTACACAGATGTTTTGGAACAACTTAGTGGGATATTTTTAATGTTTGTCTTGGAGAAAACTTGTATATTCACAAGTGCTACACCAGTTTTCTGGCTTGAATTTGTACATAGAGGGTTTTTGTTTCTGCTTGTGAATCTCTTTAGAATGGCTGATTTTTTTCAACTAAGTTTAGGTGGGAAAATAACTACAGTCATTTTTGCTATTTTCTTTTCATAGAGTCACTTTTCCATCCCAGAGTTGTCATAACCATTGTTACAATTGTCCAAGCCCTGTATGGAACACTGTAAATGGGAGAACAGCAACCCTTCAGCACTACTTTCCTGTGTTTAGATAAGAGCTTGAAGAGATGGAAAGATCTGGTTCTGTTTTGTTCTACTGATCTGGAGATGGGTCGACAGAAATGTAGCTTTAATGGTGAACAGTTTTATTTGATCCAAAAACATCAAACTACATTATTTGGATTCCTCTCCTGTGTTGGTTTTTTCCATTCAAAGCAGGTAGGGGACTACAAAGGTGAAATTCTACCAGGTAAATTTCAAATGCCACTTTGCCTGTCTGGAGAGTATAAAGAACATTAAAAGTGAATAAATGCACTGACAGATGAGAATATATAATCAAATATTAATTTGGACAGATTGAAAGACCTAGAAATTCTTATTCTGGAACACCCAAAGCAGATTATTTTGAGATCCAACTACTGAAAGGTCTGACATCTTGAAACAGACTCATTTCAAAGACCTAACTGACAGAAACTTCTGAAAGATTTTGAAGTTTCCCTGGCTGTACATTTCTTTCCTTTTACTTCTCAAAATTTCATTCAGATCTCAGTATAACTGTGTAACTGAGTGCATACTTGGGATGTGGTTTTGGGATATATCCACCTGAGAGTACTCTGGGTACACTGATTATGAATTACACTAATTGCCTTCCAGTGTAAAGGTGATGTCTATCTGGCAACTTAAGGAATACCAAATCACACATTTAATTTTGCTAGAAGTCTCTTGATGTCAGATGAGGTAAAGATCCTGCTATATTTCTGTTGTGATTTTTTTGTTTTGGTTTGGTTTTTGGGTTTTTTGGGTTTGGTTTTATTTTTTTTTTTGTTTGTTTGGGTTTTTTGTTTTTTTGGGTTTTTTTTTTTTGTTTTTGTTTTTGTTTTTTTGTTTTGTTTTGTTTTTTTGTTTTTTTTTTTGGCTTTTTTTGGGTTTTTTTGTTTTTTTTTTGTTTTTATTCAGGAATCCTTCCTTCTTAAGTCTCAGAGCTGAGGTGTTTTTCCTATGGATGGGTAGCAGGTGTCACACAGTTTAATGAGCTGTCATGGGCACTGTGGAGCTGACCTTGCTCCATAATGGAGCTGCTTTTTCATGAACCAGTGAATCACCTAATGCAGGAAAAGTAGAACTTGATTAAGGAGCTTTGGCATCACTGTAATGTAGCATTTCAGTAACTGCAGTTATGGATACCTGGAAGGTAATGATGTATGTCATACTTGAGAGGTTTTTAGGAAGTAATGCTTCTAGTAGTCCTAGCAATATAGCTGAGGTTGAGAAATGAATGTAATTTGCCTCAGTCTGTCTTTTCTCATGACAATTATACCACAAGACTTTTGTTCTGGTAATAGTCAGAGGAGTGATATAAGGATTACCTGTATAGGTGGTAATAGCTAAAAAAGCAGGTAAAGACCTACTATGTTTTTTATGAGTTTTGGAGGCTTATATCCTACTAATATATATAATTCCTTAATTATGAAGTCTATCTCAAATGATTTATGTTTGTGCAATGTTAGTGGCTGTCTGCATTGAGATCCATACCCACAATAAACCTGTGACCAAATTTTACTTCAGTGTGTTTAAGCATGTTGAGACAATCAATGCAACAATTTCACTTTCCACACTGACACTAACTTTGTGAGCTTTTCATCAAATATGCAACAAAATGCTAAAATAAGACTTAAAAGCCCAAGATATTGCTGCAGAATGTAGATTCTAAAACTCATACCATCTACAACCATTTTTGCTTGCTGCCAATCCAGAGATGGGGCAGAGTTGCTATTTCCATGTCCCTTTTAATATACTACGTGACCTGGCATGTGCCCTGAACAATTTATGATTAGGAGAGGATCCTGCCTTCTTTAGCATTTCCAACATCCTCTGTGGCATTCTGGGATCCAGCTCTTCAGTACTGGTAAATATTTTCAGGGCTCAGGGCTGAAATGTTGTTGCCTTGTAGACTTCCCGAGGGCCAGCAGTGTTCATGGAGGACCCACCCAGCAGAAGAAAGCCACGCTTTGAGTCTGAAAGCAAATTAAGCTGTTGTGTAAATATAGCTGGTGTCTTGCTCCTGCAGATGGCTACCAAGCTTGCCTTTGGTTTGCTCTCACTAAAAATGCAAAATAGCAGGACAGAAGGAAGCTAAGACTTAGAAAAAATAAAATGTGCTAATCTTATGTTGCATGCTGTCAACTATACTGTTTGATATGCTAATACATGAAAAATCCTATTTAAACTGAAAGCTGGGCTTCTCAAACATGGGAGGGATTCAATTTCCTTCTTAAAAGAACGGCAGAAAAGCTGAATACAACTCAAGGTTACTTAGTAACCTTGATGAGGCCCGCTAAACCCAGGGGAAGGTGTGTGCAGGATCTTTGATTTAAGAAAACAGAAAGAAGCCCCCTGGCATCTAAGACACCCCCTAAAAACCCTAACAAACAAACCAACCCCCATCACTATTATTAACAATTTCTTTGTCTATATAACGATACATACAAATATTATATATATAATTTATAGTGCAGTCTGAGGCATCCTAGTTTTTATTGTGGGGGGAGGGATGGGTTGTGGTTTTTTTTTTTAATATGGAGAACTTACATGCCAAGGTGATCCAGTGCTGCTGCCTTCCCTCCAGCAGTGATGCCAGTAGCCTGCAGCACGTGCCAATGGCAGCAGCCTCCTTAGTGAGATGGGTGTAGTTCAGATGGTGCTTGAGAAGCTGAGAAGTGCTCTCTGAAAAAGAAAAGAGGGTTAAAAGTGTGTTTCTGCTTCCCAGCCCTTCACTGCCCACCCCACTCCAGTATTTAAGCGCAGCCAGAAGCAAAAATAACCTCCCAGGAAAGAGCAGGGCTGTCCTAGTTGAACTGTTCAGCTGAAATGGGCTTTCAATATAATAAATCCACTATATGACTTTCATTCTGAATGTGTGAAATACTCCCACTCAGAGGTCTATTTCAGATTTTTAAATGGAAGAGGTGTGAATATGCATTAAGTGAGCAGTGGAGAGAATCATGTTGGTGTTGAGACATTTGATTTACTGAAAGATCTTGAGCACCCCTGTTTGTGTCTGTGTAGCTGGATTTCCACAGACTCAAAAATGGCAGATTGGCCTTGCAAGGGCATCAGCTGCTTCTCCCAGTACCCCTTGATGCAGAATTGCTGGGGGTGAATCCACAGCTCTGGAATGGCAGTGGGGGCCCAGCACCTAGGGAATGAAGCAGTGAATTTAAGACTCCAGGCAGAAGGAAACTTTTTGTAGAAGTTTTCTACTACTGAGAAACATGTTTTAGTTATACAGGTATGAATTTCAAGATTACTCTAAAAGAGAGTAATATTCTAATTTCCTGCAAATCAACATTACTTTATATCCTACTGAAACTGTGCCCCTTGGCTGCCTCTGATTTCAGTTGTTTTGAATTGTTCCTAAATCTAGACCTCTGCAAGGTCACTATAAATCTGTGGGAAAGGATGGTACTGGCACAGCCATTGACACCATTATAACAACATGAATGTAGGTGGAATTGGATAAATGTGTGTTAGACACTGGTACTCTGTGAGATGCTCTGTTCATCCTCTGGACTAGGAAAACACCATTAAGAGATGGTCTTGGTTAAAAACTATAGCTGTAGACTCTGTCCCAGGGGCACATATGCTGTTATTGAGACAGCTCCATGACCTTACCCCTCTGCATGTTTCCCTCCACAGTATCAGAGAGGTGGCTTTAAATACATATTGTGTTAGAAAGTACTAATATGTAAATAATCTCTTTTTCATTGTGCAAATGTGCTTTCTTGGTGTAAATGTCTGATCCTCTTCTTCATGAGATGCCTGCATCTGTTATTTAAAGTACAATAAATAAATATTTAACATCAAAATGTACTTTTTGCTGCTGCCTGGGAAAATCTTATTTCTTAGACATGTATCCCTGTGTAATTTTTAGCACACAGGGTAGGCTTGAATTTTGTATGTAGCCATTTGTTTAAAGTCAGTCATATCATATTGCTTAATGGCTTGGACCCAGCCTTCAAAAATAAGAAATTCCTGAATTCATTCCCATGCTCCTGAATTGTGACCTTTAAAAAGCAAATTGCCTTATTGTGAAAATTTGGATAGTCTTACTCCTTCATTACAGAAACACTGATTAAGATGCAATATTTTCAAGAACTGCATGTTAATCATCATTATTAATACAAATCAGAATATGAAAAGCAATTTTCCTATTGTATGAACAAGACCATATTTAAGAGTTACATGTACCAGTGAATGTGGAGTGGCATCTATTTCCTGTTGACATTTAATTATGTAAAAAATGGATATCTGCTCCAAAAAATAGCCTGGGGTGAACGAGTTGTCTCTTTATAGTTGAGGGAGGGAAAATTCACTGGAAGGGTATAAAACTTTGGTGTAACAACAAATTCAGTAATCAGGTTTATTAGTGTGTCAGATGTTCCTCCATAGTTTTTATATCTCTAAGGCACTGCAGAACATCTCTGCTGCTGCAGAATATATTTGCAGCGACGACACAACAGACAAACTGGTCTGGAATTTTAGCTTGATGAGAATAGCATCTTGTTTAATTTTATTTCTTTTCTTAGTCTCCCGAACTGTTTGAATAATGAATATTAGCGGTATTACCTTACAGGGTAATCAGTGGAGCCTTCATCTGAAAATGTAACACACTTAAGATTAAATACATTCCTGGCATTCCTGTTTTATTTTGGGAAAGTCTTCTGGAGAGCCTTTCCATGATACTGAAACTGAAACATAAGTGGGTGGGATCTCATGCATCACTGCTTCTGGATAAGTGTTCAACACCAACAGTCCATGTATGTATGATTAACTACATCCAGCAATCCAGACTCCAATTCTTTACCATTTTTTCTTCAGGAAAGCTTGGGTCTGGGTTGGCAGCTTCTGTTGTGAGGCTCCAGCAGATGTGGTCACATTACTAGGCACTGTGGCCATGACCTCTGGTGAATTGCTGTAGTGCAGCACTGCAGGGGTTTTTTGTTTGTTTCGTGACCCAAGCCTGCCCATTTGAACTAACTGCTGTAGAGATTTGTGAATATGCTGAAAGCTCATGGTAATAAATTTTATCATTAATATAAGACTGTTCACAAAAGGATGATTTCAGGTCTGTAATTTGAAGGATAAACAATACTTTGTGTTTTCTTTGTGATTATCCTTTAACTCAAGTAAACAAACTCTGCTCTGAAAAACATTCATATTCCACAAATGCTAAATAGTGATGTCATCAGGGTAGTTTGGAGCTGATTTTGCAATTGATGATGTCACAGAAGATCTGTATTCTGCTCATCACCACCAGTCATGTGGTGGTGCAACTTTAGCTTGAGATTAGTGAGCATTTTCACCGAATAACGTCAAGTGTCCCTGTGAAAAAAAGAATAAAAAATGACAAATACTGAATCCTTGTGTAACTAGCAAAGCATAGTCATAATTAGTAAAGATCTGGACATATAAGTATGTGCAAAGTTACGGAAACCTTAAGTTGTTATAAACAAAATCCTCTTAAATGGCAAATTAATTTCTTTGGAGTTGATGCGATACATCATGTATTAAGTGTGTTGGTGAATCACACTGGAAAACAAAAAAGTTTAAAAAGTAAATGTTATATAATAAATATACCATACAATGTGTAATATATAACATCTAAATAATGTTCACATACTTTATATAATATATATTTATGTATTTTAGGTGATACATGTAATATGTACACACTCACAAGAAACCACAATATGTATGTGTGTATGTATATATATATATATGTATATACATATATAATGTATGTGTGTGTGTGTGTGTGTATCCCAATAGAAATTGCCAGGCAAGTACAAATGTGTTACTTCTGCAAGTATTTTACACTGAAATGCTGAATCTATATTTGATACATTGATAAAGTAGACAGATTTTTAAATATCCCCTGGACAGCTAATGAGATTTGCATTGGTGTTGTACCTTCCAAAATGAAACCATTCATTTCAAAGATGAATGAATACCCATCTCAGTGGACTTCTGGCTTTTGTGCTTTGATCTTGGGCAAGAATATTACTTCTCATTTATTAGATTTAGATTCTGTAGTTCTTCATTTGGCAGCCAGTGACAGGAAACAGCAGAATCTGGAAAAATTAAATTGTTCAAAGAATCACTGTCAGTCAACTAACTAGAAAAAAATCCTCCAAAGGAAAATATACTCCCTCACAACAAAACTATCTATATTAGATGTCAGAGAGAGGAATGCTAAAGTAGATACAAAAAATCAAATTTACAGCATTGTTTAGCTGTTGTTTTCTCAGATTCAAAATAATATTTCTGATTTTTTTTCTTTTTTTTTTTAGTATGAATGTCATGTAGTAGGTTTTTTTGTCATTGCCTGTTACAAACACATTGTTTTCTTTTGTCAACTTAATAATTACATTAAAAATATAAAACAAATAAATTTAAGTAATTTTAAAATTAAATGTCCTTCTAATTAAATATTAAATGTGCCATGTATAAGGAAAGCAGTCATTCAAATGCAGCAAGAAGTGTAATTAAGATAATGTTAGTAGAATTCCAAGTATGATAGATAGATAGAAAGATACATTGCTCTTTCTTGGTGGGGTTAAAATATGATTTATCCCTTGCACACTTAATTCTATTAAAAAGTCATATAAAAAAAACAGGAAGGAAGAAATGTTTTATTGATGTAGTACAACACTCAAAGTCCAAAGCAGTTTTCCAGAGACACATCTGTCTTTTGTAATTTTAATACTTTGATCTTTCTTTTTACAGGCTGTATAATCTCTAGATGTTTGCAAATTACTACTCAAATGCCTAAGTCTTAGCATTAAACTATCAGTGCTGACTGAAATTCAGTATCCATGGAAAAAATTGTATTTTATTATGAATCAGAAGAAAAATCAAGAATTTTCTAGGAAGCCTGGAAATTGTTGATTAAAATATATTTTGGAAACTCAGACTATAAGGATGTTATCAATGTATTTTACTCAGCTGTAGGAGCAGGGTCCCACAGGCAGCTTCCGTCCCTATTGTGGTTTGTGAGTGCAGGATATGGATTACAGAAAAACACTGGAGAGTCTATGGAATCTTGTAGGTATAGCTAAACCCAGGATTTTGAAGACCTAAAATTGGTTCAATCAAGAATAGAGTGTCTTGATTTGAAATGACAGGTGTCTGCTAAAGAAGGCAGGACCCTCTCTTGAAATGGAGAATGTAAACCCCCTCCCTCCAAATTACTATAATTTTGAAATTAAGGGGCTCTCAGTCAAAGTGATGGGATTAGGAATAACAGATTTTATTAGGAAAATAAAACAAAATAAAATAAAAATGCAGTTATACAAAACAACGCTGACAGAGTCAGAATACAACACGACACCCTGTTGGTCAGGGTGTTGGTTCCTACTGGAGTGACAGATGTGGTTCTGTTGAAGCAGTGATCCCATTGAAAGGGTGTAAGGTTTCCTCTGGGAGTTCAGTGGTGATGTAGATGGGCCTAGTCTTCCTCTGGGAATCCAGTGGAAAAAGGCTGACTGTAGTTCCAAATCTCAGGTTATATCCAGGTAGGAATGCTTGGCTCCTCCCCCAGGGGAAAGCATCTCACAGCGGGATGATGTAATTTTTATCAGTCATGCAGTGACACTCAATGGCCCATTAACAGAAGATATGTCCCTGGAGGAAGGATGGCTCATGAAGAGATAAAGAAAACTGCCCCAGCTGGCTTTATCATCTGACCCATTAACAGAAGATAACAGATGGCAATAGAATAGACACCCCTGGCAACATCTTGAACTTTAGTCCAAGATAGAGACATTTGAATTTGGTAAAGACTTCAATATGAGACCAGTGATTGGTGAATGGTTTGTCTACTAAAGAACAATTAAAAGCTATGAACTAGACATTAGCAGTACCAGTACCACTGCTGTTCTGACAGCCTTCACCCATCAGGTTTGTTTCTCTTCTGTGCATAAAAGTGCACTGTAATTTTCACCTCCAGCACATGAAGAGGTGTGTATATGTGTATGTATACACATATATGAACAAACATTTTAGTTAATAAACTCTGAAGGCCCGTGATGGAAGATATAAACATTGATGGGTTATTTAGTCTAAGGATTGTTCTGGTTTTTTGCTGATGAATAGGCTATAAGGCTTTAATATCACATTGTTTAAAGTACATTTTTGTGGAAGAGTTATTATATAATGACTATCTCTGCCATCTTTGTAATATACTGATGGTCTTGACAGATTTTCAGGATCCATTTGTTACCAGTCCCGGGAGGAGTGTCATGATGATAAATAATGACTGTATCATCCAGTGCTGTCTCTAGAGAGATGTTCCCCCCAGAACAGGGTGGCTGGGAAAAAATGGCTAATGGCTCACACTGAATTGACATACAGACTGAAGGTTTCATGTGACAGTATTTTTTGCTAAAGGCAGATTCTGTATACTGGTATATTTCACCTCTCCTCAGTGTGTTGTTATCCAAATAATTTCCTGACATAGTTTATTCAACAGCCTTTCCTGTTTTCCTCTGACCTAATTTCTGCCTTCAAATGGTGCAGTATCCATTCATAACATGTGTGATGGAAGTGTCTGGCTTGTAGGCTGTATCTGAAAGCATATTAAGAAAAAACAAAATGGTGCCTGGAAGCCATAGGCCTGGACATGTCAGGTGGATGATACAGTTCCTAGTTTAAATGTCATTTGAGATGCATTGAAAGTGAATAGCAAAGTTAATGTTTATACAAGTAACTGAAGTGTGTTTTCCTGGGATATCCAGGAATAAGCTTTCCATCTGTTCATGTATAAAATGAGTCTTACAGACTCACAGTCCTTACACTCTCCTATCTAGGTACAATTTTTGTGCCTAGCTCACAAAGCTGAATCAGCTGATAGTAGACCTCCAGTGGCTGCCCAGGCCAGCAGCTGAAGTGGGACTGGGAAGGAGGGAGGAACAAACATTAAAACCTTCTATATTCTGTGTGTGAAATACTTGATATCCCCCAAACACATTCACAGACTTGAAGGAAGGAAATTAGAACACAAACCCATTCCTCCTTACTGGTTTCTAACCTCCCATTTCCCCTCCATGCTGTGGTGTTTTCCAACAAAGCCATCTCAAGAACAATTTTCTTACAGTAAATTTTTGCTATTCCCAGCAAAAATAATTGCACCTTTTTTGCTGGCTGGAGATTGTTAAACACATTTTTTTCCTTTTCCATATTGCCTGTTTCTATTTATTCTCATGAACACATATGCCTGTGCACGTATCCAGAATATGACTTATACATCAGATTGTAGTGGAATCTGCAGCAAGAAACATGAACAGTATGAGGCCAATAATATTAATTTAAAAATTGTTAGCAAAACCTTTTTCTACACCTCTGTCAAACCTAAAACATTCAGTCAGAAATATTCTTTTGTGTTTATTCATTCTGCAAATATCAAGTTAAACAGTCAATGCAGAATAAAATGCTCTACTAGAAACCAACTATGGACTAGGTATAAGCCCCAATATAGTTGGCAGAAGACTCACTGAACTGGGATTTTGGAGCACAATTTAGCTGAATTGGGGAAATTATTTTTTTCTAAATGTTGTTCATGTATTTGGTTACGTATTTAAAAAGAACTTTTATTAGGTATCTGATTTTTAATAACTTTTATTAAGAGTTTTGTGAGGTGTATGAAATTGTGTTGAGATCTTTGGTCAAACATTACATTAAAATATCACTAAAAGTTTTAATGTAATTTAAATAAGACAAGAAGCTGCTTTTTTTCTTTTAAAGCCAAAAAGGATGTTGTAGATTAGATAATGAGCTTTAAATTTTTGGTTTGGGCAATCATCACTCTGCCAAGGACTTTAATGTAATCTGGAAAGGCTGGCATGTCTAGAGCTACAATAACATTTGCTTCCTGCTCAGAAGCAGTACGGAGCTGGAACTGGGGAGGAGTTAAACAGGAGGGGCTGCTGGATCCAAATAATATCCAGAGGTTGTAATGCAATGTGAAATACTGTCTGGACACTCTGACCCATTCCATTTGCTCTTGCACTGGATGTGATAGTCCTGTTGGACAGCTGGAAAATAGCCTTTAGCTTTGTGGTTGTTCGGTGTACCTTCAAGCTGCTCATCTGGGGAACTGTCAGTCACATTCCCTATTGGAAGTGCAGGGACAGAAGGAGAGGGTGGCAGTGCCAGGGTGACAGTGTCCTTTCAGTTTCAGGTGCAGACACAGTGCCCAGAGGAGGGTGCTCTGATGCATCTCACACCACTTCATGCCTTCTGCCTGAGTTCCCGTGGCTTTCCACACTCTTCTGCCTTTTCCCAGCAGGTGTTCTGCAAGTGCCTGCAGGTGCTCCATGGACACGGGGTGGCAGGAGAGATGTGCTCTCTTGAACATCTTGTGTGCATCCTGCAGCAAAGTCCCTTGAGCCTTTCCTCAGGAAACCTCCATATCCAGGGTGACAAACTCTGCTTGTCAGACCACATCAGTGTGCGGATTTCATGTCCATACACAGAAGTTGTTTGTTTATTTAATCTTAATTTCGTACCTTCATTCAAGGCAATGGCTTTGTGCACATGTTTACTCCCTCAAATATGCACACGTACATTCTTGCACCCTTGGGTCATTGCACATTGAGGTGGAAAGAACACATGTATGGCTAATACGCTGTTAATATTTAATCAAACCCTATTAAGATTTCCACCAAACTAATGTTCAGAAAACTGAACAGATTTTTTTAAAAAAGGGTAACCATCATTAAAGTCTCAGGTGAACTAGGTTTATATAATATTATATATGATGGATAAAATACTGTACAGAAGATAATCTTTGCCATGTATCTACATTTTCAGACAAATGAAAGAGCCGTGGGGGCTGCATACTGCAGATATGTTTTACATTGCTAAACAACATGTGCTTGGATGAGTTGGTGTCCCATCATAAATTCAAGCCTTCAAGCAAATTCTGACAAATTCTACATAGAATTTAATTACATTTGGAGGAAGAAACAGAGGTATTTCTTAGACTAAGGGTTTGCAGAGAAATGTAAGTTCCATCCCTCCTTGGGCTAACTTGATGCAATGTACTGACTGCAGCCAGCTTGAACCAATCCCTAGAACTGTCAATGGGCTTTTTATCCCAGGTCTCTTGCTGAAAAAGTTACTTTTTTTGTGGTTATGATTGAACTGTGAATTAGCATTGTAAAAGACTGTCTATAGTCTCTGGTTCCTGACTGTAGAGCTTCTGTTTGCACAAAGTCTCCTCTGAACTGTGGAAGAGCAAGTTGAATCTATTCCACACATGGACAAAAAAAAATTGCCATTTTTCATTTTGCGTGAACAAACAGTTTAAAGCACTTTATTACAGCTAATAAAAATGAAAGGTGATTTTCTCATGTAGACAAATTTATATGTCACGTGAGTGAGCACACTGACAGAACTTAAGATTTCCAATTTCTTAGCCTCATCTTCAGTCTCTCAGGCTACAGATTTCTTCAGACTACCAAGTCTCAGCCACGGAGTTGAGCTCAATGCCCAGGTTAATGTTCTGCATTAGTCAATGCTCTCTGGAGACAGATGAGTTTGTTCTGTCTCCAGCTTCCCAGGAACTGGGGTGGTTTCTGTTGGGGTTGCACCACTGGTCCTGTTATCAGTCTGCTGCTTGGCTCATGGGCTCTGCACAGAGCATCCTTTTCCTGAAAAGAGCAGAGAGATGAGTCCATCCCCGGCACATCTTCAGGGTACCACAATGCCCCTCGAGTGTTAACAACGAGGGAGGGCTGTGCCCAAGTTCCTCCTGGTGGGAAACTGCCTAGTTTTATCCTTTCACAGAAAGACATTTGCCCTACAGTTCCTCTGTGCCCTAATGAGCATACTTCCTTCATGTTCCTTGCTGCTGTGCCCCAGAATGCTCTATGCCCTAATGGCTAAAACAGATCATTGCAATGCTGGTCTTAGTGTGTTTGTACTTCAGATTAAAGGATGTGGTTTTGACAAGACATCTGCTGAGCAAACCACTTTTTCCTTAATCAGCATGCTCTGCTCCTATCTGCTTAATCTCTTCTAAATCTCATGACAAAAATAATTGAGGCCACAATCTCAGAAGCATGGGCTCTTAGGGGATTATTTATGGCACTGACTAATTTGGGATTTATTTCTTAGAGGGTTGCTGTGTCTGGAAATCTAGGCACCCCTAATTTTCCTTCATTTAAAACTTTTGGCTCCTCCACTGTCAGAAACTTTCTCTTTTCCATTTTTTTAACAGTAATTACAGTGTCAGATAAATGAGTAAATCTTTTAGATTAGATATTTTGCAACTGGACCGTTTCTATGTGGAGTCTTCTGTGGTCCATAAAAGATGGATTTTCCTACAATGGAAGTACTTTTGACATCTCTCTTTTATATGACTATCAATTTTTGCAGCAATTGCAAAGGCTTGATATCTCAGTTGTCTTCATTTTTTGGTTATGTTTGGTTGGTGGTGTTGAGCAGGTTCAAAGACAAGCAAGCTGGAGGCAGGCAGATAGACTGTGTGTGTTCTTATTTGGGTCTCTAGAACCAAGCTAGAATCTTAGAGTCTCTGTTCCATTATGACTGTACTTGTTGGCTACTTCACCCACAGATTTGATTCATGTGATTTTGATTTGGAGATGCCTTGCAAAGCTCCTTATGTAAATGGAACTCTGCATGATGCAGGAGTCAAATGAATTTTCACTGAACGTGAAAAACCTGAAAATCTCTCTGCACCACACCCTGCAGGTGAGGGATATGGTCATGAAGGGAGCATGAATGAACAAGTTTATTCATGAGATACACAGGCATCTCTCATCAGTTCGTGTGACTTTGACACACTAGATCAGGAGCTGGTTTCTGAAACTCGCTTCACTTCTGAGTTCACTCTGTGTTGGTGGCAGAGGACAATATAAATCAGCCCCAGCTCCTATGTCCTGCTCCACAGGTGACTGACCTCAGTGTAATTATTTGCTCTCTCAGTGTTGTAATCTTCCCATATCTGAAAAAGGAGGGGTGAAAATGAACCCACCTTTTCTGGTGCCTGGACACTAAGAAAGAGCCCTGTGTAAATGCAAGTTATGAATACATTTTCTTCCCTAATGTCCTGATCAGCCTGTCTCTTATGGGAAATGCTGAATTTTTTTATTCTCTTGGTGATTTTTTTGGAGCTACATATCCCAGGGAGTGTTGATGAAGTCACACAGGCAAGCAGATAATCACACAGATGAACAAAATTAAAGCTAACTTTTCCTGTTTGTCACTGCAATGAGCAAATATTCACATGCTGAACTAGCTTTAGCTCTGAGATGAGGAAGAGGTAGCTGGTATTTTGTGGATCTCTGGGAGGAGAGTGGAAGCTGGAGGGTCAAAAAGCAGCAGGAATTGAAATTGCTGCCTTTGATATGTGTTATCAGTTGTGGAGAGCAGAAAGAAACTGCAATGGTGCCAGGAGCATGGTTGCTGTCTTTAATGACATATTTCTTTGGGGATTGCTGCATTTCTGGTTCATTTCAGAAAAGTGTGCCTCCCTGACCAGCTGTGCACACCAGCAGAGTCAGGAGCAGCAGCTGGGGCAGAGCACACCCTGCTCACTCACTCATGGCTCATGTCACCAGCTGTCCCCCAAGACCCTTGTCGTGATGCCATGTGATGCCTGTGCTTTTCCTTTCTTCTTCCCAGCTGTTTCCATTAAACATATTCTGGGCAGTGCTGCACTGGATGAAGCCTGCTTTTCACCTTGGCCATGCAAAGGGGAAGTCATGCTGGTCCTGGCATGCCCATCTGTGCCTTTATGACTGCTCAGTTTATGGTGTGACTCTGTACAGGTGAATTGGTGCTGCAGGCACCACGTCAGCATTTGGCTTCATCTGTTTTCCTAGCACCTTCCCCAGAATGGGAAGGAAAATTATGTTCTTTGCCACTTTCTATGTTCTATAGAAGAACTCTTTTTTGTGAAAGGGAGGAAAAAAATGTTTCTCAGCTTCTGAAGTATTCTTACCTCTTAGAAATATGCTCATGAAATGCTCCAAATGAAAAGCTTTTGTCTACATATTTTATCATTTAGCCAGAAGTGCCACTGTTGTGGAGAGGCTTCATTTATTACTTTGCTTAAGTGTAAAGTCCTCATTTCTAGTCTAATCTGAAGACTATTTCAGACTTGAGCTCTTTGGGAAAAGGAAATGAAAGTGGGCTCAAGAGTCCTTTGTTTCTGAGCCCCTGGTTACCACTCATGAAAATGCTTTTATGCTACAAATGGATAAAAATTACAAGGGTTCACTGAGGAATGTAACATCCATTTAACTGATCCATTCACAATCCCAAAATTAAAGACAGGATTTATTAGGCTTTGACATATGGGTTGAGTATGCTCCTTTTATTCTAAATGACGTTTTCCTCCTCTCAAATTTAACTAAAAATGTAACAACCCCTCAGCTCAACAGATTCACAAACCTCCTTTGTCTCTTCTTGGTCAACCATTGACTCTTTGTAAAGCCCAACAAGGAATCACAGTCTCAATGGACAGACCCACTATGCTGTGGAGTAAGAAAACCAAAAGGACTATCATGAATTACTTATAAAGTTCACTGGTATACAGCCACTGACAAGAAGAGTAATGACTAGCTTCTAGGCTTAGCTCTTCCAGGCTTTTCTTTCTTTTTCTTTCACAAAAGACTTTCATTACTGAGCCACAAAGGTGTAAATGGGCTGAGAGTGTTTCCTGCATTCACGGAGTGATGGAATATCTAACAAGTACTGTGGCACATGGACATTTTTCATGGCATCATGTTTTATTTTTAAGCTCAGAAACACCAGCTTCTTCAGGTAAACATACAGTCTCCCTCAAACATGAAAGATACCTCCTGCCTTCTTCTTGACCATGCAAGTCACAGCTGCTGGGCATGTTTTGAATCCACCAGGATCAGGTTAATCAGATCCCATCACAATTTCAATATTAAGAGAAGAAGCACTAACTAGATTGCTTGGAATGTGTGTGTGAGATTGAAGGAAATGTGGGATAAGGTGGGCTTGGGGCATAGCTCTGCTTTTCCAACCTGTGCTCTGATAGGGGCTGAAGCAGCGAGCAGCCCTGAGTAGAGTGTAACTAGGTTTCTGAAATACACTGCTTACTGTCACCTCTGTCACTTGGACCCTGCTATAGAGTCACAAGGATTGTTTCTGCAATGCCACGAGCTGCTGACAGCCATAAACTACATCAGCCAAACCATGCAACAAAAACAAAAACATTATTCATTTATTTATTTTAATTTCAACTAGACACAAACAATCCCACTGTTTCACCACCTTACATATTGGATTTTCTTGCACATCTTTCAAGATAGCTGAGTTCCGTCAGGCTAAGCTGTTTGTGTGGGTTAGGTTAAAGTCCAAACCTCTGGGCTATGATGTTGATGAACCCTCTGAAAAACATCCTCCCACGCTACTGAAGAGCTCTTGGAAAGGGCTTGAGGTGCTTCTCACCAGTTCTGCCCACACCCCACAGCAACTCCAGCTCCCCTAGCAGGTTTCCCTCACCTCACAGTGAGACTGTCACAGGAGGTAACTACATCAAAGGCTCGTCAAACTGCAGGGGCAGTAAGTGCTAGTTGTGGGCAATATAAATCCTTTTGCAGTTAAACTGGGAAACTCATTTCCTAACCTCACTTTCATGTTTGCATGGCCCTTCCATTGTTTTGTGCCCAAGGGCATCGATAAGGACAAGTGCATTTTGTGAACAGCACTTTGTCAATTGCATCCTGTTACATGCTGGGGTACAAGAGGTCTCTGCTCCACAGGTGAGAAGCTGTAGCCATTTCACAGGCATGCTGATTCCGAGAGTTACCATCTCAATTTCTGCTGGCCTCCTAGATGGCAAAGAAGTGCTTTACTTATCGGCTCCCAGCCTCCTTCCCATTACCTGTCTCTCTTGCCTCAGCGGTACCATGTACCAAAACAGTACCTTCTCTCACTCGGACATTCTCCCTCTCACTGTTTTGAAAGCTGTTTGCAACAAAGCCATGTGAGGGGTCGTCTGCTTCTTGCTTTATTTAATACCCAGCCCTAAAAGTTTTGTTTAATTAACAGTGTATCTTTTAGAAACAGGTGTAATCCTCGTGGACAGATACCCTGACTTCAAAGGCTACATGTGTATCACCTGGTTAATTAAGAATGGGCTTTGCCTAGGACAGCTGAAATAATTTGCCAAGGGAAAACCAGATTTTTCCATCCCTTGCAGCATTATAGACAGCAACTTCTAATTAAATTGTCCAAATTTCTATTGTAGCTTTAAAGATATTTAACTTCTCCCCACTTTACCATCTGATTCTTTTAATTTAATATGGTTGCAATTAGCTTCAGCAGGCTTCATTCAGAGGGGCTTGTTCAAAATCACTTACCAAAACCAATCATTTGGCACCATTACAGGGAAATGCTTGAAGGTCTGCAAACCCCCCACATACAGGTAAGGAGGGTGAATTTTTTTCTACAGTTTGTGCTTATTCCCTGTGCTAAAAATGAAGCCAATTGTTGCTGCATTTACTTCAGCGGAAATACATAGCCTTATCCTAGAACAAGTAAGTGTGGTGGATGTGAGGTTTCCTTTTGATGAAGATTTTTTTAAGCTGTGCCTGAGGTGACACCAGGATTTCCTTCCTAGCGCTTTGCAGGACTGAACTCAAACTGAAGTCTACAACCCTTTCTTTTCACATGTTAAAATGCAAAACATTTTTAAATATATCAATTTTCTTTACAGTTTGTGTTAAATTACAGGTGCCAAGTTAAAAGTCTCACCCTCTCTTCATCTTCTGTGCTGCTCATGCTGAGGTTCTCGGAGTTGCTGAGCAATAGAAAACATAGCTAGAGCTTTACATTGATTTCTAGGTGAATTGCATATGCATGGGAACCCTCAGATGCAGGCAATTTAGAGGGACATCTGCTACCTTCAGTATGTATTCAAATAGCTGTTTTACCCAGCTATCTTATACACAGTTTTCACAATGTTTGGTTGTTTTCTCATTTCTTTGCTTTTTAGCAATATTGAGCCTGATGGAGAAACAGATTTTTCTTTTTTTAATGATTATTGTCTATGCTCATGACTTTTCCCCAGTAAAATGTAGGACATTTTGATTAATGATTAATGTTGTTAAAAGTAATTTGTGGTTTTTTGTAAAGCTTGCAACTATTTCTGTGTTGCTTTTATGTTAGGCTGCAGACTGTATGCCTAATTTTAGGGGAAAATCTATGTGGAATGAATATGTGTTGCTGTGAGAAGAGTGGAAATTAAAAAGCTGTGGCAGACAGTCCAATGGTACTTTCCTCCTGCCTCTATTTTCAGGTCAATAGCCAATCTCTCTAGATGACAGGTCTCTCATTCTTCCACAAGGTTTCTTGTGAGTGTCTTCTTCCCAAATCATGTCAAGCTGAGGAGTCCCCCTAACAGTAATAAAGAAACGTATTCAGAACATTTTTACTACTGTCTAGTCTGAAATGTTGTCCAGACAGGCTGAATTTTTGCTATCAAAAAAAAAAAAGTGTGAGAATAATATTGTAGCAAATAAACACCAGTATAAATAATAACTAAACAAATATCAATTTAGATGGTACACCGTACAAATTGGTCTAAACAGCTTTCTCTATTAATCTGTTTAGACCACTTTCTGTCACACTTCTCATCCTAAACCTTTTAAATCTGATATTGTGCATAATATCAAATGAATGCTGAGCAATTCTTCCCTGACAACATAATGTGGAGTTAATACTTTACACATCTAACCCAGTATATACAAATATAACAGCATATGGCACAAAATTAAACTGCTGGCTGCTGTTCCACTGAACTAAAAGGCTCTTTCAGACAAAAATGGATCCCAATTGTGTTCTTTCCTGTGTCCAAATCTTAATACAGTGACATATTAGATAATAATGAATCTAGGGTAGATACCCCTATGGTACATTAGGGGATGCTATGGCTGTAAAGCTACATCTAGATTAGGGTATTAAAAGTATTAAGGTTTGTTTACTGGTAAAGAGACCAACAGGCATGATCCACCCTGCCCACATAAACAGGCCATAAAACAATGTGGTGGGAATGGGAATGGTCCTCAAGGAGCTCATCCTTGTAAGTGTCCTTCGGAGTGGCCTGTGAGAACACTGGCTCAGATGGCCAGAGATCAGCCTGATCATGTGAATAGTATCCTGCAACACAGAATTTATTATTTTCCTAGTTATTGTCCATGGCACTGTTTAATGCAAACCTACATGTTTAACATGATCTTTGTGCTGGTTTTATATCTGTTCTTGCTGTTCACCCATAGACTTGATTCACCACATCCCAAATTCATCATGTCAGACCCATTTGTGATTTGAAGGCTTAGAGCTGCCACTTTGCCAAGTAGAGCATGGAGGGGAAGGACATCTGAACGGTGGGGGGGGTTCAAAGCTGAACACTGAGAGGCCTGGGCACACTTTGTCATTTAAACAGATCAGGAAATACTAGAATGCTGAAGTACCACTTGTAATATGTACAGTCAACAATCAATCATCCAATTGCACAGTCTGGAAATGCAATGTACAGAAAACAGTAAAGGAAATAATTAAGTAGGCCAGAACATGGGATTATGTGGGATAGACACGCTTCTGTTGCCTCCATGCTTTGACTGCCTTTTATCCTGACTTCAGCTGTTTGTTTCTTGGGTTTTTTTGGTTTTTTTTGTTTGGATTTTATTTGTTTCTGTTTGGATTTTACTGTTGCCTCCATGCTTTGACTGCCTTTTATCCTGACTTCAGCTGTTTGTTTCTTGGGTTTTTTTTGGTTTTTTTTCACTGTTTGGATTTTGTTTGTTTTCAATGCATTGTTAGTTAGATGTTTGCAATCCCCCAGTAGTTTCATCAGAAACTCCAAGGTAGCTATGTGCGATGCCCAGAAATGGACAAAAGACTTTTTCTGTAACCAGTGTTTAATGAAGATTGAATTTTAAAAATTTATAAAATTGTTTATTCTTCTGACAAATGGAAATAACACAGACAGGAATGATTTTCAATAGGATTTATTTATGACTGATTCTAAGAAGATTAAATTAAACATTCATTCTTCTTTACAAAACCAAATGAAAAACCTCTTCTAAGGCAGTTTGTAGCATTACCGTGCATATGTTAATGTATTTTGGAGTCAAAGACTACAATCCAAGGTGATCAACAACAACAACCAAAAGATCATAATCATAAGTTCCAAGTCATTTTTCTATGGCTGTCTTTTTTTTGTCCATGTCAGATAGCATATTTTTTGCTGTTTGGATTTGGTACTTTGAAAATACCTTTTAATTATACTCTAGAAGTTTATTTGTTACTAAGTAAGTGTAGTACCTATATGCTGGATGTGAACAGAACCTAAACAGAACAGAAATGGAAGAATTTACTGACAGTGAAGAATAATTATGCTTCTGGCCAGCAAAAAATCTAGTATGTTTTGGAGGGGAAACAAAACCTCAGGGGGGATTGAAAGGCAGCTAGTTGCCATCAGCAAATAAGTGGCAGGAAGTCATACTTCACATTGAACTGGAATAACACAAATGACACAGTGAAGCACAAGCTAATAACTGCAGCCATTTTGCTGGGGGCAAGTAATTGAGAGACATGGGGAACAGTTTTAGGAATACCAAAAAAGACATCATTATTGGCTATTTGATGGGACATGTCAAAAAGGCACAGTCAGCTGAATATTAAGACACATTTGAATAGACATATCTGTAGCAGCTCAGACAATATTCTACAGATGGAGAGCTAATGCTCAGGAATGACATAAGCAAGGAAGACATTAAGGTATTTACACTCCACTTTAGCTCTGCTGTATCCATAATCTGTGCCAGTGAAACAATGTGCTGCACTATGTGGGCTGTGCAGATTGCTGGGTCCCCTCCTTCTATTGCAAATTCATAATTGCCTGTAGATAGTGTGAGTGTTCCAAAGAAGACAAAAGTTCTTACATTCTCATAATAACTCCATTCACTGCACTAGACTGTATTGTGTGTTGGCTTCCATGTCAGCTTACAGATAATAGCTGTAGAGGAGAAACAGCTATGAATGTGGAATTATTGCATGTAGGTGTTCTTAGCACTGAAAATAAGCAATAAAACTTTCTTTTTCCAGGCTACTATTTTTATTCTTATTATGAAACAGAAAAATAACACATGCTTCTACAATTTTAATTTTTGTATCATCCCTTGTTTGGTACTACTTTTAAATCAGTCTTGGCTATAGACTGCTTATTTTATTTCTGTGATTAGCCTCATTGGGACACTGACAGTAACTCATAAAACTATATTCACAAGCCCAGAAATAGTAGCATTGGCCCGCTATTGACCAGTACCTGGGCCATAGCCCTGGTTTTGCACTGGGACACTCCAGGGGGGTGATTTTTGAGTGGGCAGAATGACTGCTGCATGGTTTTGACTGTGCTGCTCTAGAGGAGCTGGTGTCCTCCTTTCATTCTCACAGTCTCTGCTGGCAGGGAGCCACTGGGGGGATATTTCTTTATGATGGGAAACATTCCCTTCTCAGGGCTATTTGGCACCTCTAATTTTTCACTAAGATAATTCCATGCAGGTTTAAGCAAATAGAGCTTTGGCAATGTCTTTCATATATTTTGGTTTCTTTCTGAGGAACAACACAATTTTCTCAAGAGGTTGATTTTATGTACTGGGAGTTTTTGTTTGTGTAGGATGCTGGTACTGGATGACTCAGAGGGCTAAGGAGGGGTGCAGTGACCCAGAGTGCTCGGAACCATTGGGATAGTGCAGGTTACCATTAACTTTATCTTCTTTTGAAGTGTAAAAAACACTTTTGAAGCGTAAAAAATACTTCTAAAGGTGAGTCAGACATTAGTGATGTTTCATAGTGATTACCAAGTGTAAAGGGCAGTTTGAATTGCATCTGGAACACTTGAATGCCATCCTTGAGCTGGCTGGGGAGGGAAGTGATGGCTCCCATTTGTGATCTGCAGCCCATGTGCTCCTCTGAGTGCCATTAAAAAGAAAGGGAATTGGAGGATGTATGATTTATAGAAAAGAACATGCCTGTTTCATAATTTCTTCCTTGCAAATATATATATTGATTTGCACATGCAGGGCCATCTTAATTTAAGGTGCCAGGGCAGCAGGACACCAGCTTCCTCAAAGCAAGTGACCAACTCTAGAAATTCTACCAGACAGAAAAAAAGAAGTTTCATCTTGACTTCATCAGCCATATGGTTTATTTTAGCCCATAAGCTAATGAAGCATAAAGTGTGAAAATATCAGCCCAGTAAAAATTAAGTCAAGCACCTTCTAATAACGATTTGTCTTAAAATAGGGTCCTGCAACTTACATTAATTCTGCAATCCACCTTAACAGGCTCTTAAAATAACTTTACAGAGCAACATTTGACATCCTTTACTGCAGTATTTTTGTCAGCCTGTGTAGTCACTAATATAGGGCATTAAGACAGAACAGCATATCTCCAAAAATGAGCAAATATATATGAGAATGTTACACCATTTTTTTATGCAGATATACTACCTTTTCAAAGATTTTGCTGGCAAATACTATTGGTGACATGTTTGTTACTAGTTTTAATTGCGGCAAAATAAAATTACAGGTATGAAATTACTTTTAGAAATGAAAACTGCTGGCACTGGGCAACATTCTAAAGAGAGAATGGAGATATCATAATCAAAGAGTATTAACTAAATTGTATTTATGCTGTTTTATTCTGTTTTGCTTTAGAAAAATTGCTAATGCCCTTAATGAAAGTATGTTAAAAAAAAAACTAAAAAAGGGGAAGGTCTGTTTGGTATTGTCTGGTTGTCTTGTTTAAGGCACAGAAAAGGCTAGTAATGCAGGACTGGACTTTTTTATCACTGAAAACAGTAAAAAGGAAAGAGTTTGACATTAATATTGATCATTGCAGAGAGGAAGAGGCTGCCTTAAGATCTGTTTGCATTATTGAGGCTGGTTTTCAGATTTCACATTTTAAGCTTTGGTTATTCTTTTCTCCTAAAACAAGACAGTGAGCATATGTTCAGCCTACCTATTAATCTTCAGCCAGCAACATTCAGTTTGGAACCAAAATCATCTTGCATACAAGCAAGTCAAAAGTGCTAAGCAGCTGGGCTTTTATTAGTCTCATCTTCATCAAGTGTACTCAGTTAAATTTGTACAGTCAGTGTTTTGGTTTAAATTGTCTGAAACATTTTTGCTGAGCTTTCTTCTACTGTGTTCCAAGCCAGAGCTGTGTTTGCCACAGCTCTGCACTCTTCTGTTCAGCATCTAAGTTTTATATCTGTGATGCAACTTCCATCATAGAGCTCTGGGTAGGATCAGCACAGAGATATCTGATCATTTTGTGCTCATGGGGTGCATTTCACCCAAGGACTTCCAAGTTTCCCAATGGATGGCAATTAGATGCAGAAAGATCTCTTTTATTTACATTGAATTACCACTTGTGGGGACCAGGATCCCAGACTTTGATGTCTGCCAACTATGTTGTTGCTAGATTTAAACCACTTAAGAATAATCATGAATAAAATGAGAAGTTATGAAATGATCCTGTGATAAAATGAGAATTGTACTCTCTCCGCACTGGAGAGTCTCGTATAACTTGCAATTGTAATTTTTTAACAAACAGAAGGAAGCTTTCCAGAAGCGATACAGCCTAAGAAATTGGTTTAAAAAAATGTCAAATGTCAAAATCACCTAAGATAATGCAAGGGATTGTATTGCTAGTGCTTGTAGATGGGATGTCTAAACCAGCAAATGGAGAATCTTACGTCTTGGAAGTCTGATTTTCACGATTTTTGGACTCGGACTGTGCTAAAATGCCAGGCCACCTCAGGCTCTGTTACATGGATGTGTGTTCCCAGCTGTGCATGTATTTACAAAGTTGCTATTTTGCATTTATAAAAAGTGAAATTAGGAATATTGTTACATACCCTCGGAGTTCAAAAGATATACACACACGCAAATAAATAAATAAAATAAACAAACAGAAATCGTAGAGGAAAAATTGAGTTTATCTGCTTGAGTTTTCTAGGATTACATTCTTAACTCTTTGTCACAAATTTTAAAATTCAATCAGTGCAGACAAAAGTGTCCATCAGAGTTAGTGTCCATCAAGGGGTTGAGTTTAAGTGGAGCACAGTGGTGTACAAATGGCAGAGAGAGCTGAGCCGAATAACTGGAGATCACCTATCTAATGTGATGTTTAAAAAGGGACAATGACAAAGATGGAGGTTTTTTTCTACAAATGTTAACATTTTCTGGATATATTAATTTATTCTACCTGTAACCTACACATATATGAGTCAGAGTAGATTTGGGACATTTTCATTGGTATTAATGATCATTTTCCCTTTTTTGTTTGTTGGCTAACATGAATTTTAATGTAATATCAACCTGTTTGCTCTGTAGTCATTAAGGATTTATGTTTAGGAATTCTCACTTTCTAAGTTTCTAGGGCTCAGATTCCAGCTTTGTTTAAGTTAGAGGTGTGCTCCCTTGACATGCTCATACCTCTGCAGTTAGGAAAGATGATGTTTGCCAGTGGTTTTTAGATGAATGACATAGCTCTTTAGAAATAAATTACTGTCTGACTTACTTCTGTTCACATATTCATTTCCTGGCCAGACAACCTCAGATCCCATGAAGACACATTTCCATTTGTCATGCTGTCATGTTTCAATTGTGGCCCAAACAATACCTTGGCTCTAAATATGAGCTGCCAAAACACTTTTTATTGTCTCACCATTTGTGAAGTGATTCTGCTGTTTAATTTTCCCTCAGAATTGCTGTGAAAATGAATACAAGCTGGAAACATTTACAATGAATTTTAAACTTGTAAAGAAAGCACCTAAACTTCTAAGTACCATTTAACTGAGCTACCAATTTCTTTGTTCAGATGTAGATTTGAAGCATAATAAACGTAATGATGACAGGAAAACCAGAGGAATATGTCTTGAACCAATCTATTAACAATCAGCTGCCAAACCTAAGTCTTCTCTGTTGGTGGACAGTAAAGAACTGATTGTACTTTTTTCTTTTTTTAAATAAGGGAGCATTGAGAGTGTTGACTCTTTGAATGAATTCCAGCATGAGTAATTACATCCTACCATATTTAAATATCAATTAGATGTGGGGGTTTTTTTTGTTCATTTCCTGTTTCACATTGGTGGATAATGTTGCTGTGCCCTGCTGAACAGTAGCCACATTCACCCTAAAGTTGGCAGTGTTTCTGTGGCAGACAAAGTGATATCTTTATTTCTTAAGGATGATTCTCTGAATGCTTCCACTCACACTAGTTTTACTCTAGGACAGCTTCAGTAGTGTCTGCTCTGACTTACAGCAGTGTAAGTGTGTATGGGGATTATGATACAATAACAACTATATAAATACCAAATCATCAATTGCACTTGATACTGCAATAATTACTACCAAGTACTATTCAATAACTCTTTTCACTGAATATTATGTCAAATTTCTTTGAGGGAAAAAGATAAGATTCTGGGACCAAAAAAACTCCCTATTTATTTCTGAGGGGCATGGCTGAGAGCCCATGAGTGTTGAGAAAATTTAATAATTTTCATTTACTTGAAAGCCAACTTCATGCAATGCTGAAAGAAAAGCAAATGAGAGAGGACTATTTCAGTTTGGCTTTGATGGTATTGTGAGATACTGAGTCCTCTAAACTCCAGGCTGAATAGAAATTCAAGATAACCTTGGAAGTAGCCTTGCAGCATCATGCCCTTTTATTTGCCAGAATATAGGGTCTGATGCTATAGTACTGACAAAAATAAAGCGATTTCCAGACGGCTGTAAAAGAAGCTGGATGTGATACTTAAGTGTCTTGAAGTCTTGCTTTAGCTGGACTTTGGTCCTTAAGAGTAATTTTTGAATATTTATCATAGGTTTGAGGTTCCACTGATGGGTGTCTGCTCAGCATGTTTCCGATGGTGCATCTACAGAATGGGGCTGATCTCAACACCTTTAGCAGGAACAGAAAATCCCTCAATTAAGGTGATACTGGCCTTAGCTTTCAAGTAAAATTGGGTGTTATATTTGTGCAGACATTTGGTCTCTCCTGGTTGCAGTGACTGACCAAGGTGGCCTGCAGTGGAATGTTAGGGCCTTGTTTTATAAATCTGCCATTTTGAAGTAATGCTTTATGCTTGTGCAATAAGATAAAGAGTCACTGGTCTACTGGCTCCGTAGAAATGGAAGGTTTCTTAGCTCAGACATCACCAAACTATCCCAAAAGATAGAACCAGATACAACAACAAATTAAGGTTACTGCTGGAAGCTGTGCTGTTTGCCAAGCAGCAAGACAAGCCTTGATCTTTTCTCTCAGTACTCTTTTAATGGGCAGAAGAAATGTTGTTTCTTTTCCTGTCAGGCAATTTACATTCAAGATTCAAAAGAGGGAGTAGTGACTGGGTGACCTTGACTTGCACAGAGCAAAGATTCAAAGAGAATTAAACTGTTCAGAGTGAGCCTGGCTGCTCTTTTGACCATACTCTTGTAGTGCTTTGGGTTACCCAGAGTCCACAGGCACAGATTTATTCTGCACTCTAATTGCAAATGCCTACATAAGGTGGGAATCTGAGAGATTTATAACTAATTGCAATGATTGAAGTGTTAATTCTGGAGCATCTCACTAGCATATACCTTTTTAATGTTTCTATCTAGTAAGCAAGATAAATCTGAGAACAGGAACTTCAGTGCACATCAGTCTTGTTGACTAAAGCTCATGTATTGCGAGTTTGTTATGTGAAGAAAATTAGTTATTAGAATAATGGTTTTGAAGTTGCATACAGGGCTGACATCATTTGGATTAATGAATTCATTTAATATAAATTAAAATAGGGTTTCATATTATGGAACAAGGGCTAGGTGCACTAATGGGCACAATCTGTACGTGCAATCCACAGAGGCCCCTAATTTTGGACACCAAGAAGAGATGTGCCTGGCAGTTGTGGATGAATGTTTGTACATAGCCTGTGCATGTATAATATTTCTGCTCAATTAATTCACACATGGGCATGTTTGAACATAAACCTATATATCATTTTCCTTCTTTTATCAGAACTAAAGTGACTTTCATTGAAATGCCACTGAAACCCAATTGCACTGGAAGACAGATCGGTATTCAAGCTGTCAACAAAAAGACTGATGTTGGTCATAAGTCCTATTATCTGACAGCTCTGATGTGGGCTTGAGCTGAGATACAGCTGTGATCAATGCTGCTTAACTGTACCATTAACTGATGGCTCATCTACACATGGTAGAACAGAGACCAAACTATGCTGAAAAGCACTTATAAATGGGGTTTCTACCTGTGACATGACACTGATAAACAAAGCATCATCTCTGGGTGACACATTTTTTAGATAATACTTAAGTACAGCACCCAGTGCAGCTGTAACAGTGCAGTGATGATTGTGCCAGAGCTTGGAAGTGCACATGCTGCACAGGGCTAGTGAAGAGGCAGCTGTGTAATACACCTTCTAAAATTACCTCTCATCCCAGCAATTCCAGTTGATTATTGAGATACTGGCATTTTATCAGATGGTTGTGCATCACCTCTGCACGAGCACTCTCTAAGGTTTTGTATCCCAATTTCTAAGCTTATTGTTTTCTTATAAGTTGCTCCTACTGAGAGGAGGTCATGCTGTATTACAGCTGTCTGGCTCATAAGTTCCCATGGCATGTGAAGATCTGAGCTTGTACTTCCTGAATGTTTTTCACACTGAAATGAAATAAAAGTCTTTGAAATAGGCAAGAGACACGTGCACATGCTCTAAGCTGGCCAGAAGTGGTGTCTTCCCACAGGGCTCTTGGCAACCCCAGTCTTGTACCTGTTTTGCCTTACATGGAGCAGAATCCCAGACTCCAGGTGAGCATCCTTATTCTCATAATATACCACTCCCCAGAGTACCTTAACCCGATTATAATGGAAAGTTCATTTCTTCCCTGTCTTTTTCTTTGGACTGGACAGCACTGTCCCTCAAAAGGCTATTACATATTGCTATGATACAGTATACAGGAGGATGTCGACACAAATGTTGTAGTGCTAAAACTGCCTTATTTTGGTTTTATTTTGAAAAGAAGCATTAAATATGACCATTATGACAACAGTGAATGAATTTTATTTCTCTTTGTCCAATTTTCTACTTAAAAATTTCATTTTTTAAAACTACTTGCTGGGTTTTGTTTTGCCTTTTTTTTTTAAATCAGATTGTGCTTCTAAGGCTAAAGCATGTTGGATGCCTGGAAGCATTTCTATTTTCAGTGAGAACCTCTGTTAACATGATTCAATCATTTGTAAATGCAGACATGCACTCAGCAAATTTGATAAGCCCTGAGATGAATTTAGATGCACAAAAATGGTGAAATAGCCTAATCCTTCCTACAGAAGATAATGTTTAAACAAATTTACTTCATTCAATGAAACACCTGGGCAAGATTATTTAATATAGTCTTTGCATTTAATTATCCCCTCTGATGGGGCGCTTGCCATATTTCAAAATATGATTATTTTCTTTCGTATTAATTATTTTAAGATCCTCAAAGGAAACCAGGAGAGAAATAAAAAGGGGGTCTTAATTAACCTGAGCCACCAAAAGTCATTTTGCTGGAATAGAGAAGATGGGATATGTAACTGAAAATAAATAGTGCTTTAAAAATCATGAATAATGACGAATAGCTCTTAAAATCTGAAAAGAATTCTATATGAAGGAGTTGTTGCTAGGCATTAATATGAGAAAGGCACACTTCCACATAAAACTGTCTTATAGAGGAAAGACAGTAATGGAAAAAATATTTCTGCGAAGAAATCAATATGCACAAAATTATTGGCAGAAGTCAAGGAGGTGCAAAATTATTATATACTCAGAGAACAATACAGCCCAGATTCAGTGTCTTCAGGTCTTTTCTCATTTTGTTCTTGTGGGGATGTCATAAAATAAGTTATTCTTTTAGGGAAGAATTTATTCCACAATACATTTCTGGCAAGTAGTTTTACTAGAAGGGGTATCACTGCATAATCCTACTATTCCTGTCCTTGCAAGAAGGAATACTGCATGTGAGAACAAGAGACCCTGCAATAGGAATGGGGTTTGGATGTTCTTGTCCAAATGGCAAATCAACACACTATGGCAACTTGTGCATGAGTAATTAAATCACCAGGGCTTTTTCTTCTTCATTACTACTTGAAAATATATTTGCTGTGTGGGTTTGCGCAGGACAAATGTATGTATCCTCTACATGTTGCTTTGGCTGCCTAAGCACAAGCACAAGAGGGAATTGTGTACGTTTTATGCAATTATTCAGTGTTGTACTTTCAGGTTACTCTTGTTTAATCATTTAATGGTATTTTGCTACTTGAAAGTCCAAATGTAGTCTTGCAAAGATAATGTTATATGTGCCTGAACCTTTGCAAGAAGCCAGACAGCACCTCATGCTATTGGCAGCAGATTTGCCTTGTATTCTATTGCTGCTATGAACTGTATGTTCCACACTCTGTACGTGTGAAAAGGGATTAAAATCAGTTTTACAGAAGTACCTTTGGAAGTTATTCTGTCAATTACAAGACAGTCACACAAATTTTAAATTCCAAACAAAGTGAAAGCAGTTACCAAATCATATTCCTGCTTCATCTGGAAAACAAATTAAGCTGTTTTATGCCGCTTGCAAAAGTAATTCAAAGTCAATTCTCACTGTAGACAACAAGACTTTTTTTTTCCCTTAGTTTTTCAAAAGGCATGAGGTTTATTTCACTTTTCTGTAGATACTTTGTGTAGGTGCTTATAATCTCTCTTTTTCACTACTGGTCATCCCAACTCATCTGAAAATGCTTTGCTGGGCTGAGCCTTGGTGTTGAAAGTTTGTGTTTTCACTTGGAAACTTTCGAAATTATAGGAAATGCTTGTGAAATATTCAAAGGAATGAGAGGAAAAAAATGTTTTCTGATCATCTATGGTTGTGTTCTTTGCAACAGAAATATTTTAATGATCAAATTGAAATATAT